>NC_053035.3:400226105-400529144 GCF_002575655.3 Aegilops tauschii subsp. strangulata
ATTGCCTGTTTTTCTTTGGACCGCCACCCAGGCTCAAAGGGATCATGAGATTATTCATGCTAGAAACTTCCACGTGCAGCCACAAGCTATTATGGGCTCTAGCATAGTTGAGTAGGTCATGTGAACTCTTACAGTGGTAGACTAGCAGATGTAGGGGATGTAGGTGGTACTGTCTACCCATTCGTAAGGTGCAAACACTTCTGAAAGACTGTGTCTCGGTAATCCGTTTCTCAAACACCATGTAGTGCGAGAAATCTAACGGAGGAGATCGAGTCTTGTGGGGAAAAGTGCACAAACCTCTGCAGAGTGTATAAACTAATCATGGTTAGTCGTGTCCCCGGTTATGGACACCTTGAGTATCTAGTATCTGGATTATCATGTGAATCTCATCATGTTACTTTAATTAATTTTGTTGGGTTTTGATGATGATACTTAATTGGGATTGAGAATGCTGTCAACCATTCTCAATGTTTAACAACCACCATGATAGTTAAATAAAATTTATTCCTTTGCAGTAGGGAAAAATTGGCTTTTCGCAAAAACTGTAACAATAGAGCCTTCTACCAGCCATATATGCATGTAGTATAGCATTATTCTGTTCATTACTCTCTATGTGTTACATTGCCAGCATATTCCATGTGCTGACCCGTTTTCGGGCTGCAACGTTTCGTGTTGCAGACTTCTCACACGACGAGTAAGGTGCCTTAGGTCGTGGTCTTATACTCAGTGATGCCGTTGGAGTTGATGGACTCACTTATCTTCCAAGTCTTCCGCTGTTATCTTTTTAGATGGCCTTAAGCCATATTTGTCATACTTACTTCTCTCTTGAGATACTTGATGTAATAAGTGTGTGATTGCTACTCTGTTATAAATCCTCCAAGTACTGTGCGTGTCAGCATTACTGATCCAGGGATGGCACTGGTGCACGGTAGATCAGACTGTTTGAGGTCTGGTCGCTACACGGGGATTCAATCAATCCCGTATACAATTCCCTTTGTCTATCGGTATGTTACTTGCCCGAGATTCGATCGTCGGTATCCCAATACCTCGTTCAATCTCGTTACCAGCAAGTCTCTTTACTCGTTCCATAACGCATGATCCCGTGACTAACTCCTTAGTCACATTGAGCTCATTATGATGATGCATTACCAAGTGGGCCCAAAGATACCTCTCCGTCATACGGAGTGACAAATCCCACCTCGATTCGTGCCAACCCAACAGACACATTCGGAGATACCTGTAGTGCACCATTATAGCCACCCAGTTACGTTGTGACATTTGGTACACCCAAAGCATTCCTACGGTATCCGGGAGTTGCACAATCTCATGGTCTAAGGAAACGATACTTGACATTAGAAAAGCCTTTAGCAAACGAACTACACGATCTTGTGCTATGCTTAGGATTGGGTCTTGTCCATCACATCATTCTCCTAATGATGTGATCTCGTTATCAATGACATCCAATGTCCACGGTCAGGAAACCATAACCATCTATTGATCAACGAGCTAGTCAACTAGAGGCTTACTAGGGACATGTTGTGGTCTATGTATTCACACATGTATTACAGTTTCCAGTTAATACAATTATAGCATGAACAATAGAAAATTACCATGAACAAGGAAATACAATAATAACCATTTTATTATTGCCTCTAGGGCATATTTCCAACAGTCTCCCACTTGCACTAGAGTTAATAATCTAGTTCACATCACCATGTGATTAACACTCAAAGTTCACATCGCCATGTGACTAATACCCAAGAGTTTACTAGAGTCAATAATCTAGTTCACATCACCATGTGATTAACACTCAAAGTTCACATCGCCATGTGACTAATACCCAAGAGTTTACTAGAGTCAATAATCTAGTTCACATCACCATGTGATTAACACTCAATGAGTTCTAGGGTTTGATCATGTTATGCTTACGAGAGAGGTTTTAGTCAACGGGTCTGCAACATTCAGATCCGTGTGTGCTTTACAAATCTCTATGTCATCTTGTAGATGCAGCTACCACGTGCTACTTGGAGCTATTCCAAATAACTGCTCTACTATACGAATCCGGTTTACTACTCAGAGTCATCCGGATTAGTGTCAAAGTTTGCATCGACGTAACCCTTTACGACGAACTCCTTTTCCACCTCCATAATCGAGAAAATTCCTTAGTCCACTAGATACTAAGGATAAGTTCGACCGCTGTCATGTGATCCATTCCTGGATCACTATTGTACCCCTTGACTAACTCATGGCAAGGCACACTTCAGGTGCGGTACATAGCATAGCATACTGTAGAGCCTACGTCTAAAGCGTAGGGGACGACCTTCGTCTTTTCTCTCTCTTCTACCGTGGTCAAGTCTTGAGTCTTACTTAATACTCATACCTTGTAACACAGCCAAGAACTCCTTCTTTGCTGATCTATTTTGAACTCCTTCAAAATCTTGTCACGGTATGTATTCATTTGAAAGTACTGTTAAGCGTTTTTGATCTATCCTTATAGATCTTGATGCTCAATGTTCAAGTAGCTTAATCCATGTTTTCCATTGAAAAACACTTTTCAAATAACCCTGTATGCTTTCCAGAAATTCTACATCATTTCTGATCAACAATATGTTAACAACATATACTCATCAAAATCTATAGTGCTCCCACTCACTTCGTTGGAAATACAAGTTTCTCATAAACTTTGTATAAACCCAAAATCTTTGATCATCTCATCAAAGCGTACATTCCAACTTCGAGATGCTTACTCCAGTCCTTAGAAGGATTGCTGGAGCTTTGCATACTTGTTAGCATATTTCAGGATTGACAAAACCTTCTGGTTGTATCACATACAACCTTTCCTCAAGAAAATCGTCGAGGAAACAATGTTTTGACATCCTATCTGCAAGATTTCATAATTAATGCAGTAACTGCTAATATAATTCCAACAGACTCTTAGCATCGCTACGAGTGAGAAAGTCTCATCGCGACAAGTCGAGCTTTCTTAATGGTGACACTTACCATCATTGTCCGTCTTCCTTTTAAAATCCATCTGCACCCAACAGCCTTACGACCATCAAGTAGTTCTTCCAAAGTCTATACTTTGTTTTTATATATGGATCCTCTCTCGGATTTTATGGCCTCGAGCCATTCGTCGGAATCCGGGCCCACCATCGCTTCTGCATAGCTCCTAGGTTCATTGTTGTCTAGCAACATGACTTCCAAGACAGGATTATGTACCACTCTGAAGTAGTACGCATCCTTGTCGACCTACGAGGTTTGGTAGTGACTTGATCCGAAGTTTCATGATCACTATCATAAGCTTCCACTTCAATTGGTGTAGGTGCCACAAGAACAACTTCCTGTGCCCTGCTACACACTAGTTGAAGTGACGGTTCAATAACCTCATCAAGTCTCCACCATCCTCCCACTCAATTCTTTCGAGAGAAACTTTTCCTCGAGAAAGGACCCGTTTCTAGAAACAATCACTTTTGCTTCCAGATCTGAAATAGGAGGTATACCCAACTGTTTTGGGTATTCTATGAAGATGCATTTATCCGCTTTGGGTTCGAGCTTATCAGCCTGAAACTTTTTCACATAAGCGTCGCAGCTCCAAAATTTTAAGAAACGACAGCTTAGGTTTCTCTAAACCATAGTTCATACGGTGTCGTCTCAACGGAATTGCGTGGTGCCCTATTAAAGTGAATGCGGTTGTCTCTAATGCCTAACCCATAAACGGTAGTGGTAATTCGATAAGAGACATCATGGTATGCACCATATCCAATAGGGTGCAGTTATGATGTTCGGACACACCATCACACTCTGGTGTTCCAGGCGGTATTAGTTGTGAAACAATTTCCACAATGTGTTAATTGTGTGCCAAACTCGTAACTCAGATATCTCTATGATCATATCATAGACATTTTATCCTCTTGTCACGACGATCTTCAACTTCACTCTGAATTTACTTGAACCTTTCAATAATTCAGACTTGTGTTTCATCAAGTAAATATTCTTAGCATCTACTTAAATCATCTGTGAAGTAAGAACATAACGATATCCACTGCGTGCCTGAGCACTCATTGGACTGCACACATCAAATGTATTACTTCCAACAAGTTGCTCTCTTTTCCATCTTACTGAAAACGAGGCCATTCAGTCATCTTGCCCATGTGTTATGATTTCCATGTCTCAAGTGATTCAAAATCAAGTGAGTCCAAACGATCCATCTGTATGGAGTTTCTTCATGCATATCTACCAATAGACATGGTTCACATGTCTCAATCTTTTCAAAAACGAGTGAGTCCAAAGATCCATCAACATGGAGCTTCTTCATGCGTTTTATACCAATATGACTCAAATGGCAGTGCCACAAGTATGTGGTACTATCATTACTATCTTATATCTTTTGGCATGAACATGTGTATCACTACGATCGAGATTCAATAAACCATTCATTTTAGGTGCAAGACCATTGAAGGTATTACTCAAATAAACAGAGTAACCATTATTCTCCTTAAATGAATTACCGTATTGCGATAAGCATAATCCAATCATGTCTATGCTCAACGCAAACACCAAATAAAAATTATTTAGGTTTAACACCAATCTCGATGGTAGAGGGAGCGTGCGATGTTTGATCACATCAACCTTGGAATCACTTCCAACACATATCGTCATCTCACCTTTAGCTAGTCTCCGTTTATTCCGTAGCCTTTTATTTTGAGTTACCAACACTTAGCAACCAAACCGGTATCTAATACCCTGGTGCTACTAGGAGTACTAGTAAAGTACACATTAATATAATGTATATCCAATATACTTCTGTCGACCTTGCCTACCTTCTCATCTACCAAGTATCTAGGGTAGTTCTGCTTCAGTGACCGTTCCCCTCATTACAGAAGTACTTAGTCTCGGGTTTGGGTTCAACCTTGGGTTTCTTCACTAGAGCAGCAACTTATTTGCCGTTTCATGAAGTATCCCTTCTTTCCCTTGCCCTTCTTGAAACTAGTGGTTTTACTAACCATCAACAATTGATGCTCCTACTTGATTTCTACTTTCGCGGCGTCAAACATCATGAGTTGCTCAAGGATCATCATGTCTATCCCTGATATGTTATAGTTCATCACGAAGCTCTAATAGCTTGGTGGCAGTGACTATGGAGAACCATCACTATCTCGTCTGGAAGATTAACTCCCACTCGATTCAAGCGATTGTAGTACTCACATAATCTGAGCACATGCTCAATGATTGAGCTTTTCTCCCTTAGTTTGCAGGCTTAAGAAACTTGTCAGAGGTCTCATACCTCTTGACGTGGGCACTAGTCTGAAATCCCGATTTCAGTCTTTGGAACATCTCATATGTTCTGCGACGTTTCAAAAACGTCTTTGGTGCCACAATATTAAACCGTTAGCATTACGCACTGAACTATCACGTAGTCATCAAAACGTGTATGTCAGATGTTTCACAACATCTACAGACGACGCTCGAGGTTCAGCACACCGAGCGGTACATTAAGGACACAAGCCTTCTGTGCAGCAATGAGGACAATCCTCAGTATACGGACCCAGTCCGCATAATTGCTACTGTCAACTTTCAACTAAATTTTCTCTAGGAACATATCTTAAACAGTAGAACTAAAGCGTAAGCTATGACATAATTTGCAAAGACCTTTTGACTATGTTGATGACAATTAAGTTCATCTGATTATTTAATGAACTCCCACTTAGATAGACATCCCTCTAGTCATCTAAGTGATACATGGTCCGAGTCAACTAGGCCGTGTCCAATCATCACGTGAGACGGACTAGTTATCATCGGTGAACATCTTCATGTTGATCGTATCTACTATACGACTCATGTTCGACCTTTCGGTCTCTTGTGTTCCGAGGCCATGTCTGTACCACTACTGGAATTAGCTTATTTGTCGTCTGCCAGTTCTTTGCCGTCCGCTGGCTGACGGCAAAGAAGGTCTTTGCCGTTCGCTTCAGGAAACCGGACGGCAACGAACTGGCTGATGGCAAAGAAGGTCTTTGCCATCAGCCAATTCTTTGCCGTCCGCTAGCGGACGGCAAAGAGAGAGGTGGCCCCCGCTAACGAGCTGATCATAAAAAACTTAAAGGGCCCCCTTCTTTGTCGTGTGCCAGCAGACGGCAAAGAGAAAAAAAGCGGACGACAAAGGTGGGGCGGACGGCAAAGAGCTAACCTAACTAACGGCCGAACCCACCCCACCCCTCCATCTCTTTATTTCTGTCTCCTCCCCGACAACCACCGCCACCCGCCGCCGCCCCAGCACCCGCCGCCGCCCCCTTGCCCCACCACCCGCCCACCCGCCGCCCCCCCCCCCACCGCCCCCAGCACCCGCCGCCGCCCCTTGCCCCGCCAGCCGCCCACCCATCGCCCCTCGCTCCGTCACCCCGACCACCCGCTGCCCCCCTTGCCCCACCGCCCGCCCTCCGCCCCTTGCCCCGTCGCCCCGCCACCCCGGCCCCGTCGCCCCGCCGCCCGAACCGCCCACAGCCGCGGCGCCCCGCCACCCCACCGCCCGAACAGCCCACCGCCGCGGCGCCCCACCGCCCCCACCACCTGCCCAGCGCCCCGGCGCCATCGCCCCGAAGCCCTGCGGCCCCCGTCCCCACCGCCACCCTGCCGCTGCGAAGCCCTGGCCAACGCCATCTCCGGTGAGTTTTTTTTCTATTTTTTCTTTTTTGCTGTTTAATTGTTAGATTAGACCAGATATGTGTTAGTGTTAGATTTAGTGCTAGATTATATTAGATTAGACTAGTGCATGGGTTTTAGTTAATTAGTTATATAATTATAAGAAGTAGAAAAAAGATGAAAAAAGAAGAAGAAGAAAAGAAGAATATGTAGAAGGGGGAAGAAGAAGAAGAAGAAGAAGAAGAAGAGGAGGAGGAGGAGAAGAAGAAGAAGAAGAAAAAGAGGAGAAGATGAGAAGAAGAGGAAAAAGGAAAATAAGGAAGAAATAAAAGAAGAAGAAGAAGAAGAAGAAGAAGAGAAGGAAAAAAGAAAAAGAAGAAAGGAAAGAAGAAGAAGAAGAAGAAGAAGAAGAAGAAGAAGAAGAGAAGGAAATAAGAACAAGGAGAGAAGGAAACACCCCGACCCCGCGACCCCCTGACCCCGACAGCCCGACCCCCTGACCCCGACACCCTGACCCCGACACCACACCCCGACACCCTGACCCCGACACCCCGACCCCGACACCACACCCCGACACCCTGACCCCGACACGACACCCCGACCCCGAAACAGCACCCCGACCCCGACACGGCACCCCGACACCGACACGACACCCCGACCCCCAACACCCAGACCCCGAAACAGCACCCTGACCCCGACACGGCACCCCGACCCCGACACGCCACCCCGACACCCCGGCACGATACCCCGACCCCGACGCCCGACACCCTGACATCATATATTTTTTGATTTTGTTATGAGAAACATCATATATAGTTGTGTTGATCGGGTAGATTTAAACATCATATATATTTTTTGATTTTGTTATGAAAAACATCTTATATTATTATTCATGTCGGTATTTTTTTTATGTTGTACTAATTTCGTTTACTCTTTGTCATGGCAGGTGTTGAAAGATGGTGGGCGCTGGTCGGGAGCGCTCCGAGGCCCCTTCTTCGTCGGCGCGTGGTGGGAGGTCTTCCATTCCACACGCACCTCTCCGCCGAGCGTTGCTGGACAGTATGGCGACACTGCCGGGCCCTTCTTCGTCGACAGCGGTGCCCAGCAGGGGACGAGGTAAGGGAGGGAGGAAGAGAGGAACACGTGGTCGCGGGAGAGGAGGTAGGGTGACTGCTAGGGCGCCTTCCTCGCCGCCACCCCCGGCTGTTTCACCCGAGCACGTGACTGCTAGGGTGGACTCGTCCGAGGAGGAGGCTACACGGACTCCGGTCCACGAGCCTTCGGCCCACGAGCCTCGGGTCGACGGGCCTTCGGCCCACGAGACCCCGAAGGAGCACACGTCTGGATGGGGTACCTGGCCGGATGAGCCTGAGGGGCCGAGTGGCCATGCTGATGATGGCGGGGAGCCGACTGATATTGAGGAGGAGGGGGGCACCGTCTACTAGCGTGGTTGTACATGGCTCACGTCCGTGCCGGCCACCCGCGAGCAGAGGTGGTTGATTTACCCTGATGGGGAGAGGTAAGTGCATTTAATCTTTTTGTACCTTCTGCATTCACTTTCTTCAAATATCTAATGTGTTGGCCTTGTCATGCTATAGGGGTTGGGACCACCATCATAGTGTCCGCCGGCCCAACTCCGTCCTTGGAGTGCTTTGCCGGCAAAACTTCCCGGGGTTTGTCACGTTGCCTGGTGAGGGTCGGCTTCCAGAGCTTGGATTGAGCTGGGTGAGATTATCGACGGTGTCTTGTGCGACACGAGGGCAGACGTGGTGATCAGAAAGTTCTGGGTAATTTCTCCTTTACACATTTAAAAATCTTCAACTAGCTAGTTATTAATTGTACTAATCAATATTGTCTCATTTGATTGCAGACATTCTACAGGTGTGAGGAGGGATACGAGGAGGAGGCGGCAAATGTTATCGAGAACGTCTGCAAGCGCCTACTACAGAACTTACGGCACGAGGCTCGGGTGCAAGCTGTTCGAGACTACTACACCTTGCGTGGTATCAAGAAGCCCAAGCCGGCGTGCCGCGATAAGTTCCTAAGTATGGAGCAGTACATGAAGGTAATTCTTAAGGCCTTGTACTTACTTCCTTCATTTAGTTATTCATAGCCGTAGCACTCAAGTTTCTATTTGGTAACTTAGGTGCCTCCGAGATGGTGTGCGGATCGGATGGATTGTTGGGAGGTGTTGGTCAATGAGTGGTGCTCAAAAGAATGGCTAGCCGTCCACAACGCAGCCAAGGACAAACGTGCCCAAATGGAAGGTGTGCCACACCATCAAGGCAGCTCCAACTTATATCAGTTCGGGCGGAACTGGGTATGTGGTTTGCTTCATGATTCATGCAATTCATTCATCATGCTAGCTTGAGCCTTTAATTACTAATTTACTTTGTTTCTCTCTTTCAGGCACGCTACAATAAGGCGGATAAGGTGCCAGAGGTGTACGACCTGTATGCCATGGCCCACACTGCCTCTTTATAGAAAGTCAAGGCATTCTCTCCGTCTGACCTCGATGATGCAAACAACTTCACCAACATCTCCTCCCACGACAAGCTCGTGAAATATAGAGATGAGGGGAAGGCGAGGAAAGGGGAGGACTTTAACCCGAGCTAGGGTCCCATTGATCCAGAGCTGGTGATGATATCTGGTGGCGCGAGGTCCCATGGCTCCATAGCCATTGGAGATGGACTTATCCGTTGTCCTAGCACTCTCCCGGAGATCAAGGCGCGCCAGTCGAGCTCCGCTTCTGAGATAAGGCCTTGTCAATGGCCAGTCCAACTCGCCATCAAGGTTAGTTATACATACTCAGCTATCTTTCTCCATTACATTGTGTGTGCTTCCATCAATGATTACAAATGGTAACGAGGAGTGGTGTTGCAGGCTGCTATACAGAGTGAGAGAGATAGAACGGAGAATCTTCTGGCAGAGGCGGCGAAGAGGCAGCGGGAGTTGGAGGAGAGGACGGCAAATATGTTGGAGGAGGAGAGGGCACTGAATGACATGCAGGCAAGGGCCATGTACGAGCTCCTTGTGGTAAGTTTCTTCTGCAGATTAGCCAAAACATTCATGTAGTGTTTGTCTCATTACTAACTAGTATGACTGAGTCGTCAAAACCAAATGTGCAGTCTGTGTGCGAGAAGATCGGTCAGACCGCTCCGCCGATGCCAGTGATTGCTCCTGGGACCACGGTGAGTTTAATTTGAATGGACATTACTTGCTAGTCTTAACATTTGAGTGTCATCATGCTAACGAGACATTGGAAATGATCTTTGGTGCAGCGTAACTCCAGACAAGCATCGCACGATCCTTCTCCAGCTACCGGCACGAGCCAGCCCGCTCCTACACCTCCATGATCATGGTAAGTTTCTCAAGTGTTTTGCTTAACAAATGCATAAAGACCTAGACTTAGCCTTATTTCCTCCAATATGCTTACCACAATGACCTAGACTTAGCATAATTAGCTTATTAGCTCATAAACAATCCATTTTACCCAAGTTAGCTCTAAAATGACCCATTTTACCTTAGTTAGCTCATAAATGATCAATTTTACCCAAGTTAGCTCTAAAATGACCCATTTTACCTAGACTAGCTCCAAAATGATCCATTTTACCTATGTTAGCTCTAAAATGACCCATTTTACCTAGGTTAGCTCCAAAATGACCCATCTTACCTAGGTTAGCTCCAAAATGATGCATTTTATCCAAGTTAGCTCTAAAATGACCCATTTTAGCTAGATTAGCTCATAAACGATCCATTTCACCTAGGTTAGCTCACAAACGATCAATTTCACCTAAATTAGCTCATAAATGTCATATATTCTCCTTCTTCTTCATTTTCTTCTTCTTCTCCAAAATGACATAAGTTAGCTATAAGTTAGCTCTAATATGCTTAGTTCACTCAAAGATGGCATAATTAGCTAGGTTGGCCCCATTTTACCTAAGTTGGCTCTAATACGCTAAGTTATCTCTAATATGCTTAGTTTCCTATAGGTTAACTCCAAAATTACTTATGTTAGCACAAAATGACCAAGTTTACATAATAAGCTTAATTATAGTCTTCTTCTTCTTCTTGTTCTTCTACTTCTTCTTCTAGTATTCTTCTAGTCTTCTTCTAGTCTTCTTCTAGTATTCTTCTAGTCTTCTTCTTCTTCTTCATTTTCTTCTAGGTTAGCTCCATTTTACTTAAGTATGCTTACTTCTTATAGTCTTCTTCTTCTTCTTCTTCTTCATTTTCTTCTTCTTTTTCTAACATCTTGTTTATCATTTTGCATATTTGATTTAATTCATGGAAGCTTGCATGGATGGAATGCTTCTTTTCCATTTGTGCCTTTATAGATGGAGTGCTTGTTTGGATGAACTATGTTTCTTTTGTATCGATGAACTATGCATGTATGGTAGGATGACACTATCGTAATATGTATGGTTGGATGCATGTATGTGGAACTTGCTATGTATGGTTGATGGAACTATGCATGTATGATGAAATTATATGTGTTGGATATCTCATATGTTTGCTGTGAACTTGCCATGTGAAAAATATATATGTATCATCTATTTGTTGTGAAAATGGTTGGGTATAAGAAAAAACAGAAAAAAAGAGGCAATGCAGGCTCTTTGCCGTCTGCCACCGACAGCAACGGGCTCTTTGCCGTCTGCCGCAGACGGCAAAGAAGCCACGTGGCAACCACCTGTGCTTCCTGGCAGCTGACCCATTTGGTCAGTTTGCCTACAGTGGCAGACGGCAAAGGCTTGATGCTCTTTGCCGTCAGCGGCGGACGGCAAAGGCTGCCGTTAGACCCTAACGGACTAACAGCGAATTTATTGCCGTCGGCTTTCTTTGCCGTCCGCCGCTGATGGCAAAGGCCCCTTTGCCATCCGCTTCAGAAAGCAGACGGCAAAGAAGCTCTTTACCGTAGCCTACTTTGCCGGAGCCTTTTGCCGTTCGCGGCAGACGACAAAGGCCTTTGCCGTCCGCCATCCTTGCCTTTGCCATCTGCCGTGGCAGACGACAAAGTAGCTGATTCCTGTAGTGTACATGCTAGGCTCGTCAAGTCAACCTAAGTGTTTCGCATGTGTAAATCTGGCTTACACCCGTTGTATGTGAACGTTAGAATCTATCACACCCGATCATCACGTGGTGCTTCGAAACAACGAACCTTCGCAACGGTGCACAGTTAGGGGGAACACATCTCTTGAAATTTTAGTGAGGGATCATCTTATTTATGCTACCGTCGTTCTAAGCAAATAAGATGTAAACATGACAAACATCACATGCAAATCATAAAGTGACATGATATGGCCAATATCATCTTGCGCCTTTTGATCTCCATCTTCGAGGCGTGGCATGATCACCTTCGTCACCGGCATGACACCATGATCTCCATCATCGTGTCTTCATGAAGTTGTCTCGCCAACTATTACTTCTACTACTATGGCTAACGGTTAGCAATAAAGTAAAGTAATTACATGGCGTTTTTCATTGACACGCAGGTCATACAATAAATTAAGACAACTCCTATGGCTCCTGCCGGTTGTCATGCTCATCGACATGCAAGTCGTGATTCCTATTACAAGAACATAAACAATCTCATACATCACATATATATAATTCATCACATCCTTTTGGCCATATCACATCACATAGCATACCCTGCAAAAACAAGCTAGACATCCTCTAATTGTTGTTGCATGTTTTACGTGGCTGCTATGGGTTTCTAGCAAGAATGTTTCTTACCTACGCAAAAGCCACAACGATGATATGCCAATTGCTATTTACCCTTCATAAGGACCCTCTTCATCGAATCCGATCAGACTAAAGTGGGAGAGACAGACACCCGCTAGCCACCTTATGCATCAAGTGCATGTCAGTCGGTGGAACCTGTCTCACGTAAGAGTACGTCTAAGGTCGGTCCGGGCCGCTTCATCCCACAATGCCGCCGAATCAAGATAAGACTAGTAACGGTAAGCAAATTGAACAAATCATCGCCCACAACTACTTTGTGTTCTACTCGTGCATAGAATCTACGCATAAACCTAGCTCATGATGCCACTGTTGGGTAACGTAGCAATAATTCAAAATTTTCCTACGTGTCACCAAGATCAATCTAGGAGATGCTAGCAACGAGAGAGAGGTAGTGCTTCTTCATACCCTTGAAGATCGCTAAGCGGAAGCGTTACAAGAACGCGGTTGATGGAGTCGTACTCGCGGCGATTCAAATCGCGGAAGATCCGATCTAGCGCCGAACGGACGGCGCCTCCGCGTTCAACACACGTACAGCCCGGGGACGTCTCCTCCTTCTTGATCCAGCAAGGGGAGAGGAGAAGTTGAGGGAGAACTCCAGCAGCACGATGGCATGGTGGCGATGGAGCTCGTGGTTCTCCGGCAGAGCTTCGCTAAGCACAACGGAGGAGGAGGAGTTGGAGGAGGAGAGGGTTGCGCCAGGCAAGGGGTGCGGCTGCCCTCCCACCCCCTCACTATATATAGGGGGAAGGGGAGAGGGGTCCGGCCCCTCTAGATGGATCTAGAGGAGGAGGCGATGGCCAGGGGAAACCCTAGATGGGTTTGGGCGCCCCCACCCCCTAGGAAACTTGCCCCCCAAGCCGGGAGGGGTGGCTGCCCTAGGGGTGGCGCCCCCACCTCTCCTGGTTACGTGAGAGGGGTTGGGAGGGGCGCACAGCCCCTTAGTGGGCTGGTTTGCCCCTTCCCCTTGGCCCATAAGGCCCCCCAACGCTTGCCGGGGCCTCCGAAACCCCTTTCGGACATGCTGGCCATAGCCTGGTACCCCCGGAACAATTCCGGACTCCAATACCCTTCGTCCAATATACCGATCTTCACCTCTGGACCATTCCGGAGCTCCTCGTCATGTCCGGGATCTCATCCGGGACTCCGAACAACCTTCGGTAACCACATACTATTTCCCATAACAACTCTAGCGTCACCGAACCTTAAGTGTGTAGACCCTACGGGTTCGGGAACCATGCAGACATGACCGAGACACCTCTCCGGCCAATAACCAATAGCGGGATCTGGATACCCATATTGGCTCCCACATGTTCCACGATGATCTCATCGGATGAACCACGATGTCGGGGATTCAATCAATCTCGTATACAATTCCCTTTGTCTATCGGTATGTTACTTGCCCGAGATTCGATCATCGGTATCCCAATACCTCGTTCAATCTCGTTACCGACAAGTCTCTTTACTCGTTCCGTAACGCATGATCCCGTGACTAACTTCTTAGTCACATTGAGCTCATTATGATGATGCATTACCGAGTGGGCCCAGAGATACCTCTCCGTCATACGGAGTGACAAATCCCAGTCTCGATACGTGCCAACCCAACAGACACTTTCGGAGATACCTGTAGTGCACCTTTATAGCCACCCAGTTACGTTGTGACGTTTGGTACACCCAAAGCATTCCTACGGTATCCGGGAGTTGCACAATCTCATGGTCTAAGGAAACGATACTTGACATTAGAAAAGCTCTTAGCAAACGAACTACACGATCTTGTGCTATGCTTAGGATTGGGTCTTGTCCATCACATCATTCTCCTAATGATGTGATATCGTTATCAATGACATCCAATGTCCATGGTCAGGAAACCATAACCATCTATTGGTCAACGAGCTAGTCAACTAGAGGCTTACTAGGGA
Source organism: Aegilops tauschii subsp. strangulata (assembly GCF_002575655.3). NCBI lineage: Eukaryota > Viridiplantae > Streptophyta > Magnoliopsida > Poales > Poaceae > Aegilops > Aegilops tauschii. The sequence goes on from NC_053035.3 coordinate 400,240,403, forward strand.
CATGTTGTGGTCTATGTATTCACACATGTATTACGGTTTCCAGTTAATACAATTATAGCATGAACAATAGACAATTATCATGAACAAGGAAATACAATAATAACCATTTTATTATTGCCTCTAGGGCATATTTCCAACATCCTTCATGGCAGATCCGGATATCTTGTGGAGCTCGGCCCACTGGGCCATCTGTTCGTTCAGCAACAGCGGAGGCTTTGGCATGCTGAATTGCGACCAGAAAAGCTTTTCCGTTGCATGTCCTTCTTGGGCTTGGAAAAACTGCGTCGCATCGGAGACACTCTTCGGCAAGTCCAAAAATGCGTTTGGAGAACTCCACATTTGATTAAGCGGGGCATACTTCGGATCTCCGAATTTAGTTTGTAATAAGAAGGGCTTACCGGCCGCGATCTCCCCAGCTTGCCGGATCTCGTCCCGAGCCGCTCTAGACTCGGACCGCGCTTCTCTCGCCTCTTGTAAGGCCTTGTTGAGATCGGCCGTTCTGGCTTCGTTATCCTTCTCGAGAAATTCGCATCGGATAGTGGCGTCCTTTAGCTCGAGCGCCATGGTAGATATTCTCTCCTCGCACTGGCGCTGAGCAGCCTGTTCGGCCTTTAATTCTGCAGCTGCCTTCTCGGCAGCCGTATTACTCATCCTGGCTTGCTCCTTGGCCCGGGCAAGCTCAGCCCGAAGGGTCTCAACTGCGGCAGCACTATCTGCAGTTATGCATATCTCAGTATACAATTCTTAGCGTCATGCTCATATTATCGTACTTACATATACAAACTGCCCCAAGACATACCTTGCGCCTCGTCGAGCCGCCTGTTAATAAGCGTGATGTCGTCATCCACCACATCAAGTTCCTGCTTCAGATCTGCAACCTCTGTGGCTTGGGCAGTCGCCATGGATGTAACAGCCTGTGTTCCAATTAATCAGATTATTTCCTGGGCATATCTTTTTTTTGATCCTCTGATCGCCTCCCTTTGGATGCCAACCAGAGTCTCAGGGGCTACTATCTATACACAGGTGCATTTTCCACGTAGAAGTGCAATCGAAGATATTACATTGCATACCTCAAAGCCTCTTAGCAGGCCCATGAAGGCTTCATTCAATCCGCTTCTCGCGGACAGAATCCTCTTAACTACCGTACCCATTAAGGTGCGATGTTCCTCTGAGACGGACGCATATTGCAACATGCCCATCATCGTATCCGTTGCCTCTGGATTCCTAGGAGCGGCCGCGGGAGTACAGACTCCCTTCGAAGGGATATGCTTACTTGACTCTAGAGTCGTCCCCGGCTGTAACCCGGATAGTCCGGGGCCTTTATTGTTGGTCCCCGTAGGAGCCGCACGCCCCGGACTATGGAGGCCAAAGTATCACTTTCGGGCGTAGTCTTCATTGTCCCTCGCACCACTTGTTGATCGGGAGAGATCCTCCGGGATGACACCTCGGAGTCGTCTGCCCTATTGGGCGGGGAGGTCTGTGGAGGCGTCTCGCTTTCCATCATCTCAGGAAGAAGATCCCCCGAGGAGGAGGATTGTTGAGGAAGACTGCGTGCCGGACTGCAAACATATATTTTAGATGTTACCCTTGTAACCGGAAAGGGACGGGATATGTTTAGGACACCCCTTTTCACTTACGATTTGGCTGAGGGCTTGTCCTTACGAAGGAACTGCGCAACAGCGTTGTCTTCTGAACCCGAACCACCTGACAGGGACATCTTCCCTCGCTTAGGAGACTTTACCTCCAAATCTTCGGAGGCGGTCCTATTCTTCTCATGGGGAGGAGGGATGTCAGTTTCCCCTTCTCTTTTGTCTTCGGAAGAGGGAGTTCCACTCTCCCCGGACATAGTGTCTGGTATACCTTTAGAATGGAGGCCACCTTTGGCCTTCTTTCTCTCCTCCTTGTCCTCTTTCGCCGGCACTTGATATGGCGCCGGAGCCAGCATCCTTGTTAATACAGGATCAGTCGAGTCTTCGGGAAGAGGGGCCGAACACCTAATTCTTTCCACCTTCTTTATCCAGCCCTAGTTGAAGATGATTTTCACAGTATATTGTTACGGGATATTTAACTAAGCTGTGTTTAGGAGTCGAGTGCTTACCGAGGTATACGGATGGTTACAGTCGAGGCCGATGTCCTCGGTGGTATCCGGCCACTGTTTTCGTGTCCCGAAGAATAACTTCCACATTCCTCTGTGCGTCGTGCCGAAGAAGTGCTGAAGGATTCATGGCCCTTCCGGATTGAACTCCCACATGCGGAGAGGCCTCCGCTGGCACGGTAGGACCCGGCGGACTAGCATTACTTGGATTACTTGGATTACTTGATGAGGCCGGTGTCCTTTTCAGTGAGGCTCCGGATGCGGCTTTGTAGCGTCTGCACTTCGTCAATTGAATCCCAGTCCAGCCCCTTATTAATCCATGATGCAAGCCGTAATGGAGGGCCAGATCGGAATGCAGGTGTAGCTGCCCCCTTGGTACCACGGGGTTCAGTGATGTAAAACCACTCCCGCTGCCATAGGTTGGAAGTTTCTATGAAGGAGCCTTTTGGCCAAGGAGTATTGGTGAGTTTGCTCACCGTAGCACCACTGCACTCCGCTTGTTTCCCATCGACTACCTTTGGCTTCACATTAAAGGTCTTGAGCCACAAGCCGAAGTGTGGGGGAATATGGAGAAAGGCCTCGCACATGACGATGAACGCCGAGATATAAAGAAAAGAGTCCGGAGCTAGATCGTGAAAATCTAGCCCGTAATAGAACATGAGTCCATGAATGAAGGGATGGAGAGCGAACCCTAGCCCTTGGAGGAAGTGGGAGATGAATACGACCCTCTCGCCGGATCTGGGAGTAGGAATAGACTGCCCTTTAGCAGGGAGCCTGTGGGGGATTCCCGCGGTCAGATATCTTGCCGCCCGGAGCTTCGCGATATCCTCCTCTTTGACAGAGGAGGCCACCCACCGGCCTTGAGGGCTGGGTCCGGACATGACTGGGAGGCTCGGAGCAATTAAATTGAACCTTGGGTGCTGTAACTCGACGTTGGAAAGGTTGAGGAAAGGGTTGGCGTAGAGGAGAAAGACGGGTCTGTGCCCCTTTATAAAGGCGATGAATATCAAACGCCTCCCCACTCGCCTTAAGACTCGCCTATTCCCAAGGGCCATGCAGACGGCATGGTTGGATTACCCACACCCGTATTGATGAGAATCCCGTAATAAGGGGACACGATCTCTGCTGCGACAAGACGTGCCAATGGAAACCGCATCTTGAAACGCGGAGCGACAGGCTAAAAAACGGTTCGAAATAATAACCGGGTGGTGACGTGATGTCTGATACGTCTCCGTCGTATCTATAATTTTTTATTGTTCCATGCCAATATTCTACAACTTTCATATACTTTTGGCAACTTTTTATACTATTTTTGGGACTAACATATTGATCCAGTGCCCAGTGCCAGTGCAGAAAATCCATATCAAACGAAGTCCAAACGGGATAAAAACTAACGGGGATTTTTTTTGAAATTTGTGATTTTTGGGGAGAAGAATCAGCGCGATACGATGCCCGAGGGGGCCACGAGGCAGGGGGCGCACCCTGGACCCTCGTGGCCACCCCGTAAGGCGGTTGGAGCCCTTCTTTCGCCACAAGAAAGCTAATTTCCGGATAGATATCGTGTCCAAATTTCAGCCCAATCAGAGTTACGGATCTCCGGTTATAAAAGAAATGGTGAAAGGCCAGATCTGAGAACGCAGAAACAGAGAGACTCAGATCCAATCTCGGAGGGGCTCTCACCCCTCCCATGCCATGGAGGCCAAGGACCAGAGGGGAAACCCTTCTCCCATCTAGGGAGGAGGTCAAGGAAGAAGAAGAAGAAGGGGACCCCTCTCCCCCTCTCTTCCGGTGGTGCCGGAACGCTGCCGTGGCCACCATCATCATCACCGCGATCTTCACCAACACCTCCGCCATCTTCACCAACATCTCCATCACCTTCCCCCCTCTATCTACAGGGGTCCACTCTCCCGCAACCCGTTGTACCCTCTACTTGAACATGGTGCTTTATGCTTCATATTATTATCCAATGATGTGTTGCCATCCTATGATGTCTGAGTAGATTTTTGTTGTCCTATCGGTGGTTGATGAATTGCTATGATTGATTTAATTTGCTTGTGGTTATGTTGCTGTCCTTTGGTGCGCATCATATGAGCACGCGCGTGGATCACACCATAGGGTTAGTTGTATGTTCATAGGACTATGTATTGGAGGGCAAGAGTGACAGAAGCTTCAACCTAGCATCAAAATTGATGCATACGGGATTGAAGGGGGACCAATATAACTTAATGATATGGTTGGGTTTTACCTTAATGAGCGTTAGTAGTTGCGGATGCTTGCTAATAGTTCCAATCATAAGTGCATAGAATTCCAAGTCAGGGATGACATGCTAGCAGTGGCCTCTCCCACATAAAACTTGCTATCGGTCTAGTAAAGTAGTCAATTGCTTAGGGACAATTTCACAACTCCTACCACCACTTTTCCACACTCACTATATTAACTTTATTGCTTCTTTACCTAAAAATCCCCTAGTTTTTATTTACGCGTTCTTTATTATCTTGCAAACCTATCCGACAAGACCTACAAAGTACTTCTAGTTTCATACTTGTTCTAGGTAAAGCAAACGTTAGGCGTACGTAGAGTTGTATCGGTGGTCGATAGAACTTGAGAGAATATTTGTTCTACCTTTAGCTCCTCGTTGGGTTCGACACTCTTACTTATCGAAAGAGGCTACAATTGATCCCCTATACTTGTGGGTTATCAAGACCTTTTTCTGGCGCCGTTGCCGGGGAGTCATAGCGTGGGGTGAATATTCTCGTGTGTGCTTGTTTGCTTTATCACTAAGTAATTTTTATTTGTTGTTCTTAGTTGTTCTTTATCTTTAGTTATGGATATGGAACACTAAATACCAAAAAAATTAGGTGTACTTGCTACTCATGGAGATGGGGAACCTCCTAAAACCTTCGATGATCATTATGTGAAAAATATTATGTACTACTTTTATAATCCTGAGAAAACCTCATTCAATTATGTAATGGGAGACACGTTGGATCAACGTGAATACTTTAGGGATTATCGCTTGACTCAAAAAGGGAAACTATTATGGGATCAAATTTATATGTTGAAGTGGTATGCTAGGCAACTATGCTTGAGATATGATTATACTTGTTGCTCTAGGATGAAGTCTCCACACCTTCCCTTTTCATGCAAATTTAATGATAATGAAACCTTGGCTTCTTATGCTAGAGGTATATATGATTACTATGATGTGGAACAAATAGAAGAATGTGTTTCTTTTATGGGTGCTTATGAAATTGAATCTTCGTTTAAAGAGTGTGAAAACCTTTATGATGCTGTTTATAGACCTGAAAATTTAGCTATCCTTAAATATTGCTATGAGAATTATGAATACAATGCCGATATTGATGCATTTATTGAGAAAGTCTCCGCTGTCCAAGAAGAGACTAATATTTTGTAGGAGTCTATAGAAGAAGAAATTGATGAAACTGTGAGTTCATTGGATGAAAAAGATGAGGAGAAGAGCGAAGAACAAAAGGAGGAAGAGCGTATTGATCACCCGTGCCCACCTTCTAATGAGAGTAACTCTTCAACTCATACATTATTTAAATTCCCTTCGTGCTTACCCAAGGATGATTGCTATGATGACTGTTCTGATCCCGTTGATTCTCTTGAAATATCCCTTTTTGATGATGCTTGCTATGCTTGTGGCCAAGATGCCAATATGAATTATGCTTATGCAGGTGAACTTGCTATAGTTCCTTATGTTAAACATGAAATTGTTGCTATTGCACCCACATATGATAGTCCTATTATCTTTTTGAATTCTCCCGACTACACTATATCGGAGAAGTTTGCCCTTATTAAGGATTATATTGATGGGTTGCCTTTTACCATTGCACATGATGATTTTGATAAATATAATATGCATGTGCTTGCTGCTCCTACTTGCAATTATTATGAGAGGGGAACTATATTTCCACCTCTCTATGTTTCCAATATGATAAAATTGCAAGAAACTGTTTATACTATGCATTGGCCTTTACTATGTGTGCATGAATTGTTCTTTTATGACATGCTGATGCATAGGAAGAGAGTTAGACTTCATCATTGCTTGATATATGTTGCTTTGTGCTCACTACTAAATTACAAATCATTGTTAATTAAAATTGGCTTTGATATACCTTGGGATCCGGGTGGATTCACTACTTGAGCACTTTATGCCTAGCTTAATGGCTTTAAAGAAAGCGCTGCCAGGGAGACAACCCGGAAGTTTTAGAGAGTCATTTATTTCTGTTGAGTGCTTTCATATAGTTTAAAAACAACAAAAATAAAGAGGGGAAGCTAAAACTTTTTCAAAAAGAAAAGCGAAAGTGAGAAAGACGAGCATTGTTAAAGTTGGAGCTAGCCTTGAACTTTGTTCATGCTCACGGAAACTTTGTGAATCTTGATTATAGAAACTTTTCAACAAAATGAATTATCCCCTTGTACAATTCCATTGTATTATAAAAATAACGTGCCAAGGTTTGCCTTTAGGATGTTTACAATGCTTGTTGGTTTGTACGGTGCAGGACAGAAACTTTGGCTATAGTGCGCGATTTTTAATTGTTTACTGAAGCGTCAAACGGTTCTGATTCCTTTTGCACTATCTTTCTATACAAAGTTTTTATTTTTCCTAATTTTGTAAGAATTTTTCAAGTATCAGAAGTATGGTGAATGTTCAGATTATTACAGACTGTTCTGTTTTAGACAGATTCTGTTTTTGATGCATAGTTTGCTTGTTTCGATGAAACTATCGATTTATATCAGTGGATTAAGCCATGTAAAAGTTATTACAGTAGAAATAATGCAAAAACAAAATATGAATTGGTTTGCAACAGTACTTAGAGTGGTGATTTGCTTTATTATACTAACGGATCTTACCGAGTTTTCTGTTGAAGTTTTGTGTGGATGAAGTGTTCGATGATCGAGAAGGTCTCGATATGAGGAAAAGGAGGAGAGGCAAGAGCTCAAGCTTGGGGATGCCCAAGGCATCCCAAGTAAATATTCAAGGATACTCAAGTGTCTAAGCTTGGGGATGCCCCGGAAGGCATCCCCTCTTTCTTCAACAAGTATCGGTATGTTTTCGGATTCGTTTCGTTCATGCGATATGTGCAATCTTGGAGCGTCTTTTGCATTTAGTTTTAATTTTCTTTTATGCACCATGCTGGTATGAGATAGTCCTTGGTTGATTTATAGAATGCTCTTTGCACTTCACTTATATCTTTTGAGTATGGCTTTATAGAATGCTTCATGTGCTTCACTTATATCATTTGAAGTTGGGATTGCCTGTTTCTCTTCACATAGAAAACCGCCATTTGTAGAATGCTCTTTTGCTTCACTTATATTTGTTAGAGCGTGGGCATATATTTTGTAGAAAGAATTAAACTCTCTTGCTTCACTTATATCTATTTAGAGAGATGACAGGAACTGGTCATTCACATGGTTAGTCATAAAATCCTACATAAAACTTGTAGATCATTGAATATGATATGTTTGATTCCTTGCAATAGTTTTGCGATATAAAGATGGTGATATTAGAGTCATGCTAGTGGGTAGTTGTGGATTAGTAGAAATACTTGTGTTGAGGTTTGTGATTCCCGTAGCATGCACGTATGGTGAACCGTTATGTAACGAAGTCGGAGCATGATTTATTTATTGATTGTCTTCCTTATGAGTGGCGGTCGGGGACGAGTGATGGTCTTTTCCTACAAATATATCCCCCTAGGGGCATGCGTAGTAGTACTTTGCTTCGAGGGCTAATAAACTTTTGCAATAAGTATATGAGTTCTTTATGACTAATGTGAGTCCATGGATTATACGCACTCTCACCCTTCCATCATTGCTAGCCTCTTCGGTACCGTGCATTGCCCTTTCTCACCTCGAGAGTTGGTGCAAACTTCGCCGGTGCATCCAAACCCCGTGATATGATACGCTCTGTCACACATAAGCCTCATTATATCTTCCTCAAAACAGCCACCATACCTACCTATTATGGCATTTCCATAGCCATTCCGAGATATATTGCCATGCAACTTCCATCATCATCATATACATGACTTGAGCATTTATTGTCATATTGCTTTGCATGATCGTAAGATAGCTAGCATGATGTTTTCATGGCTTGTCCGTTTTCTGATGTCATTGCTACGCTAGATCATTGCACATCCCGGTACACCGCCAGAGGCATTCATATAGAGTCATATCTTTGTTCTAGTATCGAGTTGCAATATTGAGTTGTAAGTAAATAAAAGTGTGATGATCATCATTAATAGAGCATTGCCCCACCAAAAAGAAGAGAGGCCAAATAAGCCTAAATAAAAAAGGGGGTCAAAGAAGCCGCAAAAAAGAAGAAAAAAAGAAAAGAAAAAGGGGCAATGTTACTATCCTTTTACCACACTTGTGCTTCAAAGTAGCACCATGTTCTTCATATAGGGAGTCTCCTCAGTTATCACTTTTATATACTAGTGGGAATTTTCATTATAGAACTTGGCTTGTATATTCCGATGATGGGCTTCCTCAAATGCCCGAGGTCTTCATGAGTAAGCAAGTTGGATGCACACCCACTTAGTTTCCAGTTTGAGCTTTCATACACTTATAGCTCTAGTGCATCCGTTGCATGGCAATCCCTACTCCTCACATTTACATCAATTGATGGGCATCTCCATAGCCCGTTGATTAGCCGCGTCGATGTGAGACTTTCTCCTTTTTTGTCTTCTCCACATAACCCCCATCATCATATTCTATTCCACATATAGTTCTATGTCCATGGCTTGCGCTCATGTATTGCGTGAGGGTTGAAAAAGCTGAAGCGCGTTAAAAAGTATGAACCGATTGCGCGGCTTGTCATCAGGGTTGTGCATGATGTGAATATTTTGTGTGGTGAAGATGGAGCATAGCCAGACTATATGATTTTGTAGGGATAACTTTCTTTGGCCATGTTATTTTGAAAAGACATGATTGCTTTATTAGTATGCTTGAATTATTATTGTCTTAATGTCGAATGATAGACTATTGCTTTGAATCACTCGTGTCTTAATATTCATGCCATGATTAGATTATGTGATCAAGATTATGCTAGGTAGCATTCCACATCAAAAATTAGCTTTTTTATCATTTACCTACTCGAGGACGAGCAGGAATTAAGCTTGGGGATGCTGATACGTCTCCGTCGTATCTATAATTTTTTATTGTTCCATGCCAATATTCTACAACTTTCATATACTTTTGGCAAATTTTTATACTATCTTTGGGACTAACATATTGATCTAGTGCCAGTGCCAGTTCCTGTTTGTTGCATGTTTTTTGTTTCGCAGAAAATCCATATCAAACGGAGTCCAAACGGGATAAAACTAACGGAGATTTTTTTGGAATATTTGTGATTTTTGGGAAGAAGAATCAAAGCGATACGATGCCCGAGGGGGGCACGAGGCAGGGGGCGCGCCCCAGCGGGTCAGGCGCGCCCTGGACCCTCGTGGCCACCCCATAAGGCGGTTGGAGCCCTTCTTTCGCCGCAAGAAAGCTAATTTCCGGATAGAGGTCGTGTCCAAATTTCAGCCCAATCGGAGTTACGTATCTCCGGTTATAAAAGAAACGGTGAAAGGCCAGATCTGAGAACGCAGAAACAGAGAGAGACAGAGAGACAGATCCAATCTCGGAGGGGCTCTCGCCCCTCATATGCCATGGAGGCCAAGGACCAGAGGGGAAACCCTTCTCCCATCTAGGGAGGAGGTCAAGGAAGAAGAAGAAGAAGGGGGCCCCTCTCCCCCTCTCTTCCGGTGGCGCCGGAACGCTGCCGTGGCCACCATCATCATCACCGCAATCTTCACCAACACCTCCGCCATCTTCACCAACATCTCCATCACCTTCCCCCCTCTATCTACAGCAGTCCACTCTCCCGCAACCCGCTATACCCTCTACTTGAACATGGTGCTTTATGCTTCATACTATTATCCAATGATGTGTTGCCATCCTATGATGTCTGAGTAGATTTTCGTTGTCCTATCGGTGGTTGATGAATTGCTATGATTGATTTAATTTGCTTGTGGTTATGTTGCTGTCCTTTGGTGCCCATCATATGAGCACGCGCGTGGATCACACCATTGGGTTAGTTGTATGTTGATAGGACTATGTATTGGAGGGCAAGAGTGACAGAAGCTTCAACCTAGCATCAAAATTGATGCATACGGGATTGAAGGGGGACCAATATAACTTAATGATATGGTTGGGTTTTACCTTAATGAGCGTTAGTAGTTGCGGATGCTTGCTAATAGTTCCAATCATAAGTGCATAGAATTCCAAGTCAGGGATGACATGCTAGCAGTGGCCTCTCCCACATAAAACTTGCTATCGGTCTAGTAAAGTAGTCAATTGCTTAGGGACAATTTCACAACTCCTACCACCACTTTTCCACACTCGCTATATTAACTTTATTGCTTCTTTACCTAAACATCCCCTAGTTTTTATTTACGCGTTCTTTATTATCTTGCAAACCTATCCGACAAGACCTACAAAGTACTTCTAGTTTCATACTTGTTCTAGGTAAAGCAAACGTTAGGCGTACGTAGAGTTGTATCGGTGGTCGATAGAACTTGAGGGAATATTTGTTCTACCTTTAGCTCCTCGTTGGGTTCGACACTCTTACTTATCGAAAGAGGCTACAATTGATCCCCTATACTTGTGGGTTATCAAGACCTTTTTCTGGCGCCGTTGCCGGGGAGTCATAGCGTGGGGTGAATATTCTCGTGTGTGCTTGTTTGCTTTATCACTAAGTAATTTTTATTTGCTGTTCTTAGTTGTTCTTTATCTTTAGTTATGGATATGGAACACGAAATACCAAAAAAATTAGGTGTACTTGCTACTCATGGAGATGGGGAACCTCCTAAAACCTTCGATGATCATTATGTGAAAAATATTATGTACTACTTTTATAATCCTGAGAAAACCTCATTCAATTATGTAATGGGAGACACGTTGGATCAACGTGAATACTTTAGGGATTATCGCTTGACTCAAAAAGGGAAACTATTATGGGATCAAATTTATATGTTGAAGTGGTATGCTAGGCAACTATGCTTGAGATATGATTATGCTTGTTGCTCTAGGATGAAGTCTCCACACCTTCCCTTTTCATGCAAATTTAATGATAATGAAACCTTGGCTTCTTATGCTAGAGGTATATATGATTACTATGATGTGGAACAAATAGAAGAATGTGTTTCTTTTATGGGTGCTTATGAAATTGAATCTTCGTTTAAAGAGTGTGAAAACCTTTATGATGTTGTTTATAGACCTGAAAATTTAGCTATCCTTAAATATTGCTATGAGAATTATGAATACAATGCCGATATTGATGCATTTATTGAGAAAGTCTCCGCTGTCCAAGAAGAGACTAATATTTTGTAGGAGTCTATAGAAGAAGAAATTGATGAAACTGTGAGTTCATTGGATGAAAAAGATGAGGAGAAGAGCGAAGAACAAAAGGAGGAAGAGCGTATTGATCACCCGTGCCCACCTTCTAATGAGAGTAACTCTTCAACTCATACATTATTTAAATTCCCTTCGTGCTTACCCAAGGATGATTGCTATGATGACTGTTCTGATCCCGTTGATTCTCTTGAAATATCCCTATGAGGACTATGTATTGGAGGGCAAGAGTGACAGAAGCTTCAACCTAGCATAGAAATTGATGCATACGGGATTGAAGGGGGACCAATATAACTTCATGCTATGGTTGGGATTTACCTTAATGAACATTAGTAGTTGCGGATGCTTGCTAATAGTTCCAATCATAAGTGCATAGAATTCCAAGTCAGGGATGACATGCTAGCAGTAGCCTCTCCCACATAAAACTTGCTATCGGTCTAGTAAAGTAGTCGATTGCTTAGGGACAATTTCACAACTCCTACCACCACTTTTCCACACTCGCTATATTAACTTTGTTGCTTCTTTACCTGAACATCCCCTTGTTTTTATTTACGCGCTCTTTATTATCTTGCAAACCTATCCGACAAGACCTACAAAGTACTTCTAGTTTCATACTTGTTCTAGGTAAAGCGAACGTTAAGCGTATGTAGAGTTGTATCGGTGGTCGATAGAACTTGAGGGAATATTTGTTCTACCTTTAGCTCCTCGTTGGGTTCGACACTCTTACTTATCGAAAGAGGCTACAATTGATCCCCTATACTTGTGGGTTATCAATGTCACGCTACAAAAAGTTGTCACGAGATTGGACTCATGAAATATTATACTCTCTGCGGTTGTGTGTGGTATTTGTTTTGTAGAGCCGGTCACATTTCCTATGTTCGAAGGCTGTTTTGGAGTATCCGGAGAAGGAACCCGCCTTGCAATGCCGAAGACAATCTGCGCGCCGGACACATCGTCATTGAAGCCTGGTTCCGGGGCTACTGAGGGAGTCCTGGATTAAGGGGTCCTCGGGCGTCCGGACTATGTAACATGGGCCGGACTGATGGACCGTGAAGATACAAGATATAAACTCTCTCCCGTGTCCAGGTGGGATTCTCCTTGGCGTGGATGGGAAGCTTGGCGTTCGGATAGTAAGATTCCTTTCTGTGTAACCGACTTGGTACAACCCTAGTCCCCCCCGGTGTCTATATAAACCGGAGGGTTTAGTCCGTAGAGGCAATCATAATCATATAGGCTAGACTTCTAGGGTTCTAGCCATTACGATCTCGTGGTAGATCAACTCTTGTAATACTCATATTCATCAAGATCAATCAAGCAGTAAGTAGGGTATTACCTCCATAGAGAGGGCCCAAACCTGGGTAAATATCGTGTCCCCTATCTCCTGCTACCATCGACCTTAGACGCACAGTTCGGGACCCCCTACCCGAGATCCGCCGGTTTTGACACCAACAGTAACCTCGACAAGCAATCAATCAATCACGGCATCACCTGCAATCTGGCATGACAAGCCAGGTTAGTACATTGAATGTACTTGCAAGCTCACAACAACCAAAAGCATCAAGGCAAGACAATAGCATAGCATTAGCAGGTTAATTAATGAACAACTACTATGATGTGGAAACAATAACTAAGCAAGATATGATACTACTAGAATACTGATGAACCAACATCTCAAATCACATGAACCATCTCACACTTGGCTATCTGGCCAAGCAATAAATCACCTCGGTCACCTCGTGATCAATACCTCCACGTGATCACCGCATGACCACATCAAAAACTGAATGATCATCCACAAGATCAACCCAATATCCTCATCAACATCCTGGAACTGATACTGCTCACATATCAACATATAAATCACCTAATAAGTCATTCTGTCATGAAAGTGTTGATCGAACGGTGTGACCTAGTACGAACTTGTGCCCATGACCTAGGACGCGTCTACCGATAGATTAAACACACTCTGCAGAGGTTAGCACACTGTACCCACATCACAAAACCCATGGCCTCGTACTCCCATTCGGGTGGACCAACGGTGTTCCGACAAAACCAATCTACTTCCATGACACTCTCCCGACAACTCTAACCAACTCCCCTTTGGGATCAGTCCTGGGTGGCCCCGATGTCACCTCGTGACACCCAACGGCCACCGTCGTGGCAAAACAAAAACGGTCCCAAACGGGGACAAAAGCGCGCAAACAACTTGGGCACACAAGGTTATTACCGTCTACCGGGCCAGGGCAGTGTGCGTACATATCCTTCCCTAGTTGGAGGCACCGGCGAGAGGCATGACAATAGACCGCATTAGGGCCCTCCCATAAAGGCAAATGTGGTTGCACTGGAAAAGCCCGGTTCGGTGGCACCTAACCAACGAAATGACAGAATTTGTCCCCAAATATAGATCTATGATAACTGATACTCCGATATCAGCTATCAACCTGTAATCCAAGTCATAGCAATATCCAAAAAATAATCCAGATAAAGTCATAACCTAATACTCCGAGGGTAGCATAACAACTAAGACCATGATGAATCCAAGAACCATGATACTACTAATCCAATAGCAAGATCAAAATATTAACCTACGATCCTCATGATAACATCATATCCAAAATAATACTCCAAAGCACAATACCATCATGAAAAAAATATAAGCCACTAATAATCCAATGGCACATGTCATCCTCATAAGCTACAAAATATTAGTCCTAGAACTCCAGGCAACATCATGGCAATAGCAAGATCAAAATATTACTCCGAGAAATGCCATGAACAGGTCATATGTAGCTAATGCAAATTTTAAGCAAGTTTAAATAAGTAAACCATGTCATTGCATTGCAATCATGCAAATGGAGGGTGTGGCTTGCCTGGGGTGGAGGGATTCACCGGGAGGAAGTGCGAGAAGCTCGCGGACAAATCGCCAGAAAACGTTCTCCCTCGGAGGAGGCTGAATAAGGGAAAGGGCATAATGGGCATTTTAAGAATGTTAGCACATGGTTAAAATGATTCCATCGGAACGGGCTCGACGAGACAAAGAAGTGGGCTTTGGAATCAGCTGAATCGGAGTTCTGAGCAAAGAGTTATAAAGGTTTTTCTGTCAGGGACCTATCTGTAAATAAAATGCTCACAAATTGGCCCCTGACTGGAAAACAGAAAACGCATATCAGGGAGTACGCTTTCCCGTAGAGAAAGCCTATTTTTCGTCGGAAAGAGGTGGAGTACACTTTCGGGAAGGGAAAGCGTATTCGGGCAAAACCCACGTCCACTTATCCACATCAGCGCCTGGGGTCAACTCCCGGTGCGACTGACGAGTGGGGCCGCGGGGCCCACTGGCCAGCTGGCGGGGTGAAATCGTCTTCCTTGTGCCAGCCCGTGAAGCAGAGGGAGGCCACCAGCGTCGGGCGGCGATTGCCGGCGCCACAGTGCACATCCGGCGACGCTCTGGCTATGGATGAGCTCAGCGTCGCCAGGCGCATCCAACGGTGCCATCCATGGCCGGAGAGGTGGATAGAGGCGACGACGGCTTCAGCACCGCCGGACGGTGGTGGTCGGGCAAGGATGGAGTCGAGGCTATGGTGCTTCGGCGGAGGAGGTGAAGGGCTGTGGAGCTCCGCCGTGGTTGAGGGAATGTGTTGGAGATGGAATGAGGAGGAGAGGAGGTCCGGCTGGCTCGGATTTGAGTCGAGGCCGGCGGCGAGGTTTCGGCCATGGGAGGGGAAGTAGGAGCTCTGACGATGATTTGAGAGGTCTGGGTGGCTACTGGGAGTGAGAGGGAGTGGCTGGTGAGGACGAGAGGGCTCGGGGAGGGCTTATATAGCCGAGGGGAGAGGTGCCGCACCGGCGGCCGCCGCGGACGAGTGGGCACGCATGCGAGCTCGGCGGTAGGCAACAGGGACGGAACAGGGGAGGTTCACGGGGCGGAGGACGACACCAGGAAGCACGGGGAGGAAGAGACGAACGCGGACAGAGCCATGTCGGTCACTGTGTGCTCATGGCCATCGCTTTAGCTCGGTCCGGCAAGCAGCTAGCAGGGGAAGGGGGTCTAGAGGAGTGAGGTGGAAGAAGGAGGAGGGTGGTCGGCAGCAGAGGACGCATGAGGATCGCCAGAGAGAGGGGCCCGAAGCAAAATGACATTCTGGACGCGGCCACAGCGAGCAGAGCGCGTGCGTAGGCAAAATCCAGTGCGGTCACCACGCGACATGGCACGCAAAGGAAGCAATGGGCTGGCAAACCTTGTCTGGGGTGTTGTCTCTCCACCCTGGAGACTATGGAAAGTGAAAGCTCGAGAGAAGAGGCTCTGTAGCGAAGTGAGGCTTCGAGGAAATTTGTTGTAGCAAACGTGGTTGCAATGTTGTGCTCAACAGAGAGGGGCTAGAGGCCAAATATGATGTCGAGGAGGTTTAGATTAACAAGGACTATGATGCTGGGGGTTTTGGAGGTAAATGGACCAAAATTCAATATAGTTGCTTTGTAACAGCAGTTTTGGTCCAGCAAATAAAATAGGATGATGCTCTCACATGGAGTAGCCACTTGGGCTGAAATTTGGTAAGGCCTTATGATCTGAACATATAAAGATGTTGTAAAACAATTATACCATTTGAACTTGCCAAAATGGTACTTCCTTCACAGACATCCTCTCTGTCCAGAAACTTGGAATAATTTTGGAGAGAAAATGGCTTGCTGAAATGATCCCAAATTTGGTGGAGAGAAGTGATATTGGTAGGATCATGACCTGGTAATTTTTCATAATTAATGAAGCAATATCAAATATACTTGCTTCACAATCTGAAAATATTGACAGGATCAAAGATTTGAAGGTGTGCTCACATAGTTTATGGTATGAGGCTGAAAATCGGAGGAGTGTGATGATATGAGCACATGAAGTGGTTTGCAAAATTTCAACTCATTTGGATACTCCTAGCTAGTACTTCCTTCACAATGGCTTCTGTCTGACAGAAACTTTGAAAAATTGCTAAGGAAGATTCACTAGGCAAATGAAGTTGAATTTTGGCATGAGGAAATTATTTGGATGTAATAGCATTCCCAAAAAGTTTGGGAGGAATCAAGACAAGATAAGTGGAACTTCCTTCATAGGAGATCACTTTGGACATATTGAGTTCTGAGCCCCCCTCTCCCCTCCCTCCCAGCCATGGAGGCCCTAAGAGCCGCCCCTGCCGACCGCCGGGCGACCCTCTCCGGCGAGCGTGTGTCCTCACGCGACTGCTGGCTCGGCTCGGAGAGCGAGTCCTCGGCGCGTTCCTACAGGGATGTCGCGCTCACCCCGCCGGCCCCCGCTGCGCCGCCGGCAGCAAGGGCCCCTGGCCGCACCTCGCCGGACGCTCGCGTGCCCGCCAGGCAACGCCTTGGCCCTCGCTCGGAGGTCCACCGCGTTTCCAGCGGGGCCGCAATCGACGCGGACGGGTTCCAGCAGCCGCGGCGCAGGAACCGCCGCCGCCGCCTGAGCCAGGACGGCACCGCCAGCCGCTCGCCTCCTCGCCGCCGCAGCCCGTCTCCGAAAGAGGTTGCTGGGATGTGCTTTCGCTGCCTCGACCACCGCCACGGGGTATGCGACTGCACCAATGACGTCCGGTGCAGGCGCTGCCTCACCTCGGGCCACGAGTCTCGCGACTGCGACTTTCGGCGCAACGACGGCGCGCGACCTCGCCGTGACGCCCCTGGCAGTGGCGGCCTGGCCCCGGCTCCTTCCGTGCTTCGTCGTGCCACCACCCCACCGTCGCCTCCCGCGCTCCCGCCGCCGACCCCCGTCCCCTAGCTGCGCCCCGACGTGCCCGCGCGGGTCATCATGGCGCAGTCCACAGAGATGGAAGAGGCTGAGCGGGTCCTTGGCCGCGCCATGGTGGCCTCCATCACTGGCAACAGGCCGCAGGTGGCCGCGGCCGAGGTGGCCAAGCTGCTCTCCCGCTCCCTCGAGCTCTCCGAAGGCGACTTCACCGTGCACGAGCACCACCCCGAGGACTTCCTCATCCTCTTCTCCTCCCTGGACACCATGCGTCGTCTCAATGGCGAGCACTTCGTCAGCTCGCCACGGTTCGCGCTATCGTTGTGGCCTTGGTGCAAGCTTGCGCATGCTGGCGCCGGCGGGTTTGAACACCGCGTCGCGCTAGGCTCCGCGGCATCCCCGCCCAAGCTTGGCACCTCTCCACTGCCGAGCACATCCTCGGGGAGAGCTACTGGATTGAGAGGTTGCACCCCCGCATGCGCTCTTGCGAGGACCTGGCCATCTTCCGCCTGTCCGCTCGCGTGCACGATCCAGCCGACATGCGTCGCGCCGCCATCCTGGAGATCGTTGAACTACTACCAGCCCGCGTTCCCTCGGAGGCGCCGGAGGTTAGGACGCTCATGTACCCTATCTCCATCGCGCTTGCATGCACTGCCCCGCTCCGGGCACCCCCTCCCGGTGCACAGGCTAATGACGACCCCGGCAGAGGTGGCGTCGACAATGGACATGGCCAAGGCCAGGGCCCCAGTCGTGGACGGGCAAGGCGACGCGGCCGGAAGCGAAGGCTAACCGATGCGGCGCGGGGTGGCCAGGCTGATGGCATGGCCATGGACGCGCCAGCTTGGCGCGCCTGCTACCGCTCGAGGCGGACCGATGGGCTGAACACGGCGACCTCCTAGCACCGGCCGGCGACAGCGGCGACGGTGTCACCCGTCCGGCCATCGCGGGACGGCATGCTGTCGTGCCCGGGTCAGCAGGGCCCCGCTCGTTCTCGTCACCAGGCCAAGAGAGGAAAAAGAGGGAAAAGAAAGGGCCCGCAGCAGTAGGCTTTGGCGGCAGAGCCTATGCGAGCGGTTGTCGCTCCCGACGAAGATGCGAGGACGGTCGCTCAGGGGCCAGCTGGCGAGCTCCCACTGGTCGCTGCTGAGCCGGAAGGCCCTGGAATTTAAAAATCGGGCTCTCCCCACGATCCTGAGGATGATTCCACGGGTCCCACCCCTGCTGCAGCTGATCCATCGCCGTGTCGGGATCTTGCCCTTTTGAGCCAGGTCCCAGACTCGCAGCATGTGGTGCCAGGGGCTTCAGAATGGCCAGGATCGCTTGCCGCCCTGTCGGGGCAAAGCAGCATCTTGCGTACTCCTCTCGCTCTAGCGGGCCCAGGAACTCCCGCTGACCAGTCATTGCTGCCCCTCGACCCCACTTCCACGGTTCTGGCGGGAGGAGGCGCACTGGTTGCCGCCCAAACCGCTATCGCACCCGCGACCGAGACCTCCCCTCATCGCATGGCTGCTCATGGGCCAAATGGGGCTGGGCCGCTCTCTGCTAAGCCTGCATCTCCAACTTCGCTGCCCCTTATGGCTGCTGCCGGGCCACCCGCCACTGGGGCACCGGAGGCCGGGGCCCAGAGCCCAATTTCCATACTACAGCGACCTCGCGGATCCTCCACGCCAGTGCCCAACGCTGATCACCGCTCCTCTGTTCCCGAACCCCGCTCTCCGGCATCTGGACGGTTCGCATCGCCGCCCATCATGATGCGACGACCGCGCAGTCGCGCGACCATGCAGCAGGCATGGACGCTCGGCGAGCTTCTGGCCGCGGCCACGAAGCACATCAACGCATCGTTGCCGACTCCCGGGAAGTGGCCACGTCGTTCCCTCAACTTCGCCCCACGGCGAGGCCCAGCCCGAATTGCTGTTTTTTTTTGCCTATTTCAGTTTTTCGCAGAAAAAGAATATCAAACGGAGTCCAAACGGAATGAAACCTTCGGGAATGTGATTTTCGGAACGAACATGATCCAGAGGACTTGGAGTCTACGTCAAGAAATGAACCAGGAGAGCACGAGGCAGGGGGCACGCCTACCCCCCTGGGCGCGCCCTCCACCCTCGTGGGGCCCACGTTGCTCCACCGACGTACTTCTTCCTCCTATATATACCTACGTACCCCGAACTATCATAGACGGAGCCAAAAACCTAATTCCACCGCCGCAACCTTCTGTACCCGTGAGATCCCATCTTGGGGCCTTTTCCGGCGCTCCGCCGGAGGGGGCATTGATCACGGAGGGCTTCTACATCAACACCATAGCCTCTCCGATGATGTGTGAGTAGTTTACCTCAGACCTTCGGGTCCATAGTTATTAGCAAGATGGCTTCTTCTCTCTCTTTGGATCTCAATACAAAGTTCTCCATGATTCTTGTGGAGATCTATTCGATGTAATCTTCTTTTGCGGTGTGTTTGTTGAGACCGATGAATTGTGGGTTTATGATCAAGTTTATCTATGAACAATATTTGAATCTTCTCTGAATTCTTTTATGTATGATTGGTTATCTTTGCAAGTCTCTTCGAATTATCAGTTTGGTTTGGCCTACTAGATTGATCTTTCTTGCAATGGGAGAAGTGCTTAGCTTTGGGTTCAATCTTGCGGTGTCCTTTCCCAGTGACAGCAGGGGCAGCAAGGCACGTATTGTATTGTTGCCATCGAGGATAAAAAGATGGGGTTTATATCATATTGCATGAGTTTATCCCTCTACATCATGTCATCTTACTTAAAGCATTACTCTGTTCTTATGAACTTAATACTCTAGATGCATGCTGGATAGTGGTCGATGTGTGCAGTAATAGTAGTAGATGCAGAATCGTTTCGGTCTACTTGTCGCGGACGTGATGCCTATATACATGATCATACCTAGATATTCTCATAACTATGCTCAATTCTATCAATTGCTCAACAGTAATTTGTTCACCCACCGTAATACTTATGCTCTCGAGAGAAGCCACTAGTGAAACCTGTGGCCCCCGGGTCTATTTTCCATCATATTAATCTTCCAACACTTAGTTATTTTTATTGCCTTTTATTTTACTTTGCATCTTTATCATAAAAATACCAAAAATAATACTTATCATATATATCAGATCTCACTCTCGTAAGTGACCGTTGAGGGATTGACAACCCCTTTATCGCGTTGGTTGCAAGGTTCTTATTTGTTTGTGTAGGTGTGAGGGACTCGTGCATGATCTCCTACTGGATTGATACCTTGGTTCTCAAAAACTGAGGGAAATACTTACACTACTTTACTGCATCACCCTTTCCTCTTCAAGGGAAAACCAATGCAGTGCTCAAGAGGTAGCACGACGCCAATCCCCCTGTCGGTGCTCAAGGCCATCGCTGCCCTGGTCGATTGGGAGATCCCAGCGTGCTTCGCCTCCCCCACACGCGCGGCCGCCGCCGGTGACAGCTAGGTCCGCCGGCCCATTCATCGTTGACCTCTTGTTCATGGATCACGGACTAAAAATCGCTATTTGGAATGTACGCGGCCTCAACTTGCACGCGCGATGAAGTGCAATCCGCTCTCTGTTGGGCACTACCGGTGCCTCCATTGTATGTCTACAGGAAACTAAGATGGCTTTGATCTACTCGCCCATTGTGCTTGACATCCTTGGCTCCGAGTTCGACGACTACACGTACCTCCCGGCCAATGCTACGCGAGGCGACATCCTCCTCGCTTGGAAGAGCAGGGATGTCACGATCTCCGACCCGCTGCTCACCCAGAACGCGCTCACGGCCAAGGTATCCGTGGCCTCCGGGACGCCGTGGTGGCTGACGACGGTCTACGGACCCCAAGACGACGCTGATAAAATCCTATTCCTCCAAGAGCTGTGCGATATACGGGCGGCATGCCCCGGCCCATGGATGCTATGTGGTGATTTCAACCTCATATACCGCGTTGAGGACAAAAACATGGGTGGCCTACATCAGCGCATGATGGGAAGGTTTCGCCGCGCCATTAACGACCTCGCCTTGAAGGAGATATATCTCAACGTGCGTCAGTTCACGTGGTCGAATGAGCAATTGCCGCCCACGCTGGTGCACCTTGACCGCGTCCTTTGCACGTCGGACTGGGAAGATGCGCACGGCGAATGCCACCTTCGATGCCTTGCTTCGGTCGTGTCGGACCACTGTCTGCTACTGCTGGATTGCTCCCCCATGCTGGCGGCACACAAACGCTTCCACTTCGAGGACTACTAGCTCCGGTTAGACGGCTTCCACGACACCGTTGCCGCGGCTTGGAGCTCGGTGCATGACGACGACCCATTCTGGCGCCTGGTCAAGCGTCTATAGGCCACTGCTCGCCACCTATCGAGTTGGAGCGCCAAGGCCACGGGCAACATCCGGGAAAAACTTGCCATATCCGTGAGCTGATCTTGCGCTTCGACAAAGCGCGGGAGGACCGGGTGCTCTCGCCTCCAGAGGAATGGCTCCACAAGCAGCTCAAGCTCGCCTACCTCGGCATGGCATCCATGGAGCGCACGATCGCTAGGCAGCCCGCCCGCATCGCGTCTCTCAAGGATGGCGACGCCAACATGAGCTTCTTCCACCGGTAATGCTCCTAGCGGCAATAGAAGAACCACATATATAGCCTCGCCGTGGACGGGCAGGTGCTCACAGATCACGAGGAGATGGCCAATGCAGCATTTTCACATTTTGATGGCTTGCTGGGCACCGCTGTTGACCGGGCGCACATGCTGGACCTCTCCCAACTCATTGAGCCCGGCGACCTCGCATGCCTGGACGCGCCTTTCAGATAGGAGGAGATTTGGGATGCGGTCAAACGCATGTCGGTGCGCAAAGCGCCTGGACCGGATGGCTTCACCGCGGAGTTCCTGCATGCCTGCTGGAGCATCATCCGCCATGACATATGGGACGTTTTCGAGCTGCTTTACGCGTTGCGCGGGCGCGGGTTTAGCAAGCTCAACCAAGCGCTGCTGACCATGCTGCCCGAACGCGCGGACGCCCACAAGCTCGGCGACTATCGGCCGATTTGCCTGATCCACATAGTGCCCAAGATCTTCGCGAAGGTCCTGCCATTGCGCCTCGCTCCCAAGCTCGACACCCTTGTCAGCCGCAACCAAAATGTGTTCATTGCCGGACGTAGCCTCCACAACAACTTCGTCCTAGTCCGACAATCCCTCAAGATGCTGCACCAACTTGGCGCACCCAGGATCATGCTCAAACTTGACCTCACACGCGCCTTCAACTCCATCTCGTGGCCCTTCCTCTTCGAGGTGTTGCACCAGTATGGGTTTGGGGGCCGATTCAGGGAGTGGCTGGCCATTCTGCTATCCTTGGCGAGCACTCGGGTCATGGTCAATGGAGTTCCCGGCACGCCAATCTGGCACCGCTGCGGCCTGAGACAAGGTGACTCCACCTCCCCGCAACTCTTCATGCTGGCGGTGGACACGCTCGAGAGCTGATGCGTCACGCCCTACAGGCGGGCATCCTCCAGCAGCTGCATCCCCGACGAGCCATCCCGGCGATCTCTCTCTACGCTGACGATGTGATGCTTTTCTGCCACACCACTCCCGAGGAGATTGCCGCTGTTAAAGGCATCCTGGACGTGTTCGATACGGCATTTGGGCTCCGAGTGAATTACGCCAAGAGCTCGGCCATGGTCCTTCACGCCAACGATTCTGGTGAGGGGTTGTTGGAGCCGCTTGGGTGCCCCGTCGTGGCCCTGCCAGTCACTTATCTGGGCATCCTGCTCTCCACTCGTCGCCCATCCGTCGCCCAGCTGCAACCCCACGTCAACGCGGTGGCGGGCCGGCTCCCTTCCTGGAAAGCTTGGCTGATGAACAAAGCGGGACGGCTAGCGCTCGTCAAGTCGGTGCTTAGCGCGATACCGATTCATCAACTGCTAGCGCTAGCACCTCCAAAGAAAACCCTGAAGCAGCTAGAGAAAATTCAGCGCGGGTTTCTTTGGGCTGGCCGCGCGGATGCCCACAGTGGACACTGCCACGTGAACTGGCGTCGGGTCTGCCGCCCGCTTGAATATGGGGGCATCGGCGTCCGGGACCTCGAGCGCACTGGGCTATTGCTTCAGCTGCGCTGGCTCTGGCTCGCGTGCACGGACACAGATCGAGCTTGGCAGGGGCCGGACCTGCAATTTACGATGGAGGAGCGCGCGCTCTTTTACGCCTCCACGACCATGGCCATCGGAGATGGCAGGGCCACTCTTTTTTGGGAGGATGGCTGGCTCAGCAGCCAATCCGTCTGCGATCTCGCGCCCATGCTTCTCCAGTGCATCCTCAAGCAACGCCGGAAGTCGAGAACGGTGGTAGAGGCCCTGACCGGCAATAGCTGGGCGCGTGACATCCATGGTCTGCTCGGCCTCCCAGAGATTGGACAATACCTGAAGCTCTGGCACTTAGTACAGCACG
Source organism: Aegilops tauschii subsp. strangulata (assembly GCF_002575655.3). Taxonomy (NCBI): domain Eukaryota; kingdom Viridiplantae; phylum Streptophyta; class Magnoliopsida; order Poales; family Poaceae; genus Aegilops; species Aegilops tauschii. Next base: position 400,264,093 of record NC_053035.3, read on the forward strand.
TCAAACTGTCCAACGAGCCGGACATGCTGCTCTGGAGCTGGACCGCCAACAGCGTTTACACCGCCCAGTCTTGCTACCGGGCAACCTTCCAGGGCGCGAAGGGCTGCCACTTCTGGAAGCTCATTTGGAGGAGCTGGGCACCGCCCAAGGTGAAGTTCTTCCACTGGCTGGCATGTCAAGATCGCTGCTGGACCGCGGAGCGACTCGCACGTCGTGGCCTGCAACACCACCCGCGGTGCCTTCTGTGCGACCAAGAATCAGAGACGATTAGGCACCTGATGCTCACGTACCCATTCACTAAGCAGACATGGCATGAGGTCCTAGCTTGGCTGCGTTTGCCGGCGCCGGCGCCCGAGCACGACGGCTCGCTCATGGACTGGTGGCTGCGCGCGAAACAATTCACACCGCCAGCGCTTCGCAAGGCGCTCAAATCCGTGGCGCTTTTGGTGTCGTGGATGATTTGGAAGCATAGGAACGCGTGTGTTTTCGACCATGTGAGACCATCGCTCAATGAGCTTGTCAACCGGATTAAGGACGAGACCCAATGTTGGGCAAAGGTCGGGGCTCAAGGGCTCAGGGTCATTTTGCAATCATCCTGGGATGTCCACTGAGCCCCTGTCGGCTGTGTAAACCTGCCTCCTAGGAGGATGTAAATTCCCTCTCTTTCCAATGCAATGAAACGCAATAGCCATTTGCGTTTTCTTGAAAAAATATCACTCTGGACAGAAATGAAGAGATAATATTGGTGGATTATTTTTGGGCTAGGACAAGAAAGTTTGGACATATTTGGGGCATATATGATCCAAACAAATTATGAGAATTATTTGGGAATTTTGTGGAAGACAGAAATATAGGTTGCTTCACAACCTAGGGCAAGTAGGGTTATTCCTTTAATAGAAAAAGGAATATTCCTGAGAAAAAGAATTTAGGGTTGGGCCAGAATAGAAATGACATGAGCTCGGGAAAGATTTGAGACTGATGAGTCAGTTCAGAGAAGAAATGTGGATTATCTCCCAGGTTTCAAGTCCACAGAACCACTCCAAAAAGAAAATCAGAGCAAAAACCAAATAAATTAAAAAGAAAAAGAAAGGGCCAAAAAACAGGGTGTTACAATAAAGCATATTGGGCAATTATAGAACTCAACTATGATTTCAAACTTGCCGGTGAAAAGAGGCTATTTGACATTAGCTCACTAGATGAATGAGAACCCAAGCTTATGAAAATGCCAAATTATTTAAAGAAAAAGTTAAAAGATGGCATGATAAAAGATTCCAAAAGCATGAGTTCAAAGTTGAAGAATATGTTCTTTTGTACAACTCTCATTTTAGATTCTTTGCAGGAAATCTTCTCTCCAAATGGGAAGGACCTTATGTTATCGAGGAGGTTTATCGATCTGGAGCTATCAAAATAAATAATGCCAAAGGTACTAACCCGAAGGTTGTCAATGGGCAAAGAATAAAACATTATATCTCAGGTACTCCCATTAATGTTGATAGCAATATTATCCAAACTATGACACCGGAAGAACACATAAAAGAAACCTTCCGGAACACTCCAGAATCGTGAAAAGGAGGAGGTACGTGATACGGTAAGTAAATGGACTCCGAAAAATCCGCAAAAATATTTTCTGTCAGTTTTGGAATATATTAAAAATTAGAAAAATAAGAAACAACCAGGAAGGCAACCCTGGTGGGCACAAGACACCAGGGCGCGCCCAGGTGGGTTGTGCCCACCTCGGGTACCTTCCGGACTCCATTTTTCTCCCGTTTGCTTGTTTCCCAAGATAAAAAATCTTTATATACCCCCCGAACCTATTGACCACCGTATCACGGAGAAATCTTCTGTTTGCTTTTCTTACTATTTTCTAACAGATCTGAAAATATGTCATCCCAAGACTCGGAAGGTGAGAACTATGTTATTGATTGTATCGCAAACCCCAAGGTTTATGGGGATATGGAGCACTATAGCTAGACTTCGGAGGAGGAAGAAGACTATGATCATCAAGGGGAGGAGGAGACAAGCTCAGACGAAGATGAAGTTCCATTGCCTCAACCTGGGGACATGCAGGTGGAATTCAAGAAGTCAAGTCTCCCCAACAAAGCAAGGAAACCTAAGATCCAGTTTATCCCCTTTCGTCTCTTGCAGGAAAACAAGCAAGAATTATGCAAAAACATAGTAGAGCTTGAGCAGAGATCGGTGACTTAAAGGAGGAAAATTCCATCCTCAAGCGTAAGCTGAGGAAGAAGGATAACCCACTACCTCATCACCACCACCTCCATCTTCATCACCAAAGGAGACTTGAGTTCATGGTATGGACACTCCCCTTGGCTTGTGCCAAGCTTGGGTATCGTATCATCACCACTATCTTTGCCTTTACCTATTTTGGTTCGATCCTTAGTTATCTTTTGATTTAGTTGAATAAAAGTTTAGTTCGCTTCTTTCTTTTCGAGTATTCACTTAGTGATCTATCTTTCGATGTAATCGTGTGCGAGATATATAATAAAGTTTAGTTTGAGTTTTGCTTTCTCTACTTTAATGTTTCAATAAAAAGAAAGGAAAATAAATGAAAAAGATCATATGCTAATCCTATGGTAAGTAATGACATCACATAAGGAAAAGTATAGGTGGTAAAGTTTGTTGGAGATTGACAAACATAGCATTGGTCAATGATGCAACTCATGAAATAATTAATAATGGAAGATAAGATTCACATGCAAATACACTATCTTGGACATTTTTTATGATTGCGAGCCCCAATTAAATATTTTTGTCAAAATAGTTGATGCTGGACAAGGAAGACAACGTAATGATTTATGTTTGTTCATATTCACATAGAAGTTATATTGTCATAGGTCCTTTAACATGTGGTGGTTGCTCAATATCTTCTCTAGCCAAAAATTCCGCACTAAGTAGATATACTACTTATGCATCCAAACACCCTTAACCCAAATCTTAATTTGAGAGTCCACCATACCTACCTATCGATTGAGTAAAATCCTTCAAGTAAGTTCTCATCGGTGCAATAAGGCAATAAGAATTGTCTCTAAAAGTGTTGGATAATTTAGTGTAAGAGAAAACTGAGCGTTGTATGAACTTGTGATGGCAAAGAATAAAAGCGACAGACTACATAATAAAGGTTGCCATCATAAGGGGCAATATAATGTGACATTCTTTTGCATTAAGGGATTTGGCATACAAACAAATAAGCGCATGACAACCTCTGCTTCCCTCTGCGAAGGGCCTATCTTTTACTTTTATGCATTTACTTTTATGAAGAGTCAAAGTTTTCTTCTTTATTCCTTTTTTTCTCTTTTTGCAAGCACCATGTGGTGAGGAAAGATCTAGGCACATATATCCACTTGGATATGAGTAGGCATGAGTTATTATTGTTGACATCACCCTTGAGGTGAATATGTTGGGAGGCGAAACTATAAGCCCCTATCTTTCTATGTGTCTGGTTGAAACTTTTTGTTCATGGGTACGCTGTGAGTGTTAGCAATCATAGAAGACTATATGATGGTTGAGTATGTGGACTTGCCAAAAGGCTCCGATATGTGACCCTTCCTGAAAAGATGATGGATTGTAGTTGCAAAGTTGACTGAGAACATAGTTTGTTGGTTTTCAATACAGTTTATGCCTTATACTTCGATGTTGTGATGAATTGTTACTTGTTCATGAGAAGTTTATAATAAAAGTTATGTGATAAAACTTTTATAATAAAGTTTGTTGCTGTTATAATGATATACATGATGCTTCTATGCCTAGATTTTGTTTTTATCGACACCTCTCTCTACGCATGTGGACATGTTTTTCGATTTTGGTTTTCACTTGAGGACAAGTGAGATCTAAGCTTGGGGGAGTTGATACGTTCATTTTGCATCATGTTTTCCTACTATTATTTATGATATTTTTATGCATAATAATGCTTTATGAAGTAATTCTAATGCCCTTTTCTCATAATATGCAAGGTTCACACAAAGAGGGAGAATACCGGCAGCTAGAATTCTGGACCTGAAAAAGCTACGTCAGGTCACCTATTCTGCACAACTCCAAATGAGCTAAAACTTCACGGAGAATTTTTATGGAATATTTCAGAATTATTGGAGCAAATAACTACCAGAAGAGGCCCACCAGGTGGGCACAACCCACCTGGGCGCGCCAGGGCCCCCAGGCGCGCCCTAGTGGGTTGTGCCCTCCTCGGCCCACCTCCGGTGCCCCTCTTCTGGTATATAAGTCATTTTGACCTATAAAAAATAAGGGGAGGACTTTCGGGACGAAGCGCCGCCGTCTCGAGGCGGAACTTGGGCAGGAGCACTTTTGCCCTCTGGCGGAGCGATTCCGCTGGGGGAACTTCCCTCTCGGAGGGGGAAATCATCGTCATCATCATCACCAACAACTCTCCCATCTTGGGGAGGGAAATCTCCATCAACATCTTCAACAACACCATCTCCTCTCAAACCCTAGTTCACCTCTTATGTTCAGTCTTTATACCGGAACCTTATATTGGTACTTGTGGGTGACTAGTAGTGTTGATTACATCTTGTAGTTGATTACTATATGGTTTATTTGGTGGAAGATTATATGTTCAGATCCTTATGTTATTTAATACCCCTCTGATCTTGAGCATGGTTATCATTTATGAGTAGTTACTTGTAACACCCCGGATGTAACTTTCCATATTTGTAACTCCAACTCTTGCCATTTTCTGCTATGTGTTATGATATTCCCTTCGTGGTCGGGTTTTGTTTTTCGTTTTGCATTTTTTTCATGTCATGCATCTCATATCATGTCATCATGTGCATTGCATTTGCATACGTGTTCGTCTCATGCATCCAAGCTTTTTCCCCATTGTCCGTTTCGCAATCCGGCACTCCCACCTCCTCCAGCGCACCCCTCTTGTTTTCTTTTCGTGAGCGGGTGTTAAACATTCTCGGAATGGACCAAGGCTTGTCAAGTGGCCTTGGTATACCACCGGGAGACCACCAGTCAAGTTTCGTTCCATTTGGAGGTCGTTTGGTGCTCCAACGGTTAACCGGGCAACCGCAATGTCCTTCTGTGTGTTGCAGCAAAACCCCCTTTCAAACAGCCCAAAACCCCTCTAAGTCATTTCCCATGCTCTAGGTCGTTCGATCACGATCGTGTGGGCGAAAACCGCACTCCGTTTGGAGTCTCCTAGCTCCCTCTACCTATATATACACCTCCCCTCCCGAAATACATTCGTAGTCCAAAACCCTAACTCCTCCCGTCGCCGCCGGACACGTCCGGTCGCCGCCGGACGGATCCCGCCGCCGCCCCGCACGAATCGTAGCGCGCCACATGTCACCGCCACCTCGCCCGCGCCGCCGGCCCGGAGAGCCCGTGCGGGGCCCTCCCCGGCCCGGCTCCGCCCGCGCGCCCGCCTCCTCCGCCAGCGGAGCCGCACCCCGCCGCCCTCCGCCCGCGCCTCGCCGGCGCCCGCGCGCCCGCCGTCCCGCGCCCGAGCCGCCTCGCCGTCGCCGGCCGCCGTCCTCCCGCGTCGCCGCCGCCCGATGCCGCCTCCTCCCACGGCTCCTCTCCTCCGACGCCGGCCGCCGTGTCTCCCTCTCCTCCGTCTTCGGCGACGAACTCCGGTCGTTCCCGAGCTCGATCCCGATCTAGTCAATGCCGACGGTTGACTTCTTCCCCCTCTCGTTTTTCTCTGTCTGAAATATTTACATTACATGCCTCTGTTCATCGCATCATAACTCTCTGCATATAGTTCCGTTTCGCACGTGTGATATATCGAAATGTTCGCCTCTAGATGCTCTTCATTTTGTACCATTGCACCATGTTCATTTGAGTCCATCTTGATGCCCAAATCTCTGGTGCAAGAGTGCTAGTTGCTGTTATCTGCTGTTACTTATCAGTACATGAGGATTTGTTATTTTTGTTGCTTTCAATCTGTGCATCTTATGGGCATGAGCTCTACATGTGTTTTCATTTATGCCATGCCATCTTTACAGAGGTGTATGCCATGTATTTTTGTGATCTCTGTGGTGACTAGCACAAGCATGCAAACTAGGCTTCGTGATGTTTCTGATTTCAGTGACTTCGTGATTTCTCTAAGTCTTTGTCTGCTGTTATTTTGTTGCTATATATCATTGATGCTACAGAGAGATCCATGCATATTTTGGAGATGTTCAGTAAGGATGCTTTGCAGATATTGTTGTAATTGATCAATTCATGCCCTTGCTTGCAATTATGGAGTGCCATAGCATGACTCAATCTTGCTCTACTTTTGCTATAAAATATTTCTGGCAGATTGTTTACGTGTTATTCAATTTTGCCAAGCTTGTTGTAGTTGATCATTTCATGCCATGTATTTGCTCTTGCCATGGTTAGTTTAATGTACATGCCATCTTGCTGTAGGTATGCTTGTTTTATCATGTATTTCTCGGTGGTGAGTGCTTCAAGCTCACCATGATGCCTTCATATTATTGTTTCTGCCATGCTCTGTTTTCTGCTAAGTCTGAAACCTGTTAACGAAACTTGCTATGTTTACATGGTTGCCATCATATCTTCTGGTCCTTTTTGCCTTATGGTCAGTAAGGGTCTTTTGTCATATGAATATATTAGAATACTGCCATGCCTTGTTTTGCCATGTTAAGTTCCTGTAGCACGTTGATTTCGTGCTCTGAACATTTCTACCTGATGCTGTTTCAGCCATGTGCAGTAAGTCTGTGAACCTGTTATCTTTTGCACTTTTGCCATGCCTGTTTGAACCTGCTGTGGTGTGAACTAGCCATAGCTCAGTGTTCATCTTTTGTCAAGCATCACCTGTATATTACTGTCATATGCTTTGTTGCTACGTTGGAGTGCTGTAGCATTGTTACTTGTTGCATTCTAAGTGCTATCATGTTGTTAATCGCAGATTCGTGTCATTCTTGTTTTGCTTGCCATTTGCAAACCGTGCATCCGTTTCCGGTGATCTTTATATCGATTTCTACCGAAATCATCTCATATTTCCAGTGGCATGCTTGGTTTACCAAGTTACTGCATTGTTCATCATTTTCCTTCCGGAGCACGCATATGCATCGCATATCCCATCTCGCATATCATTCATGTTTTGCATCATGTTGCTTGTGCATTTCCCGTGATTGATTGTGGTTCTGTTTCTTGTGTTCTTGTTTTGGGTAGAGCCGGGAGACGAGCTCGTGAACGAGGAACCTGTTGAGTACGCTTACGAAGATCAAGCTTTCGACAACTCTGAGAACCTTGCAGGCAAGATGACCATACCCTCGAAATCACTTCTATCTTTGCTTTGCTAGTTGTTCGTTCTATTGCCATGCTGCGCTACCTACCACTTGCTATATCATGCCTCCCATATTGCCATGTCAAGCCTCTAACCATCCTTTCCTAGCAAACCGTTGTTTGGCTAAGTTACCGCTTTTGCTCAGCCCTTCTTATAGCGTTGCTAGTTGCAAGTGAAGTTGAAGTTGGTTCCATGTTGGAACATGGATATTTTGGATATCACAATATCTCTTATTTAATTAATGCATCTATATATTTGGTAAAGGGTGGAAGGCTCGGCCTTATGCCTGGTGTTTTGTTCCACTCTTGCCCCCTAGTTTCCGTCTTACCGGTATTATGTTCCTTGAGTTTGCGTTCCCTACGCGGTCGGGTGATTTATGGGACCCCCTTGACAGTTCGCCTTGAATAAAACTCCTACAGCAAGGCCCAACCTTGGTTTTACCATTTGCCACCTAAGCCTTTTCCCCCGGGTTTTCGCGAGCCCGAGGGTCATCTTTATTTAAACCCCGGGCCAGTGCTCCTCTGAGTGCTGGTCCAAACTAGAGCCACTTGCAGCGCCACCTTGGGGAAACTCGAGGATTGGTTTTAATTGTACGTAGTGTTCATCCGGTGTGCCCTGAGAACGAGATATGTGCAGCTCCTATCGGGATTTGTCGGCACATTCGGGCGGCTTTGCTGGTCTTGTTTTACCATTGTCGAAATGTCTTGTAAACCGGGATTCCGAGACTGATCGGGTCTTCCTGGGAGAAGATTTATCCTTCGTTGACCGTGAGAGCTTATAATGGGCTAAGTTGGGACATCCCTGCAGGGTATTATCTTTCGAAAGCCCTGCCCGCGGTTATGAGGCAGATGGGAATTTTACTAATGTCCGGTTGTAGAGAACTTGTCACTCGACTTAATTAAAATACATCAACCGTGTGTGTAGCCGTGATGGTCTCTTCTCGGCGGAGTCCGGGAAGTGAACACGGTTTGTGTTATGCATGAACGTAAGTAGTTTCAGGATCACTTCTTGATCATTTCTAGCTTCTCGACCGATGTTTTGCTTCTCTTCTCGCTCTCATTTGCGTATGTTAGCCACCATATATGCTTATTGCCTGCTGCAGCTCCACCTCATTACACCATCCTTTCCTATAAGCTTAAATAGTCTTGATCTCGCGGGTGTGAGATTGCTGAGTCCTCGTGACTCACAGATTCTACCAAAACAGTTGTAGGTGCCGACGATGCCAGTGCAGATGATGAGATCGACCTCAAGTGGGAGTTCGATGAGGAACGTGGTCGTTACTATGTGTCTTTTCCTGATGATCAGTAGTGGAGCCCAGTTGGGACGATCGGGGATCTAGCATTTGGAGTTATCTTATTTTCATTTGGATTTTGACCGTAGTCGGTCTATGTGTGGATTTTGGATGATGTATGAATTATATTTATGTATTGTGTGAAGTGGCGATTGTAAGCCAACTCTCGTTATCCCATTCTTGTTCATTACATGGGATTGTGTGAAGATGACCCTTCTTGCGAAAAAACCACAATGCGGTTATGCCTCTAAGTCGTGCCTCGACACGTGGGAGATATAGCCGCATCGTGGGCGTTACAAGTTGGTAATCAGAGCCATCCCCGACTTAGGAGCCCCCTGCTTGATCGAATCGCTGGCGTTGTTGAGTCTAGAACAAAAATGTTTTGAATCTTAGGATTATATATATCGGAGAGTAGGATTCTTTTTACTCCTCAACCCCTTCGTCGCTCTGGTGAGGTCTCCTGACGTAGAAGTTTTGACTCTTCTCTCCTCAAATTTCACTAAAAAAAATTAGGATCACGCGGGTATCTTGCAATCGTTCCGATGGTTTTGTGACCAGAACATTGTTCTTGGTGCCTCTTGACATTTAGGGGTTGTGGTAGTGTCCCGGGGAGTTGAGCTCCAAGGTGTTGTCGTCACAATTTTATCGTTGCAGTTCTGGAATACCTGAGTTTCGCCGACATCAAAATCTCTTTTATGCAGTTGTTGGTGAGATCACCTCGACGCCACCCAGTACTGGGGCGGGAGTTCGGGAGTATTGCCATAACTCGTATAACGGATGCTTTTCGAAGGTTGAGGTACACGATTTTCGAAGATTTCTTGGTTATGTGTTGACGGATGGATACAACTGGATCTAGGGATTGCTAGTTTGGGTGATATATTTTGTGTCCCCTGTATCCCCAACACCAGATGGCATAACCAGAAAGTTTCGGGAGTTTATAAGTGGGAATTCAAGTAGCTCCTAGGATATCTTTCCGACAGACGCATGATATGAGATTGGGGTTCGACGTCTAGTGGTCCGCCTTTCCACGGTTGGTTTTATAGTGGTCTCGTAGTGTCTTAAAGAGTCCTTGGCTATGCCGACTCGGGGACGCTTCGTATGTCATGTGCATTGCCTTGTACATGATGGTGCTGTACGATCGAGCCCGTGTGGGCCCCACCACAAAAACTTCGGACGAAATCTCTATCATATGTTTGTTCCGGCTTATTCTGCAAGCCAATACTTTGTTTTGTTTTGAATTGTGGTATTCGACTTGCTTCGAAGTCAAATGTTGATTCCATACCTGTCGTGGAATTGCCACGGCAGATGTCCTCGAACTAGGACTTAGTCGTGGAGCCATCGCAACTAGGAAGCTTGAAGGGGTTAAGTGGGACAAGGAGCACGAGGGTTTATACTGGTTCAGCCCCTTACGGTGAAGGTAAAAGCCTACGTCCAGTTTGAGGTGGTATTGATTAGGGTTTCGATGACCAGGGAGCGAGACCGCTATGCCTGGTTCTCGATGAGATCTTGCTTGTCCCTAAACCGCTGCCGGGTCGTCCCTTTATATAGGGAGGCTGACGCCCATCAGCTCTCAGAGTCCCGGCCGGCTCATAAGAGTGTCCGGCTCGGACTCCCAACTATTCTTGCCTTACACTACAAGATCTACCATGATAATGATTGTAACTACGGGCCTTAAGCCATATCCGGGTCTTAAGCCCATCTTTGGCCCACCGTCTTCAAGCTTGGCGCCGGGCTTCTGGTAATGACCATATGAGTAACCCGGCCCCTACTAGCGAGTGACTCCAAGGTCTATATCCTCAACATTAGGACCCAGATTGATTTGAGCCGGCTCATGTCAATCTTCGATCCTTTCGACAGAAAGTCTCCGGCTTACAATTGTGTGAAGGCCATAACCCGGCGTGACGTCATCCTCTGGACTCCGGGTAATCCGCCGTGACCTCATCTTCCATTAAGCCCGTTTTTTACTCCGCCAGATCCACAACGGATCTTATCTTTACTGTCATCCCGGAAATCGAGGCGTTTCGGGGGGAGATAACCACGCCGTGGTCTCCTTGATTCTCGCGCCCACTTATGAGCTCGCCCTTATAAATAGGCCGGGCCGACGGGCCTTCAGCCACTCTTCTTCCTCCTCGCGCCACTGTTCCTCTGCTCGAGCTCGAACTCCACCGCCGCCGCCGCGCCCCCGGTCTTCGTCAACCTTGGCCGCTGCATCACCCTGACTCGGTCCAGACAAACGGCGGCGACCCCCGCACCTCTTTAGCACCGGTAAGTCCTCACTACCCCGTAGAACAGATCTGCCGTAGGGTTCATCCGTGTTCGTCCGTGTTCGTCGCCGTCGCCCACAAGCTCCGGTAGTTCTCATTGTTACTGCCCCTGTTTGATCTTAGCCTTGTATAGAACCACTGTGGTAGATGTTTTAGCATCCATTTCATACGCAAGTAGATCCCTCCTTCACTACATAAAGGCCTCATTCAAGCTCAAGAACTCCCCTGCGTCTGCTTTTAGGTCTAGAAATTTTCTTTTTACCCGACCATTTTGATCCAAAATATTTACCGCAAAGTGTGAAACCTGTTTTCACCACACTTAGTAAAAAACTGCACTCATTGAGTCATGACGGTTTATATTTCCGGCTTAAAGAAACCACGCCCCGTAGAATCTTCCGACTCAAAGGAAACCATGCGCCATAGAATTTTCCAGCTCATCTGTGATAAGGCCATAGACAAATTGAATTACTCTTGACATCTTTTCTGCGGCTTAGATAACTCAATGTACTCAGATATATATCATTAGGCCCCTCCGTAAGCCGCCACTTAACACTGAACTATAACTTTCCTCCGGCTTATACTTAAACCGGACGTTTCCTTTTATCATAGGCTGCCGACTTTCACCATGCCTCCCAAAGCTCCTAAGGCCTCCATCACTTGCAATTGGATGAGGTCCAATGAGACCTTAGCGGATTTTGTCAAGTCAGGCCACCTGCCCAAGAAGGATGTCATGTCCTACCGTGCCCCTGACCCGTCAGAGGAGAGACCACAGCCAAAGGACGGAGAGGTGGTCATTTTTGCGGATCACATGAGTCGGGGCTTCGCACCGCCCGGCTCAAAGTTTTTCAGAGACGTTCTGAATTTCTTCGATCTGCGGCCTCAGGACATAGGACCCAACTCAGTGTCCAATATCTGCAATTTCCAAGTGTTCTGCGAGGTTTACCTTGGAGAAGAACCCAGTCTGCTGCTCTTCAGAGAGCTTTTCTATTTAAACCGCCAGAACGAGTGCGCCAACGGGCCAAGTTTGGAGCTAGGCGGCATCTCCATCCAGCAGCGCAGGGACTGCCTTTTTCCTTACGCAGAGCCGCCGAGCCACCCCAAAGACTGGAATCTGACGTGGTTTTACTGCCAAGACACGTCGCCGGCTGATGAGAGTCCGTTGCCCGGCTTTCGCCCCTCACGTCTGGAGCCGACTCACCCACTGTCAGACAAGCTGACTCAAGCAGAGCGCCAACCTCTACTCCCCACCATCAACAAGATCAAGGCTCTCCTGGGCAATGGTCTGAACGGAATCGATCTGGTCCGGGTCTGGATCTCGTGGCGGGTGATCCCATTGAGCCGCCGCCCCGGCTTAATGTGTGACTACACGGGCCGAAAGGATGACCCCCAGAGACACAGCCGCAACGATCTCCCTGAAGATGTTGCAGAGGAGATGACCAAGGCTCTCTTGAACGAGAGCCTGGCAGACTGCAGAAGGACCGGCCTAGCCCCTTCTGCAAGACCAACCCAGCCCTAGCGGTAAGCCGCTGATCTGAACATCTTACCTGCATATAGCTTTCATCTAAATCGTTTTAAGAAATCATCATTGTATTTTTCAGGCTGATGATAAGTTCTGGCGGGTCAAATATGACCATGAGGCAGCCAAGAAGGCCAGAAAGGCGAAGAAAGCCGCCAAGAAAACCGCCCCTCGCAAAAAAGGAAATAGGCCTACTGCTTCAGAGCTGATGCAACTAAGCGACAGCTCCGAGTCAGAGGTAACCCCTGAGCCTATAAGTCCTTGTTGTACTTTGTTGTTTACTTATGTCCGCCTTATCAATACTTGTTCATCAATAGGACGACACCGGAGCAAGTAACCCGGTGGTTGAAGAGGTAACGACATTTTCCTCCGACTCGGAGCCCTTGCCAAGGCTGAAAATCCGAAGGGTAACCCGGAAAGTAAGCTTTTCACATCCTTTAGCTTATCAAGACCCTCAATTTATTTTGAAGCAACAGGTGCATGAGAGCCGGCGGCACACCCGGACCGACAAAAGCACCGACCTCTCCTCCGGGTTACCTAACACATCGAGGAAACGCCGGACCGAGGTGATCTTAAAACTGTACCCTTTTCATCCTTTGGCAGGTGTTATACGTCAACCGCTCAACTCTTCTGACTCAAATTACCAGGAAACTTCCCCCTCTTCTGGCGACTCTATGCAGTCAAGCCTGCCGGCTTTCAAGACCGTGCCCGGGTAATGATAACCATCTCATATTGTACTTTTGTCTTTACTTACACCATTGTGCTTAACCTTTCTGTCCTTCCAGTGCCCAGGCCAAGCTCACCAAGTGGGCGAAGAAATCCAAGCCGGTCGATGAGCCGGACTTGCCTGAGCCGGAGGCAGCCGCTCAAGAACCGTCGGCTGCCTCTGCTCCTGAGGCTGCTGCCCCAACCAACAAGCCCGCAACAGAAGCTTTTGTTAACCCGGAGGCCTCCAGCTCGGCTCAACCAGTAGATGACCCGGACGTGGTAATTACCCAGACGGAGTTTGTTGAGCCGGGGAGACCTATCGCGCTGGCCAAGTGCTCCGCCAAAGGGGAGCTGCTAGAGTCCCGCCGGGTTAACCTGGACCTCACTGACTACTCCAATTTGAACATTGGAGAGATCATCTCCAGCTTCATCAGCCAAGTGCACAAGAGCCGGGACGCAGAGATTGCCATGGTGACCCAGATCCAGCAGAAATCTGAGGTATTATTCTTCTGTCCTCTTACTTACTGCATAGTTACCTCTACCATGCTAGCCCCCAAGTCGACGACTTATGATTGAATATGTTGTAGACTTAGGTTCCGGCTTACCCAATTGAACCGGCAATTTGTAGATAGAAACGTTCAATATGCATTAGCTCCCCAAGTGCCAAGTGTCTTTGCTTGGAAAACGCTTGGGACTTTACATTTGTATAGTAACTGTTCATGCCATAACCCGGAAATTTATGCAGGCTGCTGGCAAGAAACTGGAAGCTGACCTTGCTGATCTCAAGAACCGGCTGAAGATGCAAGAGATGGAGACCCGGAAGGCAAATGCCAAATTTGTGTCCAGCATCGCCGCGCAAGAGAAGCTGAAGACGGAGTTTGACGCTGAACGGAAAGCCTGGGCCGAAGAGAAGGCCGCGCTGGTGAACCGGGCCGAACAGGCGGAGAAGGCCCTGTCAGAAAAGACGGCCAAACTCTCCGGCTTAAAGCGCCAAGTGTCCCAGATGGTGGCCGCAATCTTCGGTAAGTTATCTCACCGGCTTTCATCAAGTTGTAGAATCTTTATATCTCATAGTTCATCCTTGTCGGCGGCTTATCTGATTCTGTTAAACAGGTCCCAGAAGCGCCAACCTCAACTAGAGTGTGGTAACCAAGCTAAAGGCCGTGTATACCCTGGTGGAGCAACTCTACACCGGGTCACAGCGTGCCTTAGCTGTGGTGGCCCTATCTAACGAGGTGCCTACTCATCTGGCGGAAGTGCTTCGCCGGCTCGCCGTTCTGCCTCAACGTATCCAAGAGCTGCGATGGGCCTCTGCAAGAGCCGGAGCGATCGCCGCGCTGAGCCGGGCCAAGGCCTTCCTCCCCGAGTTAGACCCGGCGGACATCGCCCTCGGCTATCCAAGTCTGAAGGAAGACGGCACGGCCTTCGACCAAAGAGACTTTGCCGCCTGCGTGAAGGTCGTGCGCCCGGTGGCCACCCTTATCGGGAACGACACAGATCTGACTAAGTACCAGCCGGGTTACAATGCGGAGAATCAGAGGATCCCGACCCCTCGCTATGAAGCCCTGAGTTTAATTCCGCCGGCTCGTCAGCACACCTTCGCCCCGGAGATTGACCCGGCCGGGTTAATTGACGAGGAAGCCCAATTCGAAGCGCTGAGCGTCATCGACTGGAAGTCGTCGACTTTCCAGACCTTGGGAACAGCCGGAGGAGAAGAAAGAGACGAGCCGGAGACTTCAACCCAGCAAGCGTCTTAACTTCTGCAGACGGCTTATAAAACAATGCTCCACCCTTTTGGACTCGATGAGTCTTGCAATAGAGTAGGACCAACACTTTATCTCTGCCGTGCCATCACGCATGCCCTGAATGCTTGAAGTTTTATTGAAGTTGTCTCCCTTACATTTCTCCTGGTCATTCATTCGCCTTAATCTCAAATAATTGTCTTTAACTATCCTGCATAGAAAGACGAATCGCAAGTCTCTAGGCGGCTTACCGCCCTGAGAATCATATGTTTAGATACATAACCCGGAATATGAATTGAAAAAGACTGGTCCTCAATTATATTCTTAATGCAGCCGTAATAACACACTAAGCGGCCTGCAAGCATACTTCCGGTTTAAATAACCCAGGTAAGAAGGTTGGTACCTTAATTCCGATTTACTTGTCTTAATGACACCCATTGTGTTCGACTAATACTGTAAATCCAAGTTAAACCGGCAAAGTGAGACCCGGTCGTACACACTTTGAAATGATCAGAAGAAAACTTACTATGAAGCAGAAGAACTTAGGGGCTTCCGGTTCGAATACGACCAGAGACCCGGCCCAAAGGGGTTATGCTAAGATTCGAATGCGATCATATAGCCCCCAGTGGGTGTGGCGATGCCAATCAAGACGGTATCGACAGCTATGTTCTCTTTGGTTCGAATACGACCCATGTTTGAACAGGAAGCCCCCAAATGACTTTAAGAATTGTTTAACGACGCTGATTCGAATACGATCCACGTCGGTTCCCAAAGGGGTTAAACTAAGATTCAAATATGATCAAAGAAAACTCCCCAATGAGCTCGGCACTTTGCCAATCAAATGGGTATCGACAGCTATGCTCTCTTTGGTTCGAATACGACCCATGTTTGAACAGGAAGCCCCCAAGTGACCTTATTACTTACGGCTAGATTCGAAGATGATCATAAGCCGGATCCTCCTTCAAGCTATCATGTAATCTTGCAATGAAAACAACACGTGCACATTTGGAGGAGGAAAAAGGACAGAGGTCCTGCTTTATTGCTTATTATAATATATACATGGCTTAGAGAAATATGTACATCATGAGAGCCGGTGACTCAAGTGTAGTAAGGCCGAAGCTGAGTTATGTTCCACGGCCGACGGGTCTCTTCCTCCGACTTACGTGAATCTTTGTGCTCCCGAATATCAATGAGGTAATATGACCCGTTGTGCAAATTCTTGCTGACCACAAAGGGCCCTTCCCAAGGCGGGGATAGCTTGTGCGCATCAGTTTGATCCTGGATGAGCCGAAGCACCAGATCGCCTTCCTAGAAGACCCGGGATTTAACCCGTCGACTATGATAACGGCGCGGGTCTTGTTGATAAATCGCTGAACGAGCTGCGGCCACATCACGCTATTCGTCCAACAAGTCAAGAGCATCTTGGCGTGCCTGTTCATTGTCCGCCTCAACATAAGCCGCCACTCGAGGCGAGTCATGACGGACGTCACTGGGGAGGACTGCTTCTGCTCCATAAACCATGAAGAAAGGCGTAAAGCCTATAGACCTGTTAGGAGTAGTGTTGATGCTCCATAGCACGGAGGGCAACTCCCTCCACCCAACAACCCGGCGTCCGTTGCAAAGGGACCAAAAGCCGGGGCTTGATGCCCTTTAAAATTTCCTGATTAGCTCTCTCAGCCTGACCATTGGATTGAGGATGAGCCACCGAGGAAACATCAAGTCGGATATGCTCTCGTTGACAAAACTCCTCCATGGCGCCTTTGGATAAATTGGTGCCATTGTCAGTTATAATGCTGTGTGGAAAACCAAAGCGAAAGATCACCTTTTTCATAAACTGAACCGCCGTGGCTGCATCACACTTGCTAACTGACTCCGCTTCAACCCACTTGGTAAACTTGTCAACTGCCACCAAAAGGTGGGTCTTCTTATCCTTGGACCTTTTGAAAGGCCCAACCATATCAAGCCCCCAGACCGCAAAGGGCCAAGTAATTGGGATCATCCTCAGCTCTTGAGCCGGTACATGAGCCCGTCGCGAGAACCTTTGGCAGCCATCACACTTACTGACCAAGTCCTCTGCATCAGCATGCGCCGTCAACCAATAAAAACCATGACGAAAAGCCTTGGCCACAAGAGACTTTGAGCCGGCGTGATGGCCACAATCCCCTTCATGGATCTCACGCAAGATCTCTTGACCTTCCTCAGGGGAAACACAACGCTGAAACGCTCCCGTAACACTGCGGTGATGCAACTCACCATTGATAACAATCATTGACTTAGCCCGCCGGGTTATTTGCCTGGCCAAAGTTTCATCCTCAGGCAACTCGCCCCGGGTCATGTAAGCCAGATAGGGCATTGTCCAGTCCGGTATGATATGGAGAGCCGCCACCAGTCGTGCCTCCGGGTCAGGGACAGCCAAGTCTTCCTCTGTAGGCAGCTTAACAGAAGGATTATACAGGACATCCAGGAAAGTATTAGGCGGCACCGGCTTTCGTTGGGATCCTAGCCGGCTTAAAGCATCAGCCGCCTCGTTCTTCCTGCGATCAATGTGCTCTACTTGGTAGCCCTGAAAGTGCCCAGCAATGGCATCAACTTCGCGGCGATAAGCCGCCATGAGAGGGTCCTTAGAGTCCCACTTGTCTGATACTTGTTGAGCCACCAAGTCTGAGTCACCGAAACACCTTACCCGGCTCAAGCTCATCTCCTTAGCCATCCGAAGACCGTGGAGCAAGGCCTCGTACTCAGACGCATTGTTAGTGCAAGGAAACATCAATTGTAGCACATAATGAAACTTGTCACCTTTAGGGGAAGCCAATACAACTCCAGCCCCCGAGCCTTCCAACTGCCTGGACCCATCGAAGTGAATAGTCCAATATGTGTTATCCGGCTTTTGCTCGGGCACTTGTGACTCTGCCCAATGATTGATGAAATCCACCAAGGCCTGAGACTTAACAGCAGTGCGTGGCACATATTTGAGACCATGAGGTCCGAGCTCGATAGCCCACTTAGCCACTCTCCCTGTGGCCTCTCTATTTTGGATGATATCACCAAGCGGAGCAGAACTGACCACAGTGATGGGATGACCCTGGAAATAATGCTTAAGCTTCCGGCTCGCCATGAACACACCATAAACAAGCTTCTGCCAATGCGGATACCGCTGCTTGGACTCAATGAGCACTTCGCTGACATAATAAACCGGCCGCTGAACCGGATGCTCCTTACCCTCTTCCTTGCGCTCCACCACCACGGCCACACTGACGGCTCGCGTGTTAGCAGCCACATACAGCAATAAGGGCTCCTTATCAACCGGAGCAGCAAGGACTGGGGGCTCTGCCAGCTGCTTCTTCAAATCCTCAAAGGCAGTGTTAGCTGCATCATTCCAGACAAAGTTATCAGATTTCTTCATCAACTGATATAATGGCATGGCCTTCTCACCCAAACGGCTTATAAACCGGCTTAAAGCAGCGATGCGACCCGCCAAGCGCTGAACATCATTTATACACGCCGGTTTAGCCAGGGAGGTGATGGCCTTGATCTTCTCTGGGTTAGCTTCAATGCCTCTGTCAGAAACTAAAAAACCCAAGAGTTTGCCTGCAGGAACACCAAAAACACACTTGGCCGGGTTAAGCATCATCTTGTAAACCCGGAGATTATCAAAGGTCTCTCTCAAATCATCTATCAGGGTTTCCTCTTTTATAGATTTAACCACAATATCGTCCACATAAGCATGAACATTGCGCCCAATCTGTTTATGAAGACAGTTCTGTACACAACGCTGGTAATACGCTTGTGCACACTTGAGTCCAAAGGGCATAGACACATAGCAGAAGGCTCCAAAGGGAGTGATGAATGCCGTCTTCTCCTGGTCCTTAACTGCCATTTTAATCTGATGATATCCGGAATAAGCGTCCAGGAAACTTAAGCGCGCACAACCGGCCGTAGCATCAATGATTTGATCAATACGGGGAAGGGCAAAAGGATCAGCCGGACACGCCTTGTTTAAGTCCGTGTAGTCCACACACATCCGCCAAGTGCCGTTCTTCTTGAGTAAGAGCACCGGGTTAGCTAACCATTCTGGGTGAAAGATTTCAACAATAAACCCGGCCGCCAAGAGCCGGGCCACTTCTTCACCAATAGCTTTCCGCCTCTCCTCATTGAACCGCCGAAGGAACTGCCTGACCGGCTTAAATTTCGGATCAACATTGAGAGTGTGCTCAGCGAGTTCTCTAGGTACACCTGGCATGTCGGAAGGTTTCCATGCGAAGATGTCCCTATTCTCACGGATGAACTCGATGAGCGCGCTTTCCTATTTTGGATCCAGATTGGCACTGATGCTAAACTGCTGAGATGAATCTCCTGGAACGAAATCAACAAGTTTAGTCTCATCAGCCGACTTAAATTTCATTGCCGGCTCATGCTCCGTAGTCGGCTTTTTCAGAGAGGTCATGTCTGTTGGGTCAACATTGTCTTTGTAAAACTTCAACTCCTCTGTTGCACAAACAGATTCTGCATAAGCTGCATCGCCTTCCTCGCATTCCAAGGCCACCTTCCGGCTGCCGTGAACCGTAATGGTCCCATTATGACCCGGCATCTTGAGCTGTAAATATATGTAACACGGCCGTGCCATTAACTTGGCATAAGCCGGCCGCCCAAATATGGCATGGTACGGACTTCTTATCTTGACTACCTCAAAGGTCAATTTTTCCACCCTGTAGTTGTTCTCATCTCCGAAGGCCACTTCCAACTCGATCTTGCCGACTGGATAAGCCGACTTACCAGGTACCAACACCATGGAAGATAGTGTTTGACTGGCTGAGGTTCTTATCAACCAACCCCATACGGCGAAAAGTCTCATAATAGAGGATGTTGATGCTGCTGCCTCCGTCCATGAGTACCTTAGTGAACTTTTATCCTCCCACCTGAGGAGCCACTACTAAGGCCAAGTGACCCGGATTGTCCACCCGGGGAGGGTGATCCTCTCTACTCCATACTATAGGCTGCTCAGACCACCGCAAGTAGCGTGGAACCGCCGGCTCAACAGCATTCACAGCCCTTTTATGAAGCTTCTGATCTCGCTTACACAGACTGGTGGTAAATACATGATACTGTCCACCGCTAAGCTGCTTTGGATTGGTCTGATAACCCCCCTGCTGCTGTTGTTGACCCTGGCCAGACTGCTGATTAAAGCCCCCTTGACCGTTCTGAGGATTAGAATTTGAGCCGTCGCCCGGGCCATGAAAGCCGCCGGCACCTGAGCCGCCGCCCGGGCCATTGTAATTCTTAAAGGCCTTCATGATTGCACAATCCTTCCATAGATGAGTTGCTGGCTTCTCTCTAGATCCATGCCTTGGACAAGGCTCATTCAGCAGCTGCTCCAGCGTCGGGCCTGACCCGCCGCCTCGGGGAGGGGGCCTCCCCTTACGTCGCTGGTTATTACCTTGTGAGCTGGCGTTGGCCACAAACTCTAGGATGCCATCGGCCTTGCGCTTGCCTCCTCCTTGGTTCCCCGGGTTATGCTGAGGACCCTTGCCATTGCCGTTCTTCTTTCCCTTCCCTGTCCTCTCATCATCTGAAGCGGGGTCCTTGGTACCATCAGAATCGGCGTACTTGACAAGAGCCGCCATCAGCGTACCCATATCATTGCAATCGCGCTTAAGCCGCCCGAGTTTCATCTTCAGGGGCAAAAAACGACAATTCTGCTCCAACATTAAGACTGCAGAGCCGGCGTCCATCTTATCCGAGGAATGTATTATCTCCTTAACCCGGCGAACCCAATGTGTCGTAGACTCACCCTCCTGCTGCTTGCAGTTAGTCAAATCCACAATTGACATAGACTGCCTACAGGTATCCTTGAAGTTTTGGATGAACCGGGCCTTCAGCTCAGCCCAAGACCCAATGGAATTCGGTGGTAGCCCTTTCAACCAAGTGCGGGCAGTCCCATCTCACATCATGATGAAGTACTTAGCCATGGCCGCCTCACTGACCTCCAGCAGCTCCATAGCCATCTCATAACTCTCGATCCAGGCTGCGGGTTGTAAGTCTGCTGTGTAATTAGGCACTTTCCTAGGACCTTTGAAGTCCTTGGGTAGAAGTTCATTGCGGATAGCTGGCACTAAACAAGGGACACCCCCAGTCCTGGTAGGGATACCCACGTCGACGGAAGTCGTCGGATAAGCCAGGGGAGTCTGGTAAGCCGTCAACTGAGGCACCTGCTCCGCCTCCTGCCGCGCTCTGTCCTGGTCTGCTGCGTGAAAAGCTCCGTTATGAACCGGGCCATGGCCAGGGGGCGGGTCATGGCGTCGGACGTTACTTGAGCCGGTCGCTGAGACCATGTGCCTGCTGTAACTCGGGCTCCGGCCTGGCCGAGGGGTCGAGTGGATCCTGTTCCGGCTGTAGGAGTATGCCTCCTGCTGCGCCAATGCTGTCTGAAGGAGTTCCCTGACCCGGCGGGTTTCAATAGCCGTCGGAGAGTCGCCGTCGACTGGGAGAGCCGCCAGCCGTGCTGCCGCGGTTACCATGTTCTCCAGCGGGTTATTATAATGACCCGGGGGTATTGGCATGTACTGAGGCGGGGCAGGGGGCACCTGGGGAGGCCCCATCACTATTGGCTGAATAGGGGTCCCAGACCCGGGCACTATGACCCCTGGCGGGTTACTAGACCCTGCACCTGGCGTGTTGAAGAGGTTGCGTGGATCGTAAACCGGAGGGAGTCGAGATTGGGCCTTTTGATGCCTCCTTCTCATGACTTCATTGGACGCATTCTGATCCATCGTGAGCCGGAAGGACTGCGCCTGGATCAACTGAGCTTGGGCATCGAGAGCCGCCCTCTCCGCAGCCATCCTGATCCCTTCCGCTGCCAGATCCTCCTTAACTTTCACTAGATCCAACTTTAACTGTGCCACCTACGCATCATGCTGAGCTTGATCCGCCGGGTCAACCGTGGCGGTTAACAGGGCCGTCATCCTGTCCGTGAGATCCATTAGCACCTGAGCCGGTGAAGGCACCGGGGTTCCCGCTCCCGCAGCAGGGTTTTGAACAGGCTGTGCACCGGCCATAGAGACTCCGACCTGACTTGGCGGCTCAAACGGGTCCGGAATACTGTCACCGTCGGAACAACCCATGAGCCTGCCATCTTGAAGTTGATACAGCGAATTTGACTCATCAGTGGACGACTCACCGTCAGAGCCGGCGGCCGCCTCATCCCCAGATCCGGATCGATCAGAGGGCCCTCCATGAATGCATCCCACAAAAGCATGCCTTAAGGCAGGCCGGGCTCGGGCGGGTCGTGCACGCTGAGCCGTCTCGATGAAATCGGCGCAGAGATCCGGCTCAGGGCCCGGCTCACCAATCTTGCCAATGAAAACATGAATTCCACCAAAGGGGACCCGGTACCCGTACTCAATTGAGCCGGCGTCGGGGCCCCAGTTTGCATCGTCGATGTAGAGCTTGCCGCGATGACTCTTGGTCATCCGGCCCACAGCGTATCCCTTGAGCCCTTCGAAGCTGCCCTTCAAGAACTCAAATCCACCGTGCGCTGGCCCCACGGTGGGCGCCAACTGTCATGGAATTGCCACGGCAGATGTCCTCGAACTAGGACTTAGTCGTGGAGCCATCGCAACTAGGAAGCTTGAAGGGGTTAAGTGGGACAAGGAGCACGAGGGTTTATACTGGTTCAGCCCCTTACGGTGAAGGTGAAAGCCTACGTCCAGTTTGAGGTGGTATTGATTAGGGTTTCGATGACCAGGGAGCGAGACCGCTATGCCTGGTTCTCGATGAGATCTTGCTTGTCCCTAAACCGCTGCCGGGTCGTCCCTTTATATAGGGAGGCTGACACCCAGCAGCTCTCAGAGTCCCGGCCGGCTCATAAGAGTGTCCGGCTTGGACTCCCAACTATTCTTGCCTCACACTACAAGCTCTACCATGATAATGATTGTAACTACGGGCCTTAAGCCATATCCGGGTCTTAAGCCCATCTTTGGCCCACCGTCTTCAAGCTTGGCGCCGGGCTTCTGGTAATGACCATATGAGTAACCCGGCCCCTCCTGGCGGGTGACTCTAAGGTCTATATCCTCAACATTACCTTTTACTAAGTGGCTTCTCAACTTATGGAAGTGTGATGATTTACTAGGGAATTCATTCGTTCATTCTCGTTCGAATGTTTATTGTGAAGACTATATGTTGCAATTTCTATCCGTTGATTCAATTTGCCTATCTGTCTATCAAGATGCTAACGGATGTCACCCTCTTCAGGATGGCTCCGCCAACGCGTCAGAATCCGGAACGCAATGATGGGAGTCAGGCGAACCCTCCACCACCACCTCCGCCTCTGGAGGCATGGCAAGCTATCATGGCAGCCACCAACGCCAATGCTCAGATGATTCTACAACTCTTGCAAGAACGCACCCAAGGGCAAGGCAATCAAGGCCAAAGCAACAATCAGCCTCACTTCGCTACTCTCAACCAGTTTCTCGCAAATCAGCCCAAGTCTTTCAGCTACTGTGCCGAGGCCACGGATGCCGATGATTGGCTCGTGGACATCAACAAGCATTTTGAATGTAGCAATGTCAGGCCTGAGGACTATGTCAAGTTTGCTTCTTTTCAGCTCAAGGACCAAGCTGCTGATTGGTATCAACAATACAAAGATTCCAGAGGAGGTCGTGTGATCACTTGGACTGACTTCTGTCGGGACTTCAAAGCGCACCACATTCCACAAAGTGTTGTTGAGAGCAAGCGTGAGGAGTTCCGCAATCTCAAGCAAGGCAACATGTCTGTGTATCAATTCAACATCCAGTTTCAGAAACTTGCTCGCTTCGCTAAACAAGACATTCCTAATGAAAAGAGCATGATCTATCACTTCAGAGGTGGCCTTAGAGAGGATCTGCAGTTAGCTCTCGTTCTTGTTGAGCCTACTCAGTTTGATCAATTCTATAACATGGCACTGAAGCAAGAGGTTGCTCAGCTCAAGTGTGAGGCTTCTAAGAAGAGAGTCAGGGACGCAGTTCAGTCTTCTTCTTCCTCACTAGTGGCTGCTAAGCAACAGAAGTTCTGGTTGCCTCCTCCTCCTCCGTTTCGTCAGCCTTACCAGCAGAAGAACAAAGGTGGCCATGGATCTTCCTACTCTTCCAACTCTGGCTATCAGAACAAGTTTCATGAATGCAAGCTCCATGGTTCCGGATGTTTCCATCAAGATGGGGAACTATAAATTTCTGTCTTCTCCAATTGTTCTTGGTGACTCGGATATTGATCTTATTCTCGGGATGGACTGGCTTTCTAAGCACAAGGCTCAACTTGATTGTGCTGGCAGGGAGATTCAATTGACACATTCTTCTGAGGATGTCATCATCTATGCCGCTTGTGATGAAACCATTCGGTTGTTTCTCTCAATGAGAAGGGCGAATTGAATGCCATCTCTCAAATTCCAGTTGTTTGTGAGTACCAAGATGTCTTTCCAGAAGAGCTTCCGGGTATGCCTCCTCACCGGCCAGTTGAGTTCGTTATCGATCTTGAGTCGGGTACTGAACCCGTTTGCAAGCGTCCTTACAAGCTTGGACCCAAGGAGCTGAAGGAATTGAAGAAACAGCTCGATGAACAAGAGCGTCTGGGTTTGATCAGACCGAGTTCATCTCCATGGGGTTGTGGTGTTCTTTTTGTCCAGAAGAAGGATGGCACGGACCGACTTTGTGTCGACTACCGTCCATTGAACAAGAAGACAATCAAGAACAAGTATCCACTTCCCAACATCAATGAGCTATTCGAGCAACTCAAAGGGGCTAAAGTATTCTCCAAGCTTGACCTTCGTATGGGTTATCATCAGATTCGCATTCGTGAAGAAGATATTCCCAAGACAGCATTCAGAACAAGCTTTGGTTCTTATGAATATACTGTCATGTCTTTCGGCCTTGTCAATGCTCCTCCAACATTCTCTCGGATGATGAATTTCATCTTCAATCCCTATACCAATGAATTCGTCCTGGTGTATCTCGATGATATCTTGGTCTTCTCCAAGAATAAGAAGGATCATGCCAAACATTTGCGATTGGTGCTCGACAAGCTCAAAGAGTATCAATTTTATGCGAAGTTTTCCAAATGTGAGTTTTGGCTCGATGAAGTTCTTTACCTTGGTCATATCATCTCTGCCAAGGGCATCGCTGTTAATCCCGAGAAGGTGTCCGCAATTGTGAATTGGGAACCTCCTTAGAATGTCAAGCAGCTCCGCAGTTTTCTTGGTCTTGCAAGCTATTGCCGAAGATTCATTGAGAATTTCTCTAAGATTGCAAAGCCTCTTTCCAACCTCCTCCAGAAGCATGTGAAGTATGTCTGGTCTCCTGAGTGTGACGTTGCTTTCAACACTCTCAAAGAGAAACTCGTCACAGCTCCTGTCTTAACTCCTCCTGACGAATCCAAGCCATTCGAAGTTTTCTGTGATGCTTCTCTCCAAGGTCTCGGTGCTGTGTTAATGCAAGAGAAGAAAGTTGTGGCCTATACCTCTCGTCAATTGAAGCCCAACGAAAAGAACTACCCCACTCACGATCTTGAGTTGGCGGCAGTTGTCCATGTATTAATAACGTGGAGACATCTCTTGTTGGGAAGAAAAGTGGACATTTTCACCGATCACAAGAGTCTCAAGTACATCTTCACTCAGCCCAATCTCAACCTCAGGCAGACTCGATGGGTTGAAATGATTCAAGAGTACAATCCGAGTATTGAATATACTCCAGGCAAGGCCAATGTCATTGCAGATGCTTTAAGCAGGAAGGCTTATTGCAACAGTTCAATTCTCAAGCCATTCCAACCGGATCTTTGTGAAGCTTTCCGCAAGCTGAATCTCCAAGTTGTTCCGCAAGGCTGTCTTGCCAACCTCATAGTTTCTCCTACTTTGGAAGATCAAATTCGTGAGGCACAACTCCTGGATACCATGGTGAAGAAGGTGAAACGTGGTATCGACAAGGGTCTTTCCAAATACAAGTGCTATCGCATTGATGACAGAGACACTTTATTCTTCGAGGACCGGATTGTGGTTCCTAAAGGTGATCTAAGGAAAGTCATAATGAACAAAGCGCACAATTCTCTTCTTTCCATTCACCCTGGAAGTACGAAGATGTACCATGACCTTAAGCAGTCGTATTGGTGGACTCGAATGAAGCGAGAAATCGCTCAATTCGTGAATGAATGTGATGTCTGTCGAAGAGTGAAAGCAGAACACCAACGACCAGCTGGTCTCCTCCAACATCTTGCTATCCCAGAATGGAAGTTTGATCATATCGAAATGGACTTCGTGACTGGATTTCCAAAGTCCAAGCGTGGAAATGATGCTATCTCCGTTGTCATTGACAAGCTTTCTAAAGTGGCTCATTTCCTTCCAATCAAAGAATCTATCACAGCAGCTCAGTTGGCAGAGCTTTACACCTCCAGGATTGTCTCCTTGCACGGCATTCCACAATTGATTTCTTCAGATCGTGGAAGCATCTTTACGTCTAAGTTCTGGGACTCCTTCCAGAAGGCCATGGGCACCAACATTCGCTTCAGCACAGCTTTCCATCCTCAAACTAGTGGCCAAGTCAAGCGAGTCAATCAAATTCTTGAAGATATGCTCAGGGCTTGTGTCATTTCCTTTGGCATGAAATGGGAAGATTGTCTTCCATATGCCGAGTTCTCCTACAACAACAGCTTCCAAGCGAGTTCGGGCAAGGCCCCATTTGAGATTCTCTATGGCAGAAAGTGTCGTACTCCTCTTAATTGGTCAGAGACTGGTGAACGCCAACTTCTTGGCAATGACTTAATCACAGAAGCTGAAGAAATGTGTAAAGTCATCCGTGAAAATCTCAAAGCCGCGCAATCGCGCCAGAAGAGTTACTATGATAGTAAGCACCGTGATGTGGCTTTCGAGATTGGAGACCATGTCTACCTCCGCGTCTCTCCAATGAAAGGCACTCGTCGCTTCAGTATCAAAGGGAATCTTGCCCCTAGATACGTGGGTCCTTTCAAGATCATTGGCAAAAGAGGCGACCTCGCCTATCAACTTGAGCTTCCTTCCAACTTCGCGAACGTGCACAATGTGTTCCACGTGTCACAGCTTCGCAAGTGCTTCAAGACTCCTGAGCGCACCATCAACTTCGAAGAGATTGACCTCCAAGAAGATTTGTCTTATCATGAGCACCGCGTTGCTATTCTTGAAGAAACTGAGCGCAAGACTCGCAACAAGTCAATCAAATTCCTGAAAGTGAAGTGGTCGCACCATTCCGACCGAGAAGCCACCTGGGAACGCGAGGACCACCTCCGTTCTGAATATCTGGAGTTCTTTCAGTCCTAGATCTCGGGAGGAGATCCTCTCGTAGTGGTGGAGTGTTGTAACACCCCGGATGTAACTTTCCATATTTGTAACTCCAACTCTTGCCATTTTCGGCTATGTGTTATGATATTCCCTTCGTGGTCGGGTTTTGTTTTTCGTTTTGCATTTTGTTCATTTCATGCATCTCATATCATGTCATCATGTGCATTGCATTTGCATACGTGTTCGTCTCATGCATCCGAGCTTTTTCCCCGTTGTCCGTTTCGCAATCCGGCACTCCCACCTCCTCCGGCGCACCCCTCTTGTTTTCTTTTTGTGAGTGGGTGTTAAACGTTCTCGGAATGGACCGATGCTTGTCAAGTGGCCTTGGTATACCACCGGGATACCACCGGTCAAGTTTCGTTCCATTTGGAGGTCGTTTGGTGCTCCAACGGTTAACCGGGTAACCGCAATGTCCTTCTGTGTGTTGCAGCAAAACCCCCTTTCAAACAGCCCAAAACCCCTCTAAGTCATCTCCCATGCTCTAGGTCGTTCGATCACGATCGTGTGGGCGAAAACCGCACTCCGTTTGGAGTCTCCTAGCTCCCTCTGCCTATATATACACCTCCCCTCCCGAAATACATTCGCAGTCCAAAACCCTAACTCCTCCCGTCGCCGCCGGACGGATCCCGCCGCCGCCCCGCGCGAATCGTAGCGCGCCACGTGTTACCGCCGCCTCGCCCGCGCCGCCGGCTCGAAGAGCCCGTGCGGGGCCCTCCCCGGCCCGGCCCCGCCCGCGCGCCCGCCTCCTCGCCGCCACCTCGCGCGCCCGCCTCCTCCGTCGGCGCCGCCGCACCCCCCCGCCGCGCCGGCGCCCGCGCGCCCGCCGTCCCGCGCTCGAGCCGCCTCGCCGTCGCCGGCCGCCGCCCTCCCGCGTCGCCGCCGCCCGGTGCCGCCTCCTCCCGCGGCTCCTCTCCTCCGACGTCGGCCGCCGCGTCTCCCTCTCCTCCGTCTCCGGCGACGAACTCCGGTCGTCCCCGAGCTCGATCCCGATCCAGTCAACGCCGACGGTTGACTTCTTCCCCCTCTCGTTTTTCTCCAAGTCTGAAATATTTACATTAGATGCCTCTGTTCATCGCATCATAACTCTCTGCATATAGGTCTGTTTTACCCGTGTGATATATCGAAATGTTCATATCTAGATGCTCTTCATTTTGTTCCATTGCACCATGTTCATTTGAGTCCATATTGATGCCCAAATCTCTGGTGCAAGAGTGCTAGTTGCTGTTATCTGCTGTTACTTATCAGTACATGAGGATTTGTTATTTTTTTTTGCTTTTAATCTGTGCATCTTATGGGCATGAGCTCTACATGTGTTTTGATTTATGCCATGCCATCTTTGCAGAGGTGTATGCCATATATTTTTGTGATCTCTGTGGTGACTAGCACAAGCATGCAAACTAGGCTTCGTGATGTTTCTGATTTCAGTGACTTGGTGATTTCTCTGTCTTTGTCTGCTGTTATTTTGTTGCTATGTATCCTTGATGCTACAGAGAGATCCATGCATAGTTTGGAGATGTTCAGTAAGGATGCTTTGTATATATTGTTGTAATTGACCCATTCATGCCCTTGTTTGCAATTATGGAGTGCCATAGCATGACTCAATCTTACTCTATTTTTGCTATAAAATGTTCCTGGCATATTGTTTACGTGTTATTCAATTTTGCTAAGCTTGTTGTAGTTGATCCTTTCATGCTATGTACTTGATCTTGCCATGGATAGCTTCATAAACATGCCATCTTGCTGTAGGTATGATTGTTTTGTCATGCATTGCTTGGTAGTGAGTGCATCAAGCTCACCAAGATGCCTTCATGTTACTGTTTCTGCCATGCTCTGTTTTCTGCCAAGTCTGAAACCTGTTAACGGAACTTGCTATGTTTACATGGTTGCCATCATATCTTATGGTCCTTTTTAGCTTATGGTCAGTAACAGACTTTTGTCATATGCATTTAGTAGAATACTGACATGCCTTGTTTTGCCATGTTAAGTTCCTGTAGCAAGTTGATTTCGTGCTCTGAACATTGCTACCTGATGCTGTTTCAGCCATGTCCAGTAATTTCACCAAGTCTGTGAACCTGTTATCTTTTGCACTTTTGTCATGCCTGTTTGAACCTGCTGTGTTGTGAACTAGCCATATCTCAGTGTTCATCTTTTGTCAAGCATCACCTGTAGATTACTGTCATATGCTTTGTTGCTACGTTGGAGTGCTGTAGCATTGTTACTTGTTGCATTCTAAGTGCTATCATGCTGTTAATCGCAGATTCGTGTCATTCTTGTTTCGCTTGCCATTTGCAAACCGTGCATCCGTTTCCGGTGATCTTTATATCGATTTCTACCGAAATCATCTCATCTTTCCAGTGGCATGCTTGGTTTTCCAAGTTACTGCCTTGTTCATCATTTTCCTTCCGGAGCACGCATATGCATCACATATCCCATCTCGCATATCATTCATGTTTTGCATCATGTTGCTTGTGCGTTTCCCGTGATTGATTGTGGTTCCGTTGCTTGTGTTCTTGTTTTGGGTAGAGCCGGGAGACGAGTTCGTGAACGAGGAACCTGTTGAGTACGCTTACGAGGATCTAGCTTTCGACAACTCTGAGAACCTTGCAGGCAAGATGACCATACCCTCGAAATCACTTCTATCTTTGCTTTGCTAGTTGTTCGTTCTATTGCCATGCTGCACTACCTACCACTTGCTATATCATGCCTCCCATATTGCCATGTCAAGCCTCTAACCATCCTTTCCTAGCAAACTGTTGTTTGGCTAAGTTACCACTTTTGCTCAGCCCTTCTTATAGCGTTGCTAGTTGCAGGTGAAGTTGAAGTTGGTTCCATGTTGGAACATGGATATTTTGGATATCACAATATCTCTTATTTAATTAATGCATCTATATAGTTGGTAAAGGGTGGAAGGCTCGGCCTTATGCCTGGTGTTTTGTTCCACTCTTGCCTCATAGTTTCCGTCTTACCGGTATTATGTTCCTTGAGTTTGCGTTCCTTACGCGGTCGGGTGATTTATGGGACCCCCTTGATAGTTCGCCTTGAATAAAACTCCTCCAGCAAGGCCCAACCTTGGTTTTACCATTTGCCACCTAAGCCTTTTCCCCCGGGTTTTGCGAGCCCGAGGGTCATCTTTATTTAAACCCCCGGGCCAGTGTTCCTCTGAGTGCTGGTCCAAACTAGAGCCACTTGCAGCGCCACCTTGGGGAAACTCGAGGATTGGTTTTAGTTGTACGTAGTGTTCATCCGGTGTGCCCGGAGAATGAGATATGTGCACCTCCTGTCGGGATTTATCGGCACATTCGGGCGGCTTTGCTGGTCTTGTTTTACCATTGTCGAAATGTCTTGTAAACCGGGATTCCGAGACTGATCGGGTCTTCCTGGGAGAAGGTTTATCCTTCGTTGATCGTGAGAGCTTATAATGGGCTAAGTTGGGACACCCCTGCAGGGTATTATATTTCGAAAGCCATGCCCGCGGTTATGAGGCAGATGGGAATTTTACTAATGTCCGGTTGTAGAGGACTTGTCACTCGACTTAATTAAAATACATCAACCGTGTGTGTAGCCGTGATGGTCTCTTCTCGGCGGAGTTTGGGAAGTGAACACGGTTTGTGTTATGCATGAACGTAAGTAGTTTCAGGATCACTTCTTGATCATTTCTAGCTTCTCGACCGATGCTTTGCTTCTCTTCTCGCTCTCATTTGCGTATGTTAGCCACCATATATGCTTATTGCCTGCTGCAGCTCCACCTCATTACACCATCCTTCCCTATAAGCTTAAATAGTCTTGATCTCACGGGTGTGAGATTGCTGAGTCCTCGTGACTCACAGATTCTACCAAAACAGTTGCAGGTGCCGATGATGCCAGTGCAGATGATGAGATCGACCTCGAGTGGGAGTTCGATGAGGAACGTGGTCGTTACTATGTGTCTTTTCCTGATGATCAGTAGTGGAGCCCAGTTGGGACGATCGGGGATCTAGCATTTGGGGTTATCTTATTTTCATTTGGATTTTGACCGTAGTCGGTCTATGTGTGGATTTTGGATGATGTATGAATTATATTTATGTATTGTGTGAAGTGGCGATTGTAAGCCAACTCTCGTTATCCCATTCTTGTTCATTACATGGGATTGTGTGAAGATGACCCTTCTTGCGACAAAACCCCAATGCGGTTATGCCTCTAAGTCGTGCCTCGGCACGTGGGAGATATAGCTGCATCGTGAGCGTTACATTACTTTTGTTCTTGAGGTCATGGGAGAAATCTTGTTGCAAGTAATCATGTGAATTTGATATGTGTTCGATATTTTGATGGTATGTATGTTGTGATTCCCTTAGTGGTGTCATGTGAACGTCGACTACATGGCACTTCACCTTATTAGCGCCTAAGGGAATGCATTGTGGAGTAGTTATTAGATGATGGGTTGCGAGAGTGACAGAAGCTTAAACCCTAGTTGATGCGCTACTTCGTAAGGGACTGATTTGGATCCAAGAGTTTAATGCTATGGTTTTTATCTTAATACTTTTCTTGTAGTTGCGGATGCTTGCGAGGGGGTTAATCATAAGTAGGAGGTTTGTTCAAGTAAGAACAACACCTAAGCACCGGTCCACCCACATATCAAATTATCAAAGTAGCGAACAATAATCAAACCAACATGATGAAAGTGACTAGATGAAATTCCTGTGTACCCTCAAGAATGTTTTGCTTATCATAAGAGACCACTTTGGACTATCCATTGCCTCAAAAGGATTGGGCTACCTTGCTGCACTTTTGTTACCGTTACCGTTACTCGCTCGTTACAAACTATCTTTTCTATCAAACTACCCGTTACTTATAATTTCAGTGCTTGCAAAGAATACCTTGCTGAAAACCACTTGTCATTTCCTTCTGCTCCTCGTTGGGTTTGACACTCTTACTTATCGAAAGGACTACGATTGATCCCCTATACTTGTGGGTCATCAATGCTGACGACATCTTCAAAGAACATTGCAACAGCAGCGAGGCTTCACAACAACATATGGTATGCCAATGTATTTTCGTACATGTCGAATGTAATGCGTGTGGGCTGCTTTCTTGGCTTGTGCCCTCAACCTTTAACCCTACATAATTACAAATAGTTCAGTTGTCTGCTTTGCTATATTGCTTGATTCCAATGCTTGTTTGTTACTTGTTAGGCTATACCTGAGTTGGCCAATATGTCAGCAGTGCCTGTTGTACTACCGTAAAGAAATGCATGCCTAATTCATTTGACTCCTTAAATTTGCCTATGAACTTCATCATAAGGCTGTCTTCATAGTTTATATGAGTCCACACTGCTTAAGTGCTTTCTCAGATTATTTCAACTGCTTAGATGCTTGGGCAACTTAAATATAGCGGTGGTACACTGCCTTTGGATGATGCTGCTTCAAACCATTTAAATATAGCTTGCCATGCTCGACAATAATTCGTATGCCGTTTACCATGTAAGCTTACTGCATGGATCATGTGATAACTATCTCTTACTTAATTATGTCTAGCGGAAACCTTCAGGATGTCGTTCACACTAGGACACAATGTACAACCCCGGAATCTATTTGTGGAAGCAGTGCGCCAGCCATGTTACCAGATGGTAGTAGTTCAGAGGCAACACCGCTGGAGAGCAGTCTGAGCACAGATATTATAGTTCTTGAGGCTCTACTAGAGGTAGAAAGAGATGGTGTGGCTGCCATGAATGAGGTAATCTTGATCTTGAGGCTAGAAATTATGCAATTAGCTGCACACATTATGCCAGCAACCCAAGAATTGGAGGAAGTAAGAATGTTGCACTTGAAGACGGAGGAGGTCCTGCTGCTTCTGTTATCTGAAGCCCAGGGTAATCGCAGTTCTTCTTTAGATACCAGTTGAAATTGTCATTAGATTAGTATACTTGCATGTTGTGTCATGTCTCATAATGGATTATGTTGTAAGACCCCCTTTGTTGTCCATGTGATGTAATGATCTGAATTTTTTAGGCGAGGTAATCCTCTGTCCTTGTATGATTGATATAAGGTGAACTGTTTTTCGTGTGAGCATATTGTATTGGATGAAATAACTGTTTGACTCAAAGTGTATCCAACCTACTGAATTCGAAGATGACGACATTTTTAAATCATATTCATATATAAAGGTGGAATAAATCTTTGTTGTGGTTTTGAAGAAATAAATAACAAAATGTAGAATGATGTATGGATATTCGTAATCGAGTACAAATTGGATTTGAATTTAGTTGCCAGGGCCCAGGGTAAACGTGAATGCTAGTTCTCCCAAATTTTGAACGAAGCGGCAAAACACCCACTATCATTTGTCAGCTACCCGAAGCCAGTGTTTGCAAGATGGAAATTACTGTCTACCCTTGACACTTCACATCCTAATTGACCCGATTTCCACTGCTGTCGATAGGGGTAGACTAGTAACTTCAATCAGATGTGACACGACCGCCTGTCTCCCCATTCAGACACAGTGCGCGCCAAACATGCGCGCCAAACACACATTTGATCCAAACTCATCAGAAAGACCTCTCTCTCCCTCAATTTTCTCATTCATACACGTGGGCGGCAAAACAAACTCTCCTCGTCCAAAATCGATGTAGGCAAATATTTTAAATAGGGGCAGGTGTGTAACTTCCCTCAGACATGACACAACTGCCCTACCTGCCGGCCCCGTTCATACACCGTGGGCACCAACCGTGGGCGGCAAAAGACCCTCTCCTCGCCTGAAATCGCTATCGACAAATATTGGGGAGATGCAAGATTACTGTCCTATCCCCAACCGACGAGATGTCTGAAATTTTAAACGGGGGCTAAGTTCGTAACTTTCCCACATTTCAGACAAACGCGTCCCAAAGTTTGAGATCCCCTCCCCCTCCCCCTCCCCCTCCATTTCCCCATTCATACACCATTGACGCCACAACAACTTCGCCACTCCGGCCAGCCTCCTCCGTCCGCCACCCCATCCTCCACCCCTACCCCGTCGTCCACTACAAGAGATGGACGTCTCTCATCCATGCGCGCAGGACTAGGATCCTTTCATCGCGTCCTCTCGCTTCATCGGCGCCATCGTCCACCTTGCCGTTGCCACTCCTACGACCGCCTCGTCCATGGCAATAGGACTTATCCCCTGACCCGACCGTCTACCGTCTCAAGTCTTCTTCCGCGCCGCCGATAGCCATCGCACCTGCATCACCCTCAATGGATTAGCAGGGACCTGCATGGCATCGCAAGAGAGGTGGTACTCTTTCATATCTGCTTAAGTTATTGATCTCACCCGGAAAACAGATCGTACCTTGTTTACAGTACTTTTCTTGTCCATACCAAATCGTAGTGGCTAGTTGAAAGCAAACATTGGTTGTGAAGTAGCCTTTGTCCGGTTTGCACCTTCAGATCCGCCATGGCACGGTCACTGTACTCGTAAAGCTTATGGCTTTCCCCCTTTATATTCACTACCATCATCGTAGGTGCTTCATGTCGTGCTAGCACTACTCCTCAAGACCTCAACCCATCAAGCGAAACAACATGCCACTCATAATCCCAAAGCTTAGTTGTTGAAATACTAATCTGATATGATGCTCATATTACTAAAAACAGAGAACGTTTAATTGGTCAGCTGATGTTCCTATATTCGTTTTGAAAAGCATGTGCGCCACATATAGAGAGACAGCAGGGATTTGCATTTCTCTGTGTGCTCTGGTTCATCATGGGTGGGTAACACACGTTGTATTATCTAAAATCTGCTTGCTCTTTGTTATCATGTTCCTCTTCTGTTCTTCTTAATAAGTATATTACTTCCTCCATTCCTAAACTGCCTTGGGTGCGTGCGTGTGTTGTGGTGGCGTGCGTTTGTACCAGATGTTGTTCATCGTTGCTTTATTTATAAAGCGGGACGAAAGCCTTTTTCGGTAAAACATAAAGTCTTTTTAGATATTCCAATAAGAAATACATACAGATGTATATAGACATGTTTTAGAGTGTACATTCACTAATTTTGCTCTGTATGTAGTCCGCATTTGAATCTCTAAGAGATTTATATTTAAAAACAAAGGGAGTAGTACAGTTTGTTCCTTGTGGGGAAGTGGAGCAGGGACATTTGCAATCGACAGGTCTATTGGGTCGCTTCAGATGGATGCTTTCAACGATTCTAGATGGTCTGCCATAATATCCGGGAACTTTGTTTTCATCAACTATTAGGTGGATTGTCCTACATGTGAATCCAATCTATCGTACGGTGGACCTACGGCTTTGTAATATTACTGTTCTCCGAATGTTCTGAGTGTTTGGTGCTTGATGAATCAAACTTCTTGGCCTTTTGAGAATTAATTTCAGTACTCAATGGTGTAAGTGTTCTCAAAAAGAAGTCAGAGGACCAAACGATGGGCTAACGTTATATATAATCAATACTTCATGTTCTCTATTACAATAACAATAAAGAAATAGTAATACCAGGTTCATCTTTGATAGTCTAGACTGATAGTAACAGTATTGTGCCTTCAGTTGAATAGAGATGCCCCTTTTGGGGCTGAATCCTTTCCAAACCCTTTCTTGCCGTACCGGCAATACAAGCCCAAATGGTCCAGCTAGTTCCACTTTCCTGATTTTACTCTTGATGCTTAGGGTTTTCCCCTTTTATCTACCCTACTATGATCTGCGTAGGTGCTTTCTGTCGTACTAGCAGTACTCCACCCTTCAGGCTAAACAACACATCACTCATAATTCCAAAGCTTAGTTGTTCAAATATGATTGTGATATGATACTGATATTAGTTAAAAAACACATTTAATTGGTTAGCTAAAAGTCCCACTTGAGTTTCCAAATGCATGTCGCGACATATAGAGAGACAACAGGAATTGCATTTTCTTTTGTCACTTGTTGACTGTACTTTCTTGTCCATACCAAATCTTAGTTTTTATTTCAAAGCAAACATCGGTTGCTAAGTACCCTTTGCGCAGTTTGCAGCTTCAGATCTGCCATGCCACTGCCACGGTCAACACTATACTCATCATGCTTACGATTTCCCTATTATGATGACCACGATCAGCCTACGTGGTTCGTGTCGTAATAGCACTGCTCCACCAAGCTAAACAAGCTTAGTTGTACAAATTAAAATCTGATATGATGCTGATATTAGTAAAACTGAGGCAGGTTTAATTGGTCAGCTAAATTTTCCTACTTTAGTTTCCAAATGCATGTGAGCCACATATGGAGAGACCGGAAGGAATAATATTTCTCTGTACGCTCTGTTTCATGATGGGTGGGCAACACACATTGTATTACCTAAAATCTGCTTGCTCTTTGCTATCATGTTCCTCTTCTATTCTTCTTAATAAGTATATTACTTCCTCCATCCCTAACTGCATTGGGTCTATGCGTGTGTTGTGGTGGCGTGCGTTTGGACCGGGTGTTGTTCATCGTTGATCTATTTATAAAGTAGGGCGAAATCCTTCTTCGGTAAAACATAAGTCTTTTTAGATATTCCAATAAGAACTACATACGGTTGTATACAGACATATTTTAGAGTGTACATTCACTCATTTTGCTCTGTATGTAGTCCGCATTCGAATCTCTAAGAGACTTATATTTAGGAACGGAGGGAGTAGTACAACATGTTCCTTGTCGGGAAGTGGAGCAGGGACATTTGCAGTCGACAGGTCTGTTGGGTCGCTTCAGATGGATGCTTTCAAATATTCTAGATGGTCTGCCATAATATCCGGGAAATGCTGGGAGCTATGTCGTCTTTGATAGTCTAGACTGATAGTAACAGTACTGTGCCTTCAGTTGAATAGATCTGCACCTTTTGGGGTCGAAGCCTTTCTAGCCGTACCGGCAATACAAGCCCAAATGTCCAGCTAGTTCCAGTTTCCTGATTTTACTCGTGATGCTTAGGGTTTTCCCCTTTTATCTACACTACTATGATCTGCGTAGGTGCTTTCTATCGTACTAGCAGTACTCTACCATTCAAGCTAAACAACACAGCACTCATAATTCCAAAGCTTAGTTGTTCAAATATGATTGTGATATGATACTGATATTAGTTAATAGACACATTTAATTGATTAGCTAAAGGTCCCACTTGAGTTTCCAAATGCATGTTGCGACATATAGAGAGGCAGCAGGCATTGCATTTCTTTGTCAATTGACTGTACTTTCTTGTCCATACCAAATCTTAGTAGTTATTTCAAAGCAAACATTGGTTGCTAAGTACCCTTTGCGCGGTTTGCAGCTTCAGATCTGTCATGCCACTGCCACGGTCAACACTATACACATCTGGAGAAAATATGCCCTAGAGGCAATAATAAAGTTGATATTTTATATTTCCTTATAATATGATAAATGTTTATTATTCAGGCTAGAATTGTATTAACTGGAAACTTGATACATGTGTGAATACATAGACAAAACACCGTGTCCCTAGTAAGCCTCTACTAGACTAGCTCGTTAATCAAAGATGGTTAAGTATCCTAACCATAGACATGTGTTGTCATTTGATGAACGGGATCACATCATTAGGAGAATGATGTGATGGACAGGACCCATCCATTATCTTAGCATGTTGATCGTTCAGTTTTATTGCTATTGCTTTTTTAATGTCAAATACATATTCCTTCGACTATGGGATTATGCAACTCCCGGATACCGGAGGAATACCTTGTGTGCTATCAAACGTCACAACGTAACTGGGTGATTATAAAGATGCTCTACATGTATCTCCGAAGGTGCTTGTTGGGTTGGCATAGATCGAGATTAGGATTTGTCACTCCGAGTATCGGAGAGGTATCTCTGGGCCCTCTCGGTAATGCACATCATAATAAGCCTTGCAAGCAATGTGGCTAATGAGTTAGTTGTGGGATGATGTATTATGGAATGAGTAAAGAGACTTGCCGATAAAGAGATTGAACTAGGTATGAAGATACCGATGATCGAATCTCGGGCAAGTAACATACCGATGACAAAGGGAATAATGTATGTTGTCATAACGGTTCGACCGATAAAGATCTTCGTAGATACGTGGGAACCAATATGAGCATCCAGGTTCCGCTATTGGTTATTGACCGGAGAGGTGTCTCGGTCATGTCTAGATAGTTCTCAAACCTGTAGGGTTCGCACGCTTAACGTTCAATGACGATTTGTATTATGAGTAATGTGTTTTGGTGACCAAAGATTGTTCGGAGTCCCGGATGAGATCACGGACATGAGGAGGAGTCTCGAAATGATCGAAAGGTAAAAATTGATATATTGGATGATAGTATTCGGACACCGGAAGTGTTCCGGAGTGCATCAGATACATATCGGAGTACCGGGGGGGTTACCGGGATCCCCCGGGGGAAGATATGGGCCCTATGGGCCATAGGAGGGAGGCAAGGCGGCCCACAAGGGTGGCTCACCCCCCAAGGGAGGAGTCCGAATTGGACTAGGGGAGGGGCGCGTGAGGGAGTTTTGGACTAAGGGGTCCTCGGGCGTCCGACCTGTTATCCATTGGGCCGGACTGAAGGGCTGTGAAGACATGAAGGCCGAAGACTATACCCGTGTCCGGATTGGACTCTACTTGGCGTGGAAGGCAAGCTTGGCAACCGACTATGTAGATTCCTTCTTATGTAACCGACTCCATGTAACCCTAGATCTCTCCGGTGTCTATATAAACCGGAGAGCGTAGTCCGGATAGATATACACATTACCATAGTCATACAGGCTAGACTTCTAGGGTTTAGCCATTACGATCTCATGGTAGATCAGCTCTTGTAACACTCATATTCATCAAGATCAATCAAGCAGGAAGTAGAGTATTACCTCCATAGAGAGGGCCCGAACCTGGGTAAACATCGTGTCCCCCGTCTCCTGTTACCATCGATCCTAGACGCACAGTTCGGGACCCCCTACCCGAGATCCGCCGGTTTTGACACCGACATTGGTGCTTTCATTGAGAGTTCCACTTTGCCATCGACAAAAGGTTCGATGGCCCCTTCAATCGTCGACAATGATGCTGTCCAAGGAGGAACCTTCCTCCCCGGACAGATTTTCGTATTCGGCGGCTTCGTACTGCGGGCCAACTCACTTGGCCATCTGGAGCAGATCAACAGCTATGCCCCTGGCCGTCAGGTCAGATTTTGGAGCTTGAACTACATTGCGGACATCCGGGGAGACTTGATCTTCGACGGATTTGAGACCGCAGCGACCGTTCCCCTTCGCCCCGATGAGCATGGCTTAAACCTGCCAGTAGGCCACATCCAGGACATAGCTCCTGTAACAACTCTGGCCTTAGATATGGAGTGGATCGAGTCATCCGAAGATGGGAAGCTCAACCCCATCACAGAGGCCACTGATTCCGCGGCATTGGGGCGGCGCACAGATTCTACTTCCTATGATATCCGCATCAACGGAACCCCTGACTCGTCTCCGGTGACAAGTTCCGAACCCGGCGAGTCAGCGGATACCGAACTCAATCGGTTATCGATCTTCAAGTTCAGCGCCGCAGACGTCTTCCAACACTCGCCCATGGGCGACGTACTAAACTCACTAAAAAACCTATCCCTGGCAGGCGACTCACCGCCGAACTATGTTCGGTTCAAACTTGCGGCGGATGATGGAGAATTTTGCTTCCCACCCGCCACCCACTTCATAGCCACTGTTGAAGACCCAACCAACATGCTTGACTCCGG
Source organism: Aegilops tauschii subsp. strangulata (assembly GCF_002575655.3). NCBI lineage: Eukaryota > Viridiplantae > Streptophyta > Magnoliopsida > Poales > Poaceae > Aegilops > Aegilops tauschii. Next base: position 400,303,870 of record NC_053035.3, read on the forward strand.
CTCCGAAGACATCGACGGTATGGACGACGATGAGGGCAAGGCCAGAACTCACTACCCGCTAGACGCGGGATGGCCACTTCATGGTACGACGTGTGTATGGTAGACACACCCAACGACGCTCTCGACGATGACAAGGAGGACCCAGTTGAGGATAAACCTCCTGGTACATAGTCCGAACACCGGCGCGCCCTGCGCCGCTCTAAGTCACGTCGCTCAAGAGAAAACAATACTAGCACCGGAGAAGATAACACTCCGGACAATGAATACCCTGTTGAGGTAGGATCCGAACAGGAGGAACAGGAAGGCGGGCAAGACAGCCCTGATGAACAGACCACATATGGAGACTCGGAGGATAGCTATTATCTCCCACTCTCCGAGGAAGAAGAGATCCTCGGCAACGAGGATTTTATCGTGCCTAAGGAACCTCTCGAGCAGGAGCGCTTTAAACGCCAGCTCATAGCCACTGCAAGGAGCCTAAGGAAGAAGCAGCTGCAGCTTCAAGCGAGCCAAGATTTGCTCAATGATAGATGGACCGAGGTCTTCGCCGCCGAAGACTACGGCCTTAGCGGCCCAGACAAAAGCCACCCCAAGAGTAGGTGGCTCCCTCAATACGATGGCAGGGCGTTGGAGCCCACACCACCATCGAATAATGCGGTAGGCCGACCACAGTTTGGTCCGGATAAAGCAGCAGCCCAAGAAGAGCACCATACGAACCCATCCGGCCGTCAAAACAAGAACAAAATAGCTCGGGGGAATACTCGCGACATCCAACAAGACCTGGAGGGTAGAACGGGACACACAAAATCGATATACAGATCGCGGGGACACGCCCCGACCGGTGATGATGGTTACCTATTCGGACACAATAGAGCCGACCACGCTTGGTCCGAACACCGTAAACGGAGTCCACCGGAGGTGCTTCATAGTGTGGCCCAACATAGAGGAGCCGCACACCCTCTCTGCTTCACTGACGAGGTAATGGAGCATGAATTTCCAAACGGGTTTAAACCCATTAACACTGAATCATACGATGGAACAACAGATCCCGCGGTATGGATTGAGGATTACCTCCTCCATATTCACATGGCTCGCGGAGACGATCTTCACGCTATTAAATACCTAACTCTCAAGCTCAAAGGGCCATCTCGGTACTGGCTAAACAGTTTGCCAAAAAATTCTATTGGCAACTGGGAAGATTTGGAAGACGCCTTTCGAGACAACTTCCAAGGAACATATGTCCGGCCACTAGATGCCGATGACTTAAGTCATATTGTCCAGGAGCCCGGCGAGTCAGCCAGGGAGCTCTGGACTAGGTTCTTAGTCAAAAAGAACCAAATTGTCGACTGTCCGAACGCATAAGCCCTCGCGGCCTTCAAACATAGCGTCCGGGATGAATGGTTGGCACGTCACCTCGGCCAGGAAGGACCCAAATCCATGACAGCCCTTATCGCTCTAATGACTCGCTTTTGTGCGGGAGAAGACAACTGGCTCGCTCGTAAAAGCAACAACGCCAGCGACCCGGGCACTTCCGAAATCCGAGACGACAACGGTAAGCCACGACGAATCGAACACAGCAGTCGCAATAATACTGAAAGATTACGTGACATAGCGGTCAACGCCGGATTTCACAATCTGAAACCTGGTCAACGGAAGAAGCCACTAAAGGCAAACCAGGATGGACCATCCACCCTCGACAGGATATTGGACCGACCTTGTCAGATTCACGGTCACCCTGATAAGCCAGCTAATCATACCAACAGAAACTGTTGGGTCCTCAAGCAGGCAGGCAAGCTTAACGCCGATCACAAGGGGAGGAGGCCACCAAGCGATAAAGACGACGGAGCGGCTCGCCAGCCGAACACCAGGGGCCAGAAACAGTTTCCCTCTGAAGTTCGACCACTCCCGGAACGGAAATAGCAGTTCGGCTTCCGCCACCCACCTACTATACATTTACACCACGAGTACATCACCACGCACTCAAGATACCATGGGCATCGGCAGAAGCACAATATGGACAACCCTGCAAGCATTCCTGTAACGTTTTTTATCTGTTTTCCTTATTTTTCCGTATCGTCTCTTAAGAACAGGTGACCAACAGGATAGCATCTACAACGGACTCTATCGGAGTTCGGATCCGTACACTCACCTAAGGGGCTACTTCCGTTAAGGATTCCCCTCCCCGAGGACGGGCGGCGCAGACGTGCGACAGGAGGTCCAAAATAACTTTTTGTAGACCGCACTCTTTATTCCGAGCCTGTACTATGCCCTTTTTCCTCTGTTCTCGACCCCGAGCATGTCAAATAGCCGGGTTTGTGGTTTCCTTTTTTATATATATACACAAATTTATCATTGGCATATTGCTCCGCTCCCAGTAAACCTCATCCGAACTAATATTTCATACTCTTTCAACAATGAGTACGGCCTCAACGCCTGCTTTACAGACACACCTCGGCATACCCTGCCAGGGGCTCGGTATGGGAACGAATGAGTTGCCAGTAAAAGTCTGAACAGCTCTATAGCGTACTTCGGCGTCGCAAGTTTGGCCTTATATGCATCAGCTCCGAATCATTGTCTTGGGTCAATAGTTGGGTTGCCCGGCTCCTGTGCTTGCTACCCTATGTTCCGCCCTATCGGCTAGGGTAGTAAAGGGAGAACTATTGCGATTGTGCCCTGGCCTAAACAGGATGAGCACCTCAGTAGAGAAAGCCGAAAACTGACTGTCATGATGCAGCGAGAGCTGGTCAACCACTTGACGACTTATTGGAATCCTTAGCGATTCTCCGTGTCACACGAGGGATCTTTTTCAGATCAAATATGTAAGGCATCATACGCCGCATACATACTAGGGGCTATGTCGTAGTCCCACCATAAAACTCCTATGGCTAAGTGAAAGTGTTAATGCCTTATAGTCCGATTGCCTGGTTCGCTGCATTATCACCTCCTTCACAGACCAAGACGTTGGATAAAGAGTGATTAAATGGTTTTTCGAACACCCCTGTACTTCCTACGAGGGGGTTGAAGCCGACGACTGGAAAACTTTCAGATTATATTAAAACGGCCGCACAGGAGGAATTCAAGCTTTTGAGAAAAATATAAAAATAGATCAATTATAAAATCGTATTTTACAATTCTAATACACCTCACTCGAGCATTATGTTCTTCGAGCATTGACACTCTATCAGGCGGGCAGCTTCCAGCATGTCTTCAAAATAATGCTCCGGCTCATTACGGTCCTTGCCCTTGGGCGGACTCTTCGCCGCAACATCGACGGCCTTCATTTTCCCTCAGAACGTCTTGACTCGGGCAAAGGCCATCCGTGCACCTTCAATGCACGCCGACCGCTTCACAGCGTCGATACGCGGCACCGCATCAACAAGACGCCGCACCAGGCCAAAGTAGCTCTTTGGAACAGGCTCATTCGGCCACAACCGGATTATGACGTTCTTCATGGCATCGTCGGATATCCTATGAAGCTCGGCCCATTGGGACATCTGTTCATTCAGCAACAAAGGGCGCTTTGATGCGCCAAATTGTGACCAGAAAAACTTCTTCGTTGCATAACCCTCTTGTGCTTGGTAAAATTGCGCCGCATCAGAAGAACTCTTCGGCAAGTCCAAAAATTCAGCCGGTGACCTGGTTCAGCTGATCATAGTCCGGATCGCCAAACTTAGTCTGAAGCAAAAAGGGCTTACCGGCCGCTATCTCCTTAGCCTGCCGAATCTCTTCACGAGCTACCCTAGATTCAGACCGAGCTTCACTCGCCTCCCATACGGCCTTATCAAGTTCAGCCATTTTGGCTTTATTCTCCTTCTCAAGGTATTCACAGCGGCTGGCAGTATTCTTAAATTCAAGCGCCAGTGCGGATATTTTCTCCTCATTTTGGCGTCGAGCTGCTTGTTCGGCTTTCAACTCAGCCGATGCCTTTTCGGCAGCCGTATTACTAAACCGGGCCTGCTCCTTGGCCCGAACTAGCTCCGCCCGAAGAGCTTCCACGGCGGCAGCACCATCTGCATTCATGCACATTTCATATAAAACTCTTTTCAGCGTCAAGCACATTGGTGTAAGGAATGCTCGAAATATATACCTTGCGAGTTGTCAAGACGCCTGTTGATCAATGCAATGTCATCCTCCACAATATCCAGCTTTCGCTGCAGTTCGGCCACTTTCGTATTTCGGGCAGCCACAGGAGGGGAGGCAGCCTGTATTCCAAGTTAAATCAAGGTTCGTACCTGAGCATATCTTTTTGATCCTCCGATCGCTTCCTTCGGAAGGCAATCCGAGCCTCAGGGGCTACTGCATATACAACAGGTGCATTCTGTCAATAAAATTCAATTGGTAAAATTACATCACAAACCTCAAAACCTCTTAGAAGGCTCGTGAAGGCCTCGTTCAATCCACTCTTCGCGGATAGAACCTTTTTGACCACCGTAACCATCAAGGCACGGTGCTCCTCTGAAATGGACGCTTGTCGTAGCATGTCCGTCAGCATTTCCGGCGCTCCTGGGTCTTCGGAAACCGCCGTCGGAGTACGGCACTCCTTTGAAGGAATCCGCTTACTCGCCTCCAGAATCATCTCCAGCTGTAAATCGGACAGTTCGGGGCCATCATTCTTGATTCCCGAACCCTGAGTGACAGAGGCACCACCTTCGGGTAAAACCTTCTTCGTTTCCTACACTACTTGTCGATCGGAAGGAGCCCTCCGGGACGATACCTCAAGATCGTCCGCCCTGTTGGGCGAGGAGGCCGAAGAAGGCGTTTCACTCTCCATCATCTCTGGAAGAAGGTCTCCCGAGGAGGAGGACGATTGAGAAATGCCAGGCGTTAACCTGCGAGGATGTACATATGTCGGATGATTACTTCACTAATAGGAAAAGGATGAGGTATGTTTCAAGTGCCCCAGCTTCACTTACGGTTCGGCCAGAGGTTTGTCCTCATCATAAAGCTCTACAGCAACATCGCTTGCCCGGCCCAAGCCGCCCGACGATGGCATTTTTCCTCTTTTGGAAGGTTTCCCCTCCTGATCTTCAGAAGCGGCCCTCTTCTTGCCATGGAGGGTTTCCTCTGCACCTTTGCCCTCGGGTAAAAAGGTTTCGGCTCCCCCGAACGCAACATCTAATTTATCCTCAAGACAGGGATCACCTCTGGTCCCCCTGTTCTCGCCCCCTTCTGCAGACACCTGGTACAGTGTCGGAGTCAGCATTCTCGTCAGCAGGGCGGTCGCAGAATCTTCGGGGAGGGGTGCCGAACACCAGATTAACACCGCTTTCTTTATCCAGTCCTGCAGAGGGACGGATTGTTCAATATCTTGTCAAGAGATGCTTGAATAAAAGGTGTTCGGAGATCGAATACTTACCGAAGTGTCCGGATGATTGCAGTTGTCACACCCTGATTTTCATGCCACAACACTTAAGCTAATGAATCATGATAAAATGTGGTTTGACAAAAACTTTTGAGTGTTTTGTCTTTGCTTTGATTGAATGTTTGACTGCTATTTGCAAGTGCTCTAAAAATCAAATAAATTCTCCAACTCTTATACTCCTTCTCCTTGATCCAAAACCTTGCCCAAATGATCATGCCATGTGTATAGGACATAAAAATAATTTATTACAAAAATAATTTGGCCAAATAGTAATTTCAAAAATTAGTTTTCCAAAAACCCCTAAATTGAGATTTGCACTACAAGTACTTAATTGAGGGCAGTAAAAATCTTTACAAAAATATATTTGACTCCTATTAGATATAGGACACCCAGAAATGACAAAAACATAATTTTAAAATTTATTTTCCTATTTTATTTAAAGGCTTTTTCTTAAGTCTAGAAATGGTCTTTAATAGGTTAAAATTATTTTAATGCTTTAAAAATATTTGGGAAAAACCTAGGGAACCTCACTGGACATATATTGTCCATATATAAGAGTTTCAACACATGGTCATGTTCAAAATATTGGTCAAATCCCTCAAAAACCCTTTTTGGATATTTCAAGCTTTTGAAATATTTACAAAGCAAATATTCCCCAAAAATTCCAAGAAACTTCTAGCATGCCATATATGACATGTTTGATGATCTTGCCAAGTCTCATGTCATGGAGAATAGTATAACCCCATGAAATCCCCTCAAAACCACTTCTGTCCTTTTTCAAGTTTGAACAACTTTGCACTGTCAAACATGTCCAAATGCTCTCAAACTTGGTGCACATGCTCAAATGGTGTAATAATGCAGCTAGACCAAATGGCACAAGTTGGAGAGAATGTTATCTTGATCAAAGTGCCCCAAAACCCTCTCTGTCCAGAACCAAATTTGAACAACTTTACATTGGCAACTTTCTCGTTTTGATCTAAACTTTTGTGGACATGTTCAGAACCTCAAATGATGACACTACACTAAGTGGTGCATCAAGGAGAATAGATTAGCATGACTAAATCTTGGAAAGTCCATTTCTGTTGATTTCTAGGGTTTACAAAAGTTGCATTGGAAACTTTGCCCAAATGAGCTCAAACTTGGTGGAACACCCTACTTCTATGTGCCATTTCATCCTGTTAAGTTTCATGTCAAGTGAAATTAAATTTCTTGCCCAAACCACCATCAAACACCTTCTGACAGAAACTCAAAATCCCTGTTTAGGCCCCTTCCACTAATCTCCATGAGCTGAACTTTTTCCCATGGCCTCCCCTGATCCTCCTCTAACTCCTACATGCTTTGCTGCCCAAGGAGCAATGATTAAGGTGGGCAGAGACCCATTTTTCTTCTCTGGACAGCCACTTTCCCCTCCCTTTCTCATCTCTCTCCCACTCCTGGCAAGTTCCAGAGCATCCAAAGCCTCCCTCCCCATTGTTTACTCCCACCTGCAGCCACTAGACACAAGTGGACGCGCGAGTACGCGCGGAAAAGCCGCGGATGCCGGCCAAAGACGCGCTCTGGAGCACGAGGCAGAGCGGGCGACCGTTGACGCCGCGTCCCCCGACCACCTCGAGCCTCCCCCTTGTGCCAGTCGAGGTGCCTCGACGTCCGCAACACGCCACCACCCTTTCCCCCTCCTCTCTCTTCCTCCTGCTGCCTCCTCTCGCACGTGCACCGGCCGCCCGAGGGCTCCAATGGGCAGCCTCACACGCGCGATGCCTCTGACCAATCCCCGCTCCTTCTTTTCTCCCCCTTGACCTGTACCACGCCCACGAGCACCTCAGACACGCCCCAAAGCGCCCATTCGGCCCCTGGCGTTGCCTAGGTCGCGGTCGTGGTCGTCGTCCACGGTGATCCGTGGCCTCGCCATATGGAGCCACCCCGAGCTATATCTCGACTCTCTTGGACCCTCCTCTCTCCCTTTCACCTCCAGGACCAACCCACTACCCCTCCCGTTCCTTCTTCCTCCTCCTCTGCCGCCATTGCCGCCCCGGACCCCCCGCTCAAATTCGAGCCGCCCCGGCCTCCCTTCCTCCTCTGAACTAGTCCAATACACCCCACAAGCCTCCACAGACCTCCCCAATACCCCAGAACCCCTCCTCCGCAGCCCAAACGGGCACCACCACCAAGCCCGCCACCGCCATCCGCTGCACCCGAAGCCCTGCTCAACTCCGAGCACCGGCGCGTGCGTGCAGCACATGGACAGGTGCGCCTAGTCGCGCTGAGTCCGCCGGTGTGACGGGGGCCGCCGGAGGTGGCCCATGCCGCTCGGAAGAGCGCCAACGCTCGCTCGGCCTCGCCTCTCCTGCCTCTGCTCTGTTCGAGCGGGAGGTAGGCGAAGGCCTGAGCGCTGGGTCCCGCGCGTCAGCGACCGCCGGACGGGACCCGCCATTTTAAGTGGAGACGGACAACGGAAGATCTGCCTCCCCAAGGCGAAGGCACACTTTGGTAAAGCCGCCATCGACGTCACCTCCTATGCCCTCGTAACCGAGCCGCTGGGCCGGCCCACTGCTATTCCGCGCTCAGCGCGCGCTGTCGCCGCCCAGGTCCAGCCCGTTTGGGTAAAAACCTTTTCCTTTTTCTTTTCTGTACAATTTGTAAAATCCATAAATAATTCAATTAACTCCAAACTTGATGATTCAAATTTCTAGTAGTTTCTAAATTCATGCCCTATCTCATGGTGCTATTTGCACATTTTTTCCAGAAATATTTCTTTCACAAATAATTATCAAATACCATTTTTCCATTTCTTTAATAAACTTTAGAAACTCACAGAGGGCTCAGATTTGATCCAAATGCCAGGATTCAAATTTCTGGATGCTTATAAGTTCATAACTTAGTTTATGAACATTTTTCTTAATACTTTCTGTACCACACAATATAATGAGCCATTTCTTCATATTTATCAACTTTGCAAATTCATAGGAAATTCATTTGAACTCCAAATCCAGTGAAACCAACTCCTAGATGCTTCTAAAATCATGATTTGTTAAATGGGTGCCTTTGCTCATTTTTCAAAAATATATTTATGTACACTTGTTGCAAATCCATAAATCCATTGATTCTATCATATTGAAATACTCAAAAATATCCACTGATCCAGTCCCAATGAAACCACTCTGATTATTTTCTATATAACCAGAGAAGTCCTAGAAAAGCCAACTTCATATTTTTAGAGCACTTTTACTTTTTCCTGGTTGTGTTCCTTATTGTGTTTGTTTCCGACATTAGTTGACGAAGTAGACGGAGTACTTGGAGAAGGACCAGAAGAATTCAAGACTCTGATGAAACCAGGCAAGCAGCCCTTTGGCCATGTCTATGAAACCCTTTTTATGCATGTCATATAGCACTTTATTAGTGTTGCATCGGAATCATGACGAGATGGTAACCACTTTGGTGGGTTGCCTTCGCTACTTCCTCGTTGATACTTGCATTATGCATGACCCTACCTTCTTATGAGGGTTATGCCGGTGGGAGTAGATAGGATGCTAAAGTAGTGGTACGCAAAAGGGGATGGGTATATGCATGGTGATGGAAGCAAAATTGTTTTCAAAGGCTTTTCGAAAACCCCGTCGGGTGCCACTTATGCCCGAAGGAGATGATGAGTTGGGTAACCACTTGATGACGAAGTGTTGTACTGAGGCAAGTGTGTGTGTTGTTTTTAAAACGGATTGGTTTAAGTTGCGACCGTTATTCCAACCTTGCATGCGCAACCACTCTACCCTTATATGGGAAAGGGCATTATTGATTACCTAGGCCGATACTAGCTTGGAGCCTGCATTACTAGTGACGGGAGAGTTGTTATCGCGCTCTCTCGGGACGGGGTCGTGCCAGGTAGGGCGGCCATGACTATTTTCACAGGGCACCGGACACACCGTTGGTACCCCGTGCTTGTGGTATGTGCTGAATATGGGAGCGAGGCTCCACAATTTTAAGATGTGAAATGTTGGGCACGGGGGTTACTACCAATCGAGTGGACTCTATGTTAGTGTCGTCTAGGGAAAGATAGTGATCGGGTGCTTACCCCGGGTACTTGAGGTACCGCGGGTCGTGGATGACACGGAAGTTCCCCGGATCTTGTGGGTAAAGTGTGCAACCTCTGCAGAGTGTAAAACTATTCGAATAGCCGTGTACACGGTCAAGGACTGTTGGGTAACCGCTCTTGGGCTACGTCCACGTGTTTACAAACCAGTGGGTGTGTTTGGATAAGTGGGAAGAACTACTTGGGTCAAGTCAAAGGACTTGACATGATTGAGTTGGGTTGATGCCCACTCCATTTATGTTGATATCTGTAACCAGTCACTATGGTTACTTGAATTCGTATGATGCATGTTTTACCAATTGTTGAACATGTCAAAGCACAACAAAACTAGCTTTCTGAAAAAATTTACCTATATCATGCATTGTTGTATCTTGAACCAAAACATGGGTTGCTGGCGAGTAGATTCAAAGTACTCATTGGCTTGCCACTGGTTATTTTATTGGCCAGGCATGAAAGAACAGGATATAATGAAGAGTACCTTGGTGACGAACTTGCGAGCTAGGACGCTTCCCAGTCAGAATGCCTGTAGGGTCAAGGCAGATAGCATGGGTCCAAGTTATCGACGAAGATTTCCGCTGCGAAGTTATACTCAAGACTTGACCATAATGGTCATAATTTATGTAAGACGGTATGTATGGATGTAAGACTCTTGTTATACAGCTTCTGTGTGTTCAGTGAGCATTGATCTCTGGGATCACTGTACATGTGCATTCGGTGATCACGACTTATGAGTCGGGGTCCCCACAGCAGTCAAGGCCAACATCTTCAGTGGTGTCCGGCCATTGCTCTCGTGCGAAATATAATTTCCACATTCCTTCGTGCGTGGTGCCAAAGAAGTGCTGAAGAGTCTGCCGCCCTTTTGGATTGAACTCCCACATACGGAGAGGTCACCGCTGACATGGCAAGGTCCGGTGGACTAGCATTACTTGAACGACGTTCACAAGATCGATGCCCTTCTCTGTAAGGCTTCGGATGCGACTCTGCAGAGTCTGCACTTCATTGAAGGATCCCCAGTCCAATCCCTTATTGATCCATGAAGCAAGCTGAATTGGAGGGCCGGGTCGGAACGCAGGCATAGCCGCCCACTTGGAACCACGCGGCTCGTTGATATAAAACCACCCCTGCTGCCATAAGTCAGAAGACTGGGCGAAAGATCCTTCAAACCAAACCGCGCTGGCAAGCTTGCCTATTATGACGCTGCCGCACTCTGCCTGCTCCTCCTCTGTCACCTGCGGCCTCACGTCGAAGGTCTTGAGCCACAAACCAAAGTGCGGAGGAGTCCGGAGGAAGGCCTCACACGTGACGATAAATGTCGAGATGAGGAGAATAGAGTCCGGGGACAGATCGTGAAAATCTAGCCCATAGTAGAACATGAGCCCCCGGACGAAGGGGTTAAGCGCGAACCCTAACTCGTGGAGGAAGTGGGACACAAATACTACCCTCTCGCCGGATTTGGGGGTAGGAAAAACCTGCCCCTTTGCGGGAAGCCGATGAAGGATTTCTGGGGTCAGATACCTTGCCGCGCGGAGCTTTGCAATATCCTCCTCCGTGACAGAAGAAGCCACCCACCAGCCTGGACGGCTGGATCCGGACATGATTGGGGCTAGTGGAGATTGGAACCCGAGGGTTAGAACTCGAGGTGGCTGGGGTTGAGGAAGAAGCAAGCGCAAAAGGAAAATACGATACTGGGTCCCTATATAAAGACCCCGAATACTGGGTGTCTCCCCCTGGGTCTCGGAACTTACCTATCCCCAAAGAGTTGTACCCAGGGGACGGTTGGGTTATCCACGCCTGCATTAATGAAAATCCCGTGAATAAGGGGACACGATCTCTGCTTTGACAAGACGTGCCAGTAAAACCGTGTCCCGAGACGTGGAGCGATGGGCTAGCCAACGGTTGGAAATAATAAACGGGCAGGCGTGATGCAATGTCATAAACAGTCGTCAACGAATTGGACTCGTGGTATATTATATTCTCTACAATTGTATGCACAGGTCTGGATAATCATCCGAAGACTATCTTGGAGTTTGGAAAAAAAAGGGAACCCGCCTTGCAATGCCGAAGACAATCTGCGCGCCGGACTCCTCGTCATTAAAGCCAGGTTCAGGGGCTAATGAGGGAGTCCTAGACTAAGGGGTCCTCGGGCGTCCGGCCTGTTATCCATTGGGCCGGACTGAAGGGCTGTGAAGACATGAAGGCCGAAGACTATACCCGTGTCCGGATTGGACTCTACTTGGCGTGGAAGGCAAGCTTGGCAACCGACTATGTAGATTCCTTCTTATGTAACCGACTCCATGTAACCCTAGATCTCTCCGGTGTCTATATAAACCGGAGAGCATAGTCCGGATAGATATACACATTACCATAGTCATAGAGGCTAGACTTCTAGGATTTAGCCATTATGATCTCGTGGTAGATCAACTCTTGTAACACTCATATTCATCAAGATCAATCAAGCAGGAAGTAGGGTATTACCTCCATAGCGAGGGCCCGAACCTGGGTAAACATTGTGTCCCCCGTCTCCTGTTACCATCGATCCTAGACGCACAGTTCGGGACCCCCTACCCGAGATCCGCCGGTTTTGACACCGACAGCGCGGCCCCCTTTCCTTCTCCTTCTCCCTAAACTTCCCCTTTTCCTGTTCCGGTAAAAGGAAAGCGGGACCGAATTGGACTAGGAGTCCAAGTGGGACTCCCCCCACCTGGCGCGCCCCTAGGGCCGGCCTCCTCCCCTCTCCCTCCTTTATATACGAGGGCGGGGGGCACCTCCAAGGACATAAATTCTTCTTAGTCGTGTGGAGTGCCCCCCTCCACCGTTTACTCCTCCAGTCATATTGTCGTAGTGCTCAGGCGAAGCCCTGCACGGATAACTTCACCATCACCGTCACCACACCATCGTGCTGATGAAACTCTCCCTCAACACTTTGCTGGATCAAGAGTTCGAGGGACGTCATCGAGCTGAACATGTGCATACTCGGAGGTATTGTACGTTCGGTGCTTGATCGGTTGGATCGAGAAGACGTTCGACTATATCAACTGCGTTAAGCTAAAGCTTCCGCTTTCGGTCTACGAGGGTACGTGGACACACTCTCCCACTCTCGTTGCTATGCATCTCCTAGATAGATCTTGCGTGATCGTAGGAATTTTTTTTTGAAATTGCATGCTACGTTCCCCAACGGTGGCATCCGAGCCAGGTCTATGCGTAGATGATATGCACGAGTAGAACACAAAGAGTTGTGGGCGATGATAGTCATACTGCTTACCACCAACATCTTATTTTCATTCGGCGGTATTGTTGGATGAAGCGGCCCGGACCAACCTTACATGACCATGTTCATGAGACCGGTTCCACCGACAGACATGCAACTTGTTTTGCATAAAGGTGGCTGGCGGGTGTCTGTTTCTCCAACTTTAGTTGAATCGAATTTGACTACAGCCGGTCCTTGTTGAAGGTTAAAACAGCAAACTTGATGAAACATCGTTGTGATTTTGATGCGTAGGTAAGAACAGTTCTTACTAGAAGCCCGTAGCAGCCACGTAAAACTTGCAACAACAAAGTAGAGGACGTCTAACTTGTTTTTGCAGGGCATGTTGTGATGTGATATGGTCAAGACATGATGTGATATACATTGTTGTATGAGATGATCATGTTTTGTAGAAGTTATCGGCAACTGGCAGGAGCCTTATGGTTGTCGCTTTATTGTATGAGATGCACACGCCATGTAATTGCTTTACTTTATCACTATGCGTTAGCGATAGTTGTAGAAGCAATAGTTGGTGAGACGACCACGAGGCTACGATGGAGATCAAGGTGTCAAGCCGGTGAAGATGGAGATCATGACGGAGCTTTGGAGATGGAGATCAAAGGCACAAGATGTCGGTGCAACAAACCCCGGGTCTGTTGCCCAGACTGTGCATAGGCACAAGGACAAGATTGAAGCACCAGCCCAAGTCAGAGTAGAAGAAATCAAGAGATTCAAATAACCAACATGCAGCCCACGGAGACCAAGATTGAGCCAGAGAAGTAGGATATCGCCAAGAGAAAGGACTCCCTTTCCGGGCAGGCAAGCTCGGCAAGGGCGAGGCCACCCCCTAGAAACGGATAACAGAAACACCCCAGCAGGGCCTGCCGGGGCTCACGGAGGCAAAACCACCTCACTGATCACTCAAGCACGACCCACGTCGTCGATCAATGCGGTGTCAAGCCGCAAGATGATTTAGTGGCAGCCGTTCGCCACATGGCAGCCATTTCCTACAGAAGAAACCCACAGATGACACTCATCCTGCGACGTGTCATGAGAACAGGCGCGGAGCTGGCAAGATAGCCCGGCAAGCCTTGCCGGGCAACCAATGATGTGACACTAAGCGGTGCATTTAATGCACCCTGTCAGCCCGCAAAGTTAAGTATGATAGCACTGTTTGCTATCATATCAGTGCATAATGACTACTTTACCACTGTGGTAACCCCTTGATCTATAAAAGGAGGCCCATGGCAAATGTACAAACGGTTGGAGAGTTGATGAACCCACACCCCCATACGTGCGTAGTCGCTGATGCCCTAAGGCAACCCCTGCCGGGCAAGTGTATTACGCCTCACCACTTCCATTCCACCATCAATCCACCAAAGCAGGAGTAGGGTTTTACGCCTCGCGGCGGCCCAAACCTGTGTAAATTGCTTGTGTGATCTCTGTCGTGCTACCGTGCGCTGGTCTGCTCTTTGTGCAACGCGACATCCCCGTGCTGAACCAGCAAGGGGCCTCCTGGCCCCATAGGTGGCCACGGATATCCCGCGACATCTTTGGCGCGCCAGGTAGGAGGATCGCTTGCGCGAACCTGAAAGCATGCGCATCGCGTCATCTTCATCACCGTCCTTGTCTTCGATGATGCCATCGACCATGGCGCCCAAGAAGAAGTCCGGTGCTTCGGACCGTCCATCCACCTCAAAGGCTCCGCCACCCGCGGCCTCTAATGCCGTGGGGGTTGCGGAGGCGGGCGAGGATGTGAACGCTGCTGGGGACCGTGGTTGGAACAGGTGGCACCATTACCACTTCCCCCACGGCCGACGCGAGGGCAGGAGATATCAGAGGAGAACAACATCAGCAGTGCCTCGACAGTCACGCTCCGCAAGGTGCGGGCGAGGGGGTCACTCCATCTGCGCCCCCTCCTCTCACCGACGGGCACAGCCACAGCGATGGAGCTCGGTCTAGGGTAAAACCATCGCCCTCCGGCCGCCCCCATCACGGGAGCGGTCGTGGCGCATGCGCCTCCTCGCGGACGAGTCAACCAGATCGCTGTGCTCGACGGAACCACTGACCCTCGGGCACCACCGCCGCGCGGCCCCGCTGCCCAGATGGTCGTCCCACAGCAGCGTGGGCGCCGCGCCGCCGCCGCTGGCACCGTCAGGAGCCAGGCGACGGTGCGGTCGACGTCATCAACATCCATGCCAAGCACAGCCACGGAGGCTATGGCGTGGGCTCAGCTGCTACTGAAGTTTCCGCCGGCAGCCGAGCAGATGGATGAATGGCGTGCCACCATCCAAAGCCTGCTCGGTTTCGCCGAAGCTGGGGGCTCACAACGAGCTGGCCCGCCATGACCTCCCTAAGCAACAGCAACCGCCCATACCGCTGGCCGAACAGAGGGGGCCGTCCCCACGGTGCAGTCCCCGCCACGGCAGGCAATGCGGGCGCAGCAGAATCAAGACCCGACGATGTCTCGATGGCCTCTTCTGACCCTCGAGCACGTCCAGGCCAATGTCGAGCCCCGGAGGATAGGCTGCAGGGAGATGCATGCGTCGTCGTAGATCGACGTCGCGACGACCTCCGCCAGACCGACGGGTGCGACGGCCTCAACGTCGACGAGCCTGCGCTTGGTGTTGCCGGGTGCCTACCTTCCGAGGTCGGCTGCCCTGCCTTCACACGAGAACTACAGCAAGTCCGTTGGTTGTCTGTTCGCACGTTCAAGCCAGAGATGCCTGAGAAGTACGACGGGAGGCTGAACCCGGCAGAGTTCCTGAACATCTGCACCATCGCTGTTTAGGCTGTCGAGGGAAGGGACGAGAAGGTGTTCGCCAACTACTTCCCCTTGGCCCTCAAGTCCAACGTGAGATCCTGGCTGATGCACCTACCGAAAGACTCCATTTCGTCATGGGTGGACCTGTGCCATGAGTTCATCGGTGCCTTCACCGGTGGCCACCAGGAGCCCGGCAGGCCCAACGACCTGCAACTTCTTCAGCAGAAGGAAGGAGAAACTATCCGTAAGTATTTACAGAGATTCAGTAAAGTTCATAGAAATATTCCAAATATCCATCTAGCAGCCGTTATAGAAGCTTTCCAGTCCAATGTGCGCAACTGTCGCATCCGTTCCAAGATGAACGTGCGGTTGCCCAAGACTGTGAAAGAGCTATACACACTGGTGGATAAGTGTGCTCGGATGGAGGAAGGAAGGAAGTTGCCCGGAGAGGAGGATTGCACCAATGTTGATTCAGAGGAAGAGGATGAATCAACCAGTCAGAAAAAGGGCAAGAAGCACAGTAAGAAGCCAAGAGATAAAGCAGTGATGACTGTGGAAGGTTCGGACACACCTAGTACCGGCAAGAAGGCCAAGGCTGAGGCCCCCGGCAAGGAAGCTGCCACTTGCACTGCCTGCCAGGAGGCCGCTACCGCCGAGAAAGCTGGGAAAGGCGATGGGCCATACTGCAAGATCCATCGGACCAAGGGCCACGATCTTCATGAGTGTTACCAAGTTGAACAGCTTGTCAAGAGACAGAGGGCAGAATATGATAAGCGTGACAAGGAAAAAGGTCAGAATTCTAGTGGTGGTAAGGGCTGAGGCGGTGAAGCAAATCGCCCCGGCAAACCCTTTCGGAACCAAGGAAAACCCATCGGGGGTCAAGAGGAGGATATATGTGATAATGTGAGTGATGGAGGGGATGAAGAGGAAACCAGTGAGCAGGAATTTCAGAAGGCCACTGACGCCCTATGCATTGATGGGGGTGCATCTTTGCACGCCTCTCACCGCCAGCTCAAGCGGTGGGCGCGAGAGATCAATGTCGTGGAACCAGCACCAGAGGCCCGGAAGCCGCTCAAATGGTCCTGCACGCCCATCATCTTTGATGAAGAGGATCACCCTGGCCGCACCACTGCGGTAGGGTGCTTGCCGTTGTTGGTCTCCCCAACAATTTGCAACCTCAAGGTCACAAAGATGTTCGTGGATGGCGGGGCCGGGTTGGATCTGATTTCCCCGGCAGTCATCAACAAGCTTCAGATAGGAGAAGAAGAGCTGGAGGTTACTGACGGTGTCCTGGACTAGGGGGTACTCATCACGTCGTCTCCCGATCAGTTGGATTGGGCCGAGGACCCCCATGGTCGTATACTCATGGGCCAGTTCGGACAGCTATCACATACAAGGAAGATTCCACAAGACTCGGTGATCAAGACAAGGACTCCTCCCCACCGGCGTATTCGGCTAGGACTCTTGTTATCCTAGGCCTCTGGTGCATTATATAAACCGAGGCCAAGCTAGTCGATAGAGATACACAAATCATATCATAGGCTAGCTTCTAGGGTTTAGCCTCTACGATCTCGTGGTAGATCAACTCTTGTAATACTCATATCATCAAGATCAATCAAGCAGGAAGTAGGGTATTACCTCCATCGAGAGGGCCCGAACCTGGGTAACATTGTGTCCCCCGCCTCCTGTTACCATTAGCCTTAGACGCACAATTCGGGACCCCCTACCCGAGATCCGCCGGTTTTGACACCGACATTGGTGCTTTCATTGAGAGTTCCGCTGTGTGATCGGCAAAAGGATCAATGGCTCGACTGCAGATCAACTGCGACATCGGCTTCTTGGTCACCGGCTCGGCTGGTCACCTTGGCTGGACCGAGGACTGCACCCTACCTCCGATCGTCATGTTCGGATGAGGGCCTTCATCAACATCAACTCCGATCTCTATCAAGATCATGGAGGAATCATCCAGGGAGCCCGGGGGCTCAACGTCAACATTGCCCTCGGGCGACCATGCTGTTTTTCTGGACAGCGAACTTGTATCCGCCGCCACCGCCTCCTCAAGGGTCGTTTTAACGATTGCTTCAGTGGACTTGTGCGGAATTGAATGTACAAAAACCCTAGAAAATTTCATCGAGTTCCGATGGAGGAATCTCTAGCAATCCGCGATATACCGGAGCCCTATCAAAACTGGACGGGAATCTGGACGAGTTTAGGGCGTGGTGTCCAGCTTCTAGCTTGGACGTCCTTTGGAAGATCCAACCGTTGATCGGCTGCGGAATTCCTATATCTACCACCCCTCAAAATTTCAGCTCGATCCGACCGTCCAAACTCTGGGAACCTTCCGATTAGTGCATCACTTTTCGAATCTGTTTTCTGCGCGAGGACGAATCCGACCTGAATTCATCTTTTTTATGAACGGGATTTCGGACATCCTTTTTGAAGGGAGTTTTGTATGGGGTATTGTGTTTTGTTCCCAAACACATCCCGCTAATTTTGAAGTCTTTTCCAATATGATCTTCACCATCGTGCTGGTGTCAAACCAGCCCGACGACGTTGCTCTACGGCTGTCGACCTGCGCTAGACACGTTGTCACTTTATTTAGCCGAGCTCAACTTCTTCGGATCATCATCTCGGCAAGCCGAACAAGAGTTCAGCATCGCGAAGGACAAATCATCACCAACATTGCCGCCCCATGGATTACACGGAGCGGGCACACCGGCATCGCCCCATGGTCACTTCATCAAGCCGGCATTGACCACGTCACGACCGGCATCGGCAGGGCCACACTGTTGCTTTTTCAAGCCGATGTCCATCACGCCGGCCTACTTCGACTCATCGGCTGACATCGGGGCTTCGACATCTCGGCTGGACCGGGGGCTCCACCACCTCTTCATATACCTACTCCGGAGACTTCGGCGTCACTAGCCGACCCGCCTCGTCACGTTGGCTGGACCGAGGGCTTTGCCTCGGTAAGCCGACCTTTGCCAGCGGCACCATGCCGTCGCTTTATCGCCCGTCAGGCAATGGGTGTGCGGATCGAGTCCCAATTTTGGGAGTCACCTTTCTTCGGATTGCTACAACAAATAAACCAGGTGCTATTAATCCTAGTAATTTTTACTTGTTTGGGCTTATTTTTTCCAAGGAATTATTACTCTGGTTTGTCCAACATATGTACGCAGGTCTATCAAATGGTGGCCGCATTAACGACGGTCGCATGGTGGTTCGGTCAGTTTCCGTACATATTCCGGCGAACGCCGCATCCGGAACTCGGACCGACCTGTGAATTCAGGCTTTGCCACGCCTTTACCGCATCACGCCGACGCCCTGCATCGACATTGGCTTCGGAACCAGGCCATATTTCTTTTATTACTCACTTTGCATAAATTATTTATTATGCAATGATTTTATTATTATTACTATTATCTCCGGTTTGCACTATTTTTTGTGCACAGGAAAATGATCCGGGTTGGGCAGTATCGTCAACTCGGCGTACTGACATACGACGTCACCTCGGCTGGACGGGGGGCTTCGTCAACACTTCATTACCCCATGCCGGGGACTTCGGCATCACTCTGCCGGCCTGCATTGACCGTGCTATGTCACCACTTCGGAGTGCCGAGCTCTTTGCTCCGCCACCTCGGGACCGGCTTGGGGGATGGACCTTGTCCCGCATCAAGTTCGGACCGCGTCATCAATACCGAACACATTAACCAGCTAAGTTGCCTTCATGCTCAAAGTTTTAAATTTTTAACTTGTGTTTGGTTCGACCAAGCATTATAATTTTTTGGAAAAAAGTTGCTTGTAAAAAAATGTCCTTGTCAAAACTTTGTTTGTGACACACAAATTCAAATACCCCGTTTACTTGGGGGCTTCCTTTATGAAGCCTTTCCTCTTGCAAATGATTACACTTGTACGGCTTCGTTCCTTGTTCATGTATTACGCCACAATATGCACCATGTTGACTTAAGCGATTTGCAAGCTGGGTTGCCTCGCTCCTGTGTTTACCCCTACGTTCCCGATTGTTCGGCTAGGGAGTAAAGGGAGCACCTCTGCGATTGTCACGATCGGGTCATCCGAGCCGGACCTCAGACTGGGTGAAGCCGAAAGCTAGCGCTCTTATTGTTTTCAATTATGGTTGGCACACAATGGAACTCATGAGTACAAAAAATCTATTGCACAAGTCTCATAGTAGCAATGAGCAACCGAAGAAAGGTATCGGTGGGGGTACTATTGTGACGCCCCAAGACCGACGCTCCAGACGCCTGCCATGTTTTGCGTGACCATCGTGTGTTTTATTTGTTTGTTGCATTTCATCATGTCATCATGAGCATTGCATCTGCATGTTTTCATAAAGTTTGCATCCGTTCGTAGTTGCCGCGTCCCTCCTTGCCTCCGTTGACCTTTCTCAGTCCAACCGTTCTTTTGTTGCCCGACCATTTGACCCTCTCTGCACAGTGCACTGACCCCCTCGCGCGCGCCCGGAAGTTGTCCCGAACCCGACCCGCTCTGTCATGACCAATGGGTCCGGATCATCCCCTAACATCTACAAAACATCTCCGGTTTCTTATTTGAACTCCCTAGCCTATTTTATCTCGAACATCCGATTTCGATCGGATGATCCAAACCCCCTCTCTTTTCCCTATATATAGTCAAACCTTAATCCATTTGAGACCAAACCCCAAAATCTAGGGGAGCTGCCCCATCTTCCCCGTCGTCCGCCGCCACCCCTGTCCAAATCCTCCTCGGAGTCCACATCGAGCCAACCACAGCCACCAACCTTCCTTCTCGTCCAGCCACCACCCAACCTCCAGATCCATCCATCTGGACCCTTGGATAGAGATCCAACGTCCAGGAGGTGCTCCCTGCAACTCCCGCAAGCCCCCTCCTTCCATGGTCCCGCTCCACGCCCGAGCTCGTCCTCGAGCACGACGCCGCCCTTGCCGACCCCCGTCGACCAGGCCAGTGCTCCGCCGTCCCGCACCCTTCCCTCTCCTTCCTTTTCCCCATCTCGTTTCTTCTCCCCCTCTCATGGTCTCTCTCCCGTGGATCACAGGGACCCCGCCGCCACCGTTCGAGCTCTCCCGACGGATCTCCCTCTCTGCCGCCGGGAACAAGCTCCCCACGCCCGGATCCACTCCTCCTTCGCCGCGCCAAGTACTGGAGCTGCACGTCGCCACCAGGGAGCTGTCGCCCCACCAAGTCCACCGTCGTCCTCTGCTTCGCCCGCACGATCCCGCTGCTGCCTGCTTCGCTCCATCGAGCAGTGCCACCACCGGAGTTCCTCGTCACCGGGAACCGCCTCCCTGACCCTCGGACTGCCCGGATCCGCCGCGCCCGCGGGTCCCCTGCCTCTGCATCGCGCATCTGCCCGTCTTCTGCATCGCCGTGTTCTGCTGCTGCTTCTGTTGGAAACGAACAGCGCCAGCTCGCCCGTTCGCCCGCGCCTTGCGTTGACCGCGACCACCTCCACGCGCCTGGGCCATCTCCGCTTCGCCCGTTGACCGGTTCACCTCTCCACCGACCGGGCCTTGGCCCATGGTGAGCAGACCCCCAACGCCGCCTCCTCTGTTCCTACTTGGGCTTGGCCCGATTCTGCTACTGCTGATGTCCTGCGCCCAGTAGTTTCGGCCCGCATAGGTTTTTTTTTAGGTTCTGCGATTTTAACTATTTTCCCAGGATTTACTGTTTTGCAGAAAAACCCTCTTTGTCATGCATATAATAACTTAATAACCATGCATCATTTGTAAAAACATTATATATGAAAAATGCTTAGAATTTTATCTAGTTTCATAATATGCTACTTTCATGCATGTTTAAAATGTTGTTTGCATTTAATTTGCTAAATGCCATGTTAAAATGTTTTATTTCATAACTAATTAACCGTAGCTCCGAATTTAACAAACTTTATATGTTAATGGGGTAGAAAAATGCCTAGTTAAATATGGTGCACTTTATTTTGCTGTTTAACAACATTAAAATTGTGTTTAGGGCAGAACAGTAGCAAATTCGAAATATGCATATGGGGATTTTCCGGAATTGTTGTTTGTTGTTCCGGCCTCATTTAAACTTGCCTAGATACGTAGTTTTCTTATGCCTCACCTCTTGCCATGTTAATCAACATTTAATATTGTTGGGTACATAACCAAGAGAGAACTAAATAATCGTATGTGGTGTTTCGTCATTATGCAACTCGTTGCATATTGAGCTCCACTTAATTTGTAGTGTTGTTTGTTGCACTTTGCCATGCCATGCTCATTAAATCACACATGCATCATACTTGATTGTGCATCATGCCATGTTTATGTGATGATTGTTTACTATGTTGTTTGTTTCTTTCCGGGTTGCTTCTCTCGTTAGCTTCGGTTTCGTTCCGGAGTTGTGAGGATTCGTTCGACTACGTCTGTTTGTCTTCTTCATGGACTCGTTTCTTCTTCCTTGCGGGATCTCAGGCAAGATGACCATACCCTCGAAATCACTTCTATCTTCGCTTGCTAGTTGTTCGCTCTATTGCTATGCCGCGCTACCTACCACTTGCTATATCATGCCTCCCATATTGCCATGTCAAGCCTCTAACCCACCTTTCCTAGGAAACCGTTGTTTGGCTATGTTACCGCTTTGCTCAGCCCCTCTTATAGCGTTGGTAGTTGCAGGTGAAGCTGAAGTTTGTTCCATGTTGGAACATGGATATGTGGGATATCATAATATCTTTTATTTTAATTAATGCACCTATATACTTGGTAAAGGGTGGAAGGCTCGGCCTTATGCCTGGTGTTTTGTTCCACTCTTGCCCCCTAGTTTCCGTCTTACCGGTGTTATGTTCCTTGTTTTTGCGTTCCTTACGCGGTTGGGTGATTTATGGGACCCCCTTGACAGTTCGCTTTGAATAAAACTCCTCCAACAAGGCCCAACCTTGGTTTTAACATTTGCCGCCTAAGCCTTTTTCCCTTGGGTTCTGCAGACTCAAGGGTCATCTTTATTTTACCCCCCCCCCCCCGGGCCAGTGCTCCTTCGAGTGTTGGTCCAACCTGTCAGCCGCCGGTGGCCACCAGGGGCAACTCTGGGCTCGCCTACCGGAAGTTTGGATAATCCGGTGTGCCCTGAGAACGAGATATGTGCAGCTCCTATCAGGATTTGTCGGCACATTCGGGCGGCTTTGCTGGTCTTGTTTTATCATTGTCGAAATGTCTTGTAAACCGGGATTCCAAGACTGATCGGGTCTTCCCGGGAGAAGGAATATCCTTCGTTGACCGTGAGAGCTTATAATGGGCTAAGTTGGGACTCCCCTGCAGGGTATAAACTTTCAAGAGCCATGCCCGCGGTTATGTGGCAGATGGGAATTTGTTAATGTCCGGTTGTACAGAACTTGACACTTGACTTAATTAAAATACATCAACCGTGTGTGTAGCCATGATGGTCTCTTTTCGGTGGAGTCCAGGAAGTGAACACGGTCTGGGTTATGTATGAACGTAAGTAGTTTCAGGATCACTTCTTGATCATTTCTAGCTTCGCGACCGTTGCGTTGCTTCTTTTCTCGCTCTCATTTGCGTATGTTAGCCACCATATATGCTTAGTGCTTGCTGCAGCTCCACCTCATTACCCCATCCTTTCCTATGAGCTTAAATAGTCTTGATCTCGCGGGTGTGAGATTGCTGAGTCCTCGTGACTCACAGATACTTCCGAACAGTTGCAGGTGCCGAGGATACCAGTGCAGGCGATGCTACCGAACTCAAGTGGAAGTTCGACGAGTAACTTGGTCGTTACTATGTTTCTTTTCCTGTTGATCAGTAGTGGAGCCCAGTTGCGACGATCAGGGATCTAGCATTTGGGGTTGTCTTCATTTATTTTGGTTCCGTAGTCGGACCTTGATTGTACTCTGAATGATGTATGTTTAATTTATGTATTGTGTGAAGTGGCGATTGTAAGCCAACTCTCGTTATCCCATTCTTGTTCATTACATGGGATTATGTGAAGATGACCCTTCTTGCGACAATACCTACAATGCGGTTATGCCTCTATGTCGTGCCTCGACACGTGGGAGATATAGCCGCATCGTGGGTGTTACAACTATTTTCCTCGAAGATGCTTCTTACACTTCGTCAGTAATATAGCATAAGTTCCGTGAGCGCGCTTTGTCTGTTACAGCCTTATGGCCTGATTGCCTGGTTATCGGAAACACCGTCGATATTCTCGATAGGTGGAGTACATAACACTTTTCGGCCCTTGACCAAAGAGGGAGAAGCCGACGGTCGGTTAAGACGCGTTTAAAGTTCGGGTGAACACGGATATGATATAAGTACTTAGGTACATAGAATCATTTTACATAAAATTCTTTTACCCAAGTCACTTGGGGGCTCTTAAATTTATATGAGCCGTTTTATAATAAGTGTTCTTCTTCTTAGTCGTTGCAAAGTTTTTATCATTATTATTTATCACTCCTTTTTTCGACACGAGTGTGTGGTCACTAGCCGGGGAGCCTAATTTCTCTCTCAAAGCCGCTAGAGTTTAGTTTGCTAAAACTGGCCTAATGAGAAGTACTCCGCCTTCGGGATAGGAGGTTGAAGCCGTAGGCTGACCCGCTTGAAGTCTTGAGATAGGATGTGTCATGTTAAAGCACGACAGAAGCACTTGTTTTTCTAAAGTCCAATTTTCAGATTGGCACCGAACAATTGATCTTGTTCGGATGTCAGGTTTTCACTGACGTTTTTTGGTTTTCCAAGCCTATGGCACTTTTAAACTATTTGTGTGTTTCAAGCATTAGTCTCGTAGTGCGGCGCCGGACACCTTTAGGGATTCGGCAAAAACATTCTCGGACATTGATGTATATGCATCGGTTTCGAATTGCGTCTTTGGTCAATAGTTGGGTTGCCCGGCTCCTATGCTTGCCTCCTACGTTCCGCTTTGTTCGGCTAGGTGCGCAACGGGAGAACCACTGTGATTGTGCTTCTAGCTAGCATGGTTAAGCGCCTCAGTGGAAAAAGCCGAAAACTGACTGTCACAATAAGCGTAAACTGGTCAGCGATCCGATGACTGTGTTAAATGACGGGCCGTTCATAGTATTGGCCGAAGTGTTTACGGCTTGACCTCGACTGTTGCCGAATACTAACCGGAGGCTAGTAACAGGCCTTCCAACTTTAAGCTCCTATGACTAAGTGAAAGTTATAAAGCCCGCATATCTGATTGCCTCATTTCTGCTTACACAACCGCCTCCGGGCACCGAGACGTCGGCTAAGGGTTGTTTTGTTAGTGCGGAAACACCCTGCGTAGTATCTAGCAAGGGGTAGAAGCCGACGATGGGCCTCTTTCAACTGATAAATGGTCGCAATGGAGTGAAAATAATGATGTAAAGTACTTGGACACATAGAATCATTACACATAATCTGTGATTTTACTTTGGATATCGATCCTTAATTCGGCCACCCGTGCCCACATTAAGGCTCGGGGGCTATTGGGCTTCGTGCTCATTATTTATAAATATTAAAGGGGCACATCGATCCCCTGATTTGGTGTTGCCACCCGACCAGTGTCTCGGGGGCTACTGCATTGCTTATTCAATGTAGAGAATTCAAAGTGCCCAGTTGTCACGTCCCTAGTTCTGGTATGACCTAGACTAGCTAGTCATGTGTGCATCATGTCTAAATTTCATTTAAATTTGAAATGGGGATTTGTGAAACCCTCAGAATCATTTCTGGAAATGACCCAGATAAAAATTGCTCCAAAAGGGTCCAAGAAAATGTTCATGTTGCTCCCTGAAAATATTGGACAGAGATTAAAATTAAACCAATATTTTTAGGAGCTCATAAATATTTATCTTGGCCATTTGGAATTAATGCAGTAATTATTTACATTGGATATATATATGTTATATATTTTATATATGTCCAAAAATTCTGAATTTTGGTGAGGGGCTTTGGATTAATCCCTTAGGTCCCTGCAAAAATTGACAGAAGTGAATAAAATGGTTTAGTATCTCTACTAAATCAAACAAATGTCAGAAAATTAGAAAACAGAAACAAACTAGGAAAAGGGAGAACTTACCTGGCCTGGCCCAGCGGCCCAGCAGGCCGGCCCAGCCAGCTGGCCGTGCCAGTCGTCCCCTTCCTCGCGCCAGGAGGACAGGGGCACGCGCTCGCCGCCTGCGCGCATGCGCGCCACCTCCTGCTTCTCCCCTCGTCGCCTGGATCGCCCGAACGACGCCACGCGCCGCCCCGCACCTCTCTCGCTCTCTCCCGTGCCCATTCTCTCTTCCCCCTCGCTCTCTCTCTCACGGCCGAGCGCTACCGTCGCCACCGGCCACCGTTGCCGTAGCCACCGCCACCCCCTCGCCTCTCCGGCACGCCCAGGAGCTCCGCCTCCTCGCTCTGAAGCTCTCCGCCGAGCCACGCAAGTCGGAGCGCCCTGTGGAGCCGTCGCCATCGCCATCTTCGTCTCCGGCCGCCGCGGATCTCCACCGGCCGCTCGTCCTGCAGGGCCTCCCCCGAGCTGCTGATCTGCTCGCCGGCCTCACCGTGAGCCACTGACTCGAAACCCTCTTCTTCCCCTTGCTTTTGCGTGCTCCAGCATCGCTCCTTGCTGCGGCTGTAGCGCCTCGCCGCCGTCCACGGTGCCACCGTGACCAGAAGCTAAACTAGCCGCTCCCGAGCGCGTCACCGTGCTCCTGGTGACGCCAGGAAGCCGTAGTGAACCTCTGCAGCCACTGCCGTGCCTCGTAGCCGCATCCCGCTCGAACCCGTGCTCTGGTCGCCGCCCCGAGCTTGATTCCGGCGAGCTCCGGCATCCCCGCGTCCTTCCGTCGCCTCCCCTGGATGCGGACGAGCCCGGGCTACGCCCCGGTGCCCTCAGCTGCCGCCCCCTGGCCTATATCGCGGACGCCGCCGCGTCCAGAGGTCGCCGGCGACGACCTCTCCGGCCTGCAATGTGGGCCCGACTTGTCAGGTGATTAGCTTAAGGCTCATCACCCCCTAATCTACCCCCACTGACACTGACAATGGGCCCCAGCACCGCTAAATAAATTAGATTAGTAAAAAAAACCCTGTTTAACACTGTTTCACTGACGTGTGGACCCCACACGTCAGGTTTGACCCCAGTCAGCGCTGTTGACTTGGTGACGCAAGCATGACGCAGTTATTCATTTTCTGGATTTAAATTAAATCAGGAAATTCCAGAAAATGATATAAACTTCTAAAAATCATAGAAATTCAACCGTAGCTCAGATTTAAATAATTTATATATGAAAAATGATCAGAAAAATTCAAGCTATCCATCTGTGCCATTTTCATGCATGACAAACCAACCTATACATGCTGTATATATGAAAACACACTTGTGGCATTTAAAGGGACTTATATTAGAGTTGCATTTGAACCTTTGGTTCAAATGGATCTCTTCCAAGTTGAATGCTAGTTGCATTAACTCAAACAGCAACACATCTACATGCCATGATCATGCATCATATTGTTGCATATGCCTTTTTATTGATTGTCCACACCGTTCCTTCTCGATAGGTCCTGCTCCGAAGAGTGCTCGAGAGTACCTGTCTGAGGAGCAGTGGAACCCTGTTGATCTACCAGGCAAGCAACCCCCCCCCCCTTGTTCATTTCGATACAATCCTACTCTCGCTCCTGCTCTCTTTTATTGCATTAGGACAACAACGATTCAACTGCTACTTTATGATGCGGTAGTTGAACCCATTCCTCTGCATGACCTGTCATTGCCACAGTAAATAGTTGAAACCCACTAGCATGTGTAGGAGTTGATTGAGCCATGTTGTGTTCGTACCATGCCATGCCTGCTATTGCTTAGAGTTGTGTCAGGTCTGATTCATTGGGAATGAATTGGAGTGTTACGATATGTTCTGGTGCTGAGAGTTAAGTGTATGAACACGATTTGGTAAAGGTAGCGGTGAGAGGCCATGTAGGAGTACATGGTGGGTTGTCTCACTGGAACCGTCCTTAAGCACTGAGTTCTGTGTATGTTGTCCAATGACTAGCTACTACCACACATTGGAATGCTTAAGTGCCCCTCTCGACTTATTAACCAACTTGATCTCTGTCCAGGAGTTGCAACTAGTTTCTGGTGTTTATAGGTAGTGTTAGTAGTCTACCAAGTGGCACCAGGCCAGGTGGGCTTGGGACAGACTAGGCACAAGTGGCACGGTGTACCAAGCGTAGATCCATCCGGCGAGGTGGGCTTGGGAACCCTGCACACATCATTTGGGGCCGTGAGCGACACCCCGGCCGGATCTCCTTGCGGATGGAACCCGAATAGGCGATAAACCTGGACTAGAGCCTTGTGTGGTTAGTCAGGTCGTGGCCGACACCCTCGCCAGGCTTCCGCTTGAAGGTTGCCGAGGAGGATCCTCCCGACCAGCCTTTGTTGGCAGAGTTTATGTTAGAGATGGAGAGGAACAAGCATGAGTCTAACCGCTTATTAGCACGTATCGAGGGGAACACCGCACCTCAATGCAAAGAGTCTGCGACCATCTATGATTTCATTGGTTTGAAACCACCTACCTTCCATCATTCCATTGAACCACTCGATGTAGATGACTGGCTCCGTAGTATCACACACAAGCTGCGTTCTGCGAACGTAGCTGAAGGTGACAAGGTCACTTATGCTACATATCATCTGGAAGGTCCTGCTAGTCTTTGGTGGTAGAACTATGAGGCTATGCTTCCAGTTGGCCAAATACCGACCTGGAGGGATTTCACTGAGGCTTTTCGCGAGCATCACATTCCTCAGGCTCTCATTGACCGCAAGAGAGAAGAGTTCTGTAGTTTTACCCAGGGTAAGATGGCTGTTGATGCTTACAGTAGAGAGTTTGAGAACCTCGCCCGCTATGCTACAGAAGAAGTGTCCACGGACGCTAAGAAGCAGGCTAGGTTCCGAAAGGGTCTCAACCCCAAGTTGCATCGAGATCTCCACCTGCACCATTGCAATACATTCCAGGCTCTTGTGAACAAGGCCATTAATGCGGAGACAGCTCAGCTCACCTATGAGGAGTCTCGTAAGCACACCCGTGATTTCGGTTCTTCCTCCGGTTCTAGTTCTCAGAAGCGCCGGATTTGGATTCCGAACTCTACTCTTCCACCCGGTTATACCCCGAGACCATCTTATGTGGTGCCTCACCCAGTTCAGCCGTATGCTCCACCCAGGCCTATTGGTGGACCGCCTGTCAACGCGGGTCCACGTCCTACCTCCAAGATTTGTTACAAGTGCGGAGAGCCAGGCCACACCGCCCGTATTTGCACTCAGACCCGTGTTGCTCCACCCCAGCCCGAGAAGTCTGTTGGCCGTGGTAAGCCATCACGCAAGATGATCAGTACCAAGTCAACTCCCACTAAATGTGGACGTGTGCATCACGTCTCAGCTAAAGACGCTCAGGATGATCCAGATGTCGTTCTTGGTACACTCCTTGTAAACTGTCATCCAGCTTCGGTTCTATTTGATACTGGGGCGTCTCATTCCTTCATTTCCGAAAGTTATGCCCGCTTGCATGACATATCATTTTGTGATATGCCCTCCCCACTACTCATTCAAACTCCTGGATCCAAATGGCAAACTTCTAGTGTAAGCCATGGTACCGAAATCCTTGTTGACAGACTTGTATTCCTTGCATCACTCATAGCCCTCAAGTCTTCAGATATTAACATCATCTTGGGTATGGACTGGATTAAAGCTCATTATGCCAAGATTGATTGTTACACCCGGTCTGTTCAGCTCACACACCCATCTGGCAAGATAGTCACTGTCTCCACCAGAATTGCAAAGCGTCAGCTTTATTCTCTTAATGCCAGCCCTCTTCCAGACCTTGAGGATATCCCGGTAGTCCGTGACTTTCAGGATGTCTTTCCAGAAGAACTGCCAGGTATTCCACCTGACAGGGATGTAGAGTTTGTCATAGATATTATCCCAGGAACTGCCCCAATTTCTAGGAGACCTTACAAGATGGCACCCTTAGAGCTAGCCGAGCTTAAGAAACAACTCGATGAATCCTTGCAAAAGGGTTTCATCCGTCCTAGTTCTTCTCCTTGGGCTTGCCCCGTTCTCTTCGTCAAGACGAAGGATGGTACGGACCGGATGGTTGTAGATTATCGTCCCGTTAATTTGGTCACGATAAAGAACAAGTATCCGCTCCCCAGGATCAACGACCTATATGATCAGCTCGCTGGATCCTCAGTCTTTTCCAAGATGGATTTGAGGTTAGGCTACCACCAAATCAAGATTAGAAACGGGGACATTCCTAAGACGGCTTTTGTCACTCGTTATGGCCAGTACGAGTACACTGTCATGTCCTTTGGTCTAACCAATGCTCCAGCTACCTTCTCCCGCTTGATGAACTCGATCTTCATGGAGTACTTAGACAAGTTTGTCGTGGTTTACCTCGATGATATCCTTATCTACTCGAAGAACGAGGAAGAGCATGCCGAACATCTTAGACTTGTGTTAGAAAAACTCAGAGAGCACCGCCTTTATGCCAAGTTCTCCAAGTGCGAATTTTGGTTGCCAGAAGTGACCTACCTAGGCCACGTGATCTCTGGTAAGGGCATTGCTGTCAATCCTGAGAGAGTTCAGGCCGTTCTTGATTGGACCCCACCTGAAACAGTTAAACAAGTTAGGAGTTTCCTTGGTCTAGCCAGTTATTGTCGCCGCTTCGTTGAAAACTTCTCCAAAGTAGCCAAACCCCTCATGGAACTTCTCAAGAAGGATAAAAAGTTTGAGTGGTCCCCACAGTGTGAGTACAGTTTTCAGGAACTGAAAAGACGCCTGAATTCTGCTCCCATACTGGTGCCACCGGATTTCACGAAGGACTTTGTTATCTACTGCGACGCCTCACGACAGGGACTACGCTGCATCCTTATGCAGGATCGTCATGTGATTGCCTATGCATCTCGACAGTTGCATCCACATGAGGAGAATTATCCTACACATGATCTAGAGCTTGCAGCCGTAGTCTATGCACTTAAGACATGGTGACATTACCTTCTCGGTAAACGTTGCGAGATTTACACTGATCACCAGAGTCTCAAGTATATTTTCACCCAACCAGATTTGAACCTTAGGCAAAGACGTTGGTTGGAGTTGATCTCAGATTATGAATTAGGGATTACCTACACCCCAGGCAAGGGCAATGTCATGGCTGATGCGCTAAGTCGTAAGTCCTATTGCAACAATCTTATGTTGCAGCAGGGCCAACCACTTCTCCATGAGGAATTCTGTAAGCTTAATCTTCACATTGCTCCTCATGGATTCCTTTCTACCTTGGTGGCGAAACCTACCCTTGAGGATCAGATCATTTCTGACCAGAAGTTTGATAGGGGTGTTACCAGCATCAAGAGAAACATTAATAAGGGAGTTGGTGGAAGTTTCTCTATAGATGATCGAGGTGCTGTTTTCTTTGAGAATCGCTTGGTGGTTCCCAAGAATCAACATCTGCGACAATTGATCCTTCAGGAGGCACATGAATCCCCTCTCACGATTCATCCCGGTAGTACTAAGATGTATCAGGACCTACGCCAGAGGTTCTGGTGGACTAGGATGAAGAGAGAAATTGCTGAGTTCATAGCTAACTGTGACGTTTGTCGTCGCGTTAAGGCAGAGCATCAAAGGCCTGCTGGCACCCTTCAACCTTTAGCCATTCCTGAGTGGAAATGGGATAAAATTGGTATGGATTTCATCACCAGCTTTCCCAGGACCAAGAAAGGGAATAACGCTATCTTCGTAGTCATTGATCGTCTTTCCAAAGTGGCTCACTTCCTACCTGTTCGAGAGAGTATCACTGCTAGTCAGCTCGCTGACTTATATATTTCTCGAATAGTGTCACTTCATGGTGTTCCACTAGAGATCAATTCAGACCGTGGTAGTCTCTTCACTTCTCATTTCTGGGAGAGTTTCCAATCTGCCATGGGCACCCATCTTTCCTTCAGTACCGCTTTCCACCCTCAATCAAGTGGTCAGGTGGAAAGGGTCAACCAAATTCTCGAAGACATGCTTAGGGCTTGCGTTATCTCATTCGGTATGGATTGGGAGAAATGCCTACCTTTCGCCGATTTTGCTTATAACAATAGCTACCAATCCAGTCTTAAGAAAGCTCCTTTCGAGATTCTGTATGGACGAAGATGTCGAACACCTTTGAACTGGTCAGAAACCGGTGAAAGACAATTCTTTGGACCGGACATGATCCAGGAAGCAGAAGAGCAAGTTCGCATCATTCGTGAGAATTTGAAAACAGCCCAGTCTCGTCAAAAGAGCCAGTATGACCGTCGTCATAAGGAAGTGGCTTATGAAGTTGGCGACAAGGCTTACCTTCGGGTTACTCCTCTAAAGGGTACCCATCGATTCGGTATCAAGGGCAAGTTGGCTCCTCGTTATGTTGGTCCGTTCCTCATTCTCGCCAAACGAGGAGAGGTTGCCTACCAGTTGGAACTACCCCCACATCTTTCTCGAGTCCAGGATGTCTTCCACGTCTCACAACTCAGGCATTGCTTCTCGGATCCCATCCGCGGAGTGGACCACGAAACGCTTGATCTCCAAGATAACCTCACATATCGAGAGTACCCTATTCGCATTCTTGATCAAGCAGAGCATGTCACCCGACGTCAGAACATCAAGTTTCTCAAGGTTCAGTGGTCTCATCATTCCGAGAGAGAAGCTACTTGGGAGCGAGAAGATCGTCTTCAACTGGAGTACCCCACCTACTTTCTATCGACCCCTGAATCTCTGGACGAGATTCTTTCAAGTGGGGGCGAGTTGTCACGTCCCTAGTTCTGGTATGACCTAGACTAGCTAGTCATGTGTGCATCATGTCTAAATTTCATTTAAATTTGAAATGGGGATTTGTGAAACCCTCAGAATCATTTCTGGAAATGACCCAGATAAAAATTGCTCCAAAAGGGTCCAAGAAAATGTTCATGCTGCTCCCTGAAAGTATTGGACAGAGATTAAAATTAAACCAATATTTTTAGGAGCACATAAATATTTATCTTGGCCATTTGGAACTAATGCAGTAATTATTTGCATTGGATATATATATGTTATATATTTTATATATGTCCAAAAATTCTGAATTTTGGTGAGGGGCTTTGGATTAATCCCTTAGGTCCCTGCAAAAATTGACAGAAGTAAATAAAATGGTTTAGTATCTCTACTAAATCAAACAAATGTCAGAAAATTAGAAAACAGAAATAAACTAGGAAAAGGGAGAACTTACCTGGCCTGGCCCAGCGGCCCAGCAGGCCGGCCCAGCCAGCTGGTCGTGCCAGTCGTCCCCTTCCTCGCGCCAGGAGGACAGGGGCACGCGCTCGCCGCCCGCGCGAATGCGCGCCACCTCCTACTTCTCCCCTCGTCGCCTGGATTGCCCGAACGACGCCACGCGCCGCCCCGCACCTCTCTCGCTCTCTCCCGTGCCCATTCTCTCTTCCCCCTCGCTCTCTCTCTCACGGTCGAGCGCTATCGTCGCCACCGGCCACCGTTGCCGTAGCCACCGCCACCCCCTCGCCTCTCCGGCACGCCCAGGAGCTCCGCCTCCTCGCTCTGAAGCTCTCCGGCGAGCCACGCAAGCCGGAGCGCCCCGTGGAGTCGTCGCCATTGCCATCTTCGTCTCCGGCCGCCGCGGATCTCCACCGGCCGCTCGTCGCCTGCAGGGCCTCCCCCGAGCTGCTGATCTGCTCGCCGGCCTCACCGTGAGCCACTGACTCGAAACCCTCTTCTTCCCCTTGTTTTTGCGTGCTCCAGCACCGCTCCTTGCTGCGGCCGTAGCGCCTCGCCGCCGTCCACAGTGCCACCGTGACCAGAAGCCAAACTAGCCGCTCCCGAGCGCGCCACCGTGCTCCTGGTGACGCCAGGAAGCCGTAGTGAACCTCCGCAGCCCTGCCGTGCCTCGTAGCCGCATCCCGCTCGAACCCGTGCTCTGGTCGCCGCCCCGAGCTTGATTCCGGTGAGCTCCGGCATCCCCGCGTCCTTCCGTCGCCTCCCCTGGATGCGGACGAGCCCGGGCTACGCCCCGGTGCCCTCAGCTGCCGCCCCCGTGGCCTATATCGCGGACGCCGCCACGTCCAGAGGTCGCCGGCGACGACCTCTCCGGCCTGCAATGTGGGCCCGACTTGTCAGGTGATTAGCTTAAGGCTAATCACCCCCTAATCTACCCCCACTAACACTGACAATGGGCCCCAGCACCGCTAAATAAATTAGATTAGTAAAAAAACCCTGTTTAACACTGTGTCACTGACGTGTGGACCCCACACGTCAGGTTTGACCCCAGTCAGCGCTGTTGACTTGGTGACGCAAGCATGACGCAGTTATTCATTTTCTGGATTTAAATTAAATCAGGAAATTCCAGAAAATGATATAAACTTCTAAAAATCATAGAAATTCAACCGTAGCTCAGATTTAAATAATTTATATATGAAAAATGATCAGAAAAATTCAAGCTATCCATCTGTGCCATTTTCATGCATGACAAACCAACCTATACATGCTGTATATATGAAAACACACTTATGGCATTTAAAGGGACTTATATTAGAGTTGCATTTGAACCTTTGGTTCAAATGGATCTCTTCCAAGTTGAATGCTAGTTGCATTAACTCAAACAGCATCACATCTACATGCCATGATCATGCATCATATTGTTGCATATGCCTTTTTATTGATTGTCGACACCGTTCCTTCTCGATAGGTCCTGCTCCGAAGAGTGCTCGAGAGTACCTGTCTGAGGAGCAGTGGAACCCTGTTGATCTACCAGGCAAGCAACCCCCCCTTGTTCATTCCGATACAATCCTACTCTCGCTCCTGCTCTCTTTTATTGCATTAGGACAACAACGATTCAACTGCTACTTTATGATGTGGTAGTTGAACCCATTCCTCTGCATGACCTGTCATTGCCACAGTAAATAGTTGAAACCCACTAGCATGTGTAGGAGTTGATTGAGCCATGTTGTGTTCGTACCATGCCATGCCTGCTATTGCTTAGAGTTGTGTCAGGTCTGATTCATTGGGAATGAATTGGAGTGTTACGATATGTTCTGGTGCTGAGAGTTAAGTGTATGAACACGATTTGGTAAAGGTAGCGGTGAGAGGCCATGTAGGAGTACATGGTGGGTTGTCTCACTGGAACCGTCCTTAAGCACTGAGTTCTGTGTATGTTGTCCAATGACTAGCTACTACCACACATTGGAATGCTTAAGTGCCCCTCTCGACTTATTAACCAACTTGATCTCTGTCCAGGAGTTGCAACTAGTTTCTGGTGTTTATAGGTAGTGTTAGTAGTCTACCAAGTGGCACCTGGCCAGGTGGGCTTGGGACAGACTAGGCACAAGTGGCACGGTGTACCAAGCGTAGATCCATCCGGCGAGGTGGGCTTGGGAACCCTGCACACATCATTTGGGGCCGTGAGCGACACCCCGGCCGGATCTCCTTGCGGATGGAACCCGAATAGGCGATAAACCTGGACTAGAGCCTTGTGTGGTTAGTCAGGTCGTGGCCGACACCCTCGCCAGGCTTCCGCTTGAAGGTTGCCGAGGTACATGACGTGTACATGGCGGTAAGTGGCGAGAGCGTGTGTGAAGCAGTACACCCCTGCAGGGTTATCATGATCTATTCGAATAGCCGTGTCCTCGGTTATGGACTTCTTGGATGCTTACGTGGTACATAGACAACTTGAAGTGGATACTCTAAAATGCTCAAGATAAGTGTGAGTGCTATGGATGGCTTCTCGTAGTGAGACGGGAATGAATCCATAGTGGTGTATTGAGGTGGTGATTAGTGGGCTCGTGTGCGCCTTCTTACCTCAAAGAAGTTCCTCGTAGTCGTAGAACAGGATAGCCACTGAGTCAAAGCTGGCTTGCTGCAACTAAACCCCACACTACCTTCTTGATACAAATGCATGTATGATAGGATCTGATGTAAGTCTTGCTGAGTACCTTTGTACTCATGTTGCTTTATTTATGTTTTGCAGCGGAGACTTCGGTCTTATTAGTAGTTCCGCTTGGACTTCGACGAGTAGCTTGTACCTCAGCTACGATCTTGTACCCTTGGGAGGGTCTTGTAGATAGTCAGGCTTCTCAGCCTTTTCCTTTGTAGTTGTCTGTACTCAGACATGTAATGCTTCCGTTGCTTGTATGCTCTGAATGATGGGTCATGTGACCCCTGTTTGTACTTAATGCTATGTGGCTCTTCTGGGCCTTTTATCTATATGAGTTTGCGTTATGTTGTGATGCCATGTTGTACAGCACATACTTGCATGTTATGCGTACGTGTAACGTGTATTGCTATGTGTGGGATCCGACAGCCTAGTTGTCTATCCTTGGTAGCCTCTCTTATGGGGAAATGTAGTCTAGTGCTTCCACCGAGCCATGGTAGTCCGCTACAGCCCAGTTTACCGGAGTCCTGCTAGCCCAGCACTACTGCTCCGGAACACTTAGACTAGCCGGCATGTGATTCACTTCGTTCCTGTGTCTGTCCCTTCGGGGAAATGTCACGCGGTGACATCTGGAGTCCTGCCTAGCCTGCTACAGCCCAGGTTCCCGGAGTCCTGTTAGCCCAGTGCTACAGCCCGGATTCACACGCTGCTGACCGACATGCTCGATGTTGTTTCATGTATGCCTGCCCCCGTAAGTTAGTGCCACTTTGGGTTCACGACTAGTCATGTCGGCCCGGGTTCTCTGTCATATGGATGCTAGCGACACTATCATATACGTGAGCCAAAAGGCGCAAACGGTCCCGGGCCATGGTAAGGCGACACCCGTGGGAATACCGTGCGTGAGGCCGCAAAGTGATATGAGGTGTGACTTAGAATCGGGGTCCCGACACCAGTGTTCGGCTTGACCGAACTATGCGCATACGCGTCTTTGAACAATAATAGGTACCATATGGACCTATCCGGCATCAAGCTAGTATATTGCGGCGACTTCTCACGACCCTCTCTCAGGGGCCCGTTCGCCGATCACTATTATCTCTAATATATTACACTGCGTTTTTATTCCTATGTATGCTGCCAAGCTAGGAGTTGATCCTCAGGCCGATTTCATGACCTGAGTCTCAGAAGCTACTAGGATCACCGGTTTCATATTTTCCTTCAGGTGCATCTCGGATTTTTAGACCGACACACACCTTGAGGGCTACTGGATATACATATACTGGCTATATATCTCGGCAGAGAATAAATTGCACCAATCAAAAATATTCACAAAAAATTAGCCTGCTGTCGGGTGGTGCACCACCTCGGAAGCAGTCCAGCATAAAGCTTGGGCGCCAGTGGCTGGCTCCATAGAGGGCATTTCTGGCATTGAGCTCGGCTAAACTCCTTCAACTTTTTAGAACCAAGGTGATCTATGACACCTCGGATACAGTCCAGCGTTGGAGCTCGGACATAGTCCGGCGTTGGAGCTTGGATATAGTCCGGCGTTGGAGCCTGGATATAGCCCGACGTTGGAGCTCAGATACAGCCCGGCGTTGGTACCCGGCTGCAAAAGATACCTCGAATACAGTCCGGCGTTGGGGCTTGGACGCAAGATGACACTGCCGCCCGGGAACAACTTCAAACCCGAGGTGTGGCATAAAAATAACAAGGCATTGATAAAGGCCGGAAACTTAAAGGGGCTCCTCGGATACCCAACGTGTAAACTCGTCGGATGCACTTCGGCGATCCTCAAGATCGAAGATGAGAAGATTTGTTGAACTAGTTTTCAAGACCGACAACCGAAGATGAAGAATAGTTCGGAAGAATCGAGGAGCGTCCCCAACTTGAAGACCGGTTCAGGGGGCTACTGACGGTGTCCTGGACTAGGGAGTACTCATCACGTCGTCTCCCGATCAATTGGATTGGGCCGAGGACCCCCATGGCCGTATACTCATGGGCCAGTTCGGACAGCTGTCACATACTAGGAAGATTCCACAAGACTTGGTCATCAAGACAAGGACTCCTCCCCACCGGCGTATTCGGCTAGGACTCTTGTTATCCTAGGCCTCTTGTGCATTATATAAACCGAGGCCAGGCTAGTCGATAGAGATACACAAATCATAATCATAGGCTAGCTTCTAGGGTTTAGCCTCTATGATCTCGTGGTAGATCAACTCTTGTAATACTCATATCATCAAGATCAATCAAGCAGGAAGTAGGGTATTACCTCCATCGAGAGGGCCCAAACCTGGGCAAACATTGTGTCCCCCGCCTCATGTTACCATTAGCCTTAGACGCACAGTTCGGGACCCCCTACCCGAGATTCGCCGGTTTTGACACCGACAGTTACCGGCACGTTTCAAGGAGTCAATCCCGGCAGGAGCCGTCCTAAAGGGAAGATTACGTTTCCGGTAACGTTTGGGGGAGAACTAAACTATCGGACTAAGAAGATTGTGTTTGATGTGGTTGATCTCCCCCTGCCGTACAATGGGATTCTTGGATGCCCGGCTTTGGCCAAGTTCATGGCAGCATCCCACTATGCTTACAACACCTTGAAGATGCCTGGGCCACTGGGAGTCATCACTATCCCATCAGATGAGAAAGATGCAATTATCTGTGTGGACAAGATGTACCGGGATGTAGTCGCAACAGAGGCAGCGGCAGCGGTAGCTCCCGCCAAGGAAAGCAAAGGAAAGAAGAAGGATTGTAGGACCTTCGGCAAGGAGTCCGGGAAGCATGCCCTCTCCAAGTGCACGGCACCCGTTGACGACGTGCCGGAGTGTTCCAACAGCAAGAGATCCAAGGTTGCTGCACCCCAAGTAAAGAAGGTCCCGGCAGGGCTGGCTGGCGTTGATTGTACTTTCACTATCAGCGCCACCCTCGATGACAAATAGGAAAGCACGCTCGTTGCCTTCCTGCGGGCGAATATCGATGTGTTTGCCTGGCAACCATCTGATATCCCCGGTGTTCCCAGGGTGGTAATCGAGCACCACCTTGCTGTCTGCCCACACGCCCGACCTGTCAAGCAGAAAGTTCGGAAGCAGGCTTGGAGAGGCAGCAGTTCATTGCCGAAGAGATCAAGAAATTGGAGGCAGCTGGTTTGGTCAGAGGAGTACTGCATCCTACGTGGTCGGCCAACCTAGTGGTAGTCCGGAAGGCTAACGGGAAGTGGAGGCTTTGCATTGATTTCACAGATCTCAACAAGGCTTGCCTGAAGGAACCATTTCCCTTGCCGCGCATCGAT
Organism: Aegilops tauschii subsp. strangulata; assembly: GCF_002575655.3. Lineage (NCBI taxonomy): Eukaryota > Viridiplantae > Streptophyta > Magnoliopsida > Poales > Poaceae > Aegilops > Aegilops tauschii. The sequence goes on from NC_053035.3 coordinate 400,342,456, forward strand.
CCGATTGTGGATTCCACTTCAGGTTGTGATTTGCTCTCCTTTGTGGATGCATACTCCGAATATCATCAGATCTTCATGTCCAAGGAGGACTAAGAAAAGACGTCATTCATCACTCCATGTGGCACGTACTACTTTGTCCGCATGCCATTTGGATTGAAGAGTGTCGGGTCCACTTTTGCAAGGGCAATTCAGATTGGTTTTGAGCCACAGTTGCACAGAAATATAGAAGCCTATAAGGATGATATCGTGGTCAAAACCAAGGATGAGGCCACCCTTATCCAGGATTTGGAGGAGACATTTGCTAATTTGCGCAAGATCAATTTGAAGCTTAATCCAGAGAAGTGTGTGTTTGATGTTCCCTCCGGCAAGCTGCTTGGGTTCTTCGTATCCCATCGGGGGATCAAAGCCAACCCTGACAAGATCAAAGCCATTGAGCAGATCCAAGCGCCAAGGATAGTTAAGGATGTGAGGCGCTTGATAGGATGCGTTGCCGCGCTAAGAAGATTCATCTCCAAGTCTGCCGAGCGTGCCCTGTCGTTCTTTAAAATTTTGAAGAAGGCATGGCCTATGAAGTGGACCCCAGAAGCAGATGCAGCACTGCGCGAGTTGAAGGCCTGCCTATCGTTTGTGCCTACCTTGGTTGCGCCCAAGCCCCAAGAACCGTTGTTGCTATACTTGGCAGCAACCAACCAAGTGGTCAGTGCGGCCTTGGTAGCGTAGCGAGAAGTGGATGAGGCAGAAAGTGAGCAGAAAACAGCAGAGTCTGTCGGCGTTCTAGGAACGGGGGTCCCTAGACTTGCCTGCCCGCGGCCCACAGCGTGGCCAAGCAGTAGGCCGTACGGCCCATCTTCGTCAACAAGGCACCCAAGACCCTCGCGAGGGTCCAAGCCTCGTGAGGCGGACAACGCAAGACCTCCTCTAGAGTGGCCTAGCCAGGCAGGCTCACGAGGAGCGGAGATATCAAGGCAAGGCAAACCTCACGAGGCTCTCGTGACGTGAGCCATGACGAACGGTACCAGGCGGGTGCCAGGCGGGCGCCAGTGCGCGCAGCGTCCCTATTTCCTCTTCGGTGCTAAGGAGGCCAGCGCAGGCGAAGAGTATCCAGGCATCAGGCAAAGGTTGCCATATTGGTGCAACGAGACCAAGACTAGGAGGACGGCAAGGCGGAGGTCATCGTGGAGCCCAAGACGGCGTCACCCCAGAGCTTTTCACAGGCGAAGACCGCTTTTGTCAGGGTAGCTTGTACTAGCTGTCCCCCTTCAAATTTGCCCGCCGTTGTTGGCTCCCTTCCCGCTCGATATTTGGGAAGAGGACCAGGGCCTCTATAAATAGGACTAGCCACCACAGTAGGAGGCAACTGATCCCGAACTGGTTCAGATCATCCTCAACTACACAAGCACAAGAACACCTCAAGCTCAGGAGGCTGTTCTTCCCTTGTACTGTTCATCATCAGCCCAAGAGGCAATCCACCACCACCACACTGGAGTAGGGTATTACACCACAACGGTGGCCCGAACCAGTATAAACCTCGTGTCTTTTTGTGTTGCAAGTTCATCGAGTTCGTCCGCGAGATCTTAGTGAGCTAGAGCGTAGATCGGTAGGAGGGAGAGACTTCGCACGCACCCCAGTGTTCGAACCTTCAGGGTTTGCCGGAACCCACATCCAACATTTGGCGCGCCAGGTAGGGGTGCGCCGTAGTTTCCCTTCCATCAGTCCGTTGCTCCATCGCTCCATCGTTTCCATGGCGGACGCTCGTCGTGCTCGAGCTGAGCGTCAGGCGGCCCTCTTCGCCCGCGTCGCTCAGACGGCTCCCGTAGGCGGGCCACCTCGTCGTTCTCCGTCTCCCGCCGCCAACGCTGCCACCGGCCCGGCGGGGAATGAGCAGCAGGCGTCCTCGCTGCATCCTTCGGTGCGGCAAGACGGCCGCACCGCTACTCCATCACTTACCCCTGCCGGCTCTTCGTCTCACACGCACCACGCTCCCATGGAGGCGCGGGCCGCGCTCATCGCGGCGAACGAGCTCCTGCGTTACCGCCCCGTCGATGACCTCTATGAGGAGTGGCTCGACCGCGTCGCCGAGCTCGTCCGCGCCGCAGGGGGCTCTTGTGACGCCCCCGATTTGATCGTACACTAATCATGCACGCAAATGTGTACGATCAAGGTCAGGGACTCACGGGAAGATATCACAACACAACTCTAAAACATAAATAAGTCATACAAGCATCATAATACAAGCCAGGGGCCTCGAGGGCTCGAATACAAGTGCTCGATCACAGACGAGTCAGCGGAAGCAACAATATCTGAGTACAGACATAAGTTAAACAAGTCTGCCTTAAGAAGGCTAGCACAAACTGGGATACAGATCGAACGAGGCGCAGGCCTCCTGCCTGGGATCCTCCTAACTACTCCTGGTCGTCGTCAGCGGGCTGCCCATAGTAGTAGGCACCTCCAGTGTCGTAGGTGTCATCGTCGACGGTGGCGTCTGGCTCCTGGACTACAGCATCTGGTTGCGACAACCAGATAGAAAGAAAAAGGGAAAAAGAGGGAGAGAAGCAACCGTGAGTACTCATCCAAAGTACTCGCAAGCAAGGAGCTACACTACATATGCATGGGTATATGTGTAAAGGGGCATATCAGTGGACTGAACTGCAGAATGCCAGAATAAAAGGGGATAGCTAGTCCTGTCGAAGACTACGCTTCTGGTCATCTCCATCTTGCAGCATGTAGAAGAGAGTAGATTGAAGTCCTCCAAGTAGCATCGCATAGCATAATCCTACCCGGCGATCCCCTCCTTGTCACCCTATTAGAGAGCGATCACCGGGTTATATCTGGCACTTGGAAGGGTGTGTTTTATTAAGTATCCAGTTCTAGTTGTCATAAGGTCAAGGTACAACTCCAGGTCGTCCTTTTACCGAGGGACACGGCTATTCGAATAGATAAACTTCCCTGCAGGGGTGCACCACATAACCCAACACGCTCGATCCCATTTGGCCGGACACACTTTTCTGGGTCATGCCCGGCCTCGTAAGATCAACACGTCGCAGCCCCACCTAAGCACAACAGAGAGGTCAGCACGCCGGTCTAACCCTATGCGCGCAGGGGTCTGGGCCCATCGCCCTATGCACACCTGCACGTTGCGTACGCGGCCGGAAGCAGACCTAGCCCCCTTAACACAAGCGCGAGCTTACGGTCCAATGCGGCGCGCGCCACTCAGTCGCTGACGTCACGAAGGCTTCGGCTGATACCCCGATGCCGGGATACCCATAACTACTCCCGCGTAGATGGTTAGTGCGTATAGACCAAATGGCCAGACTCAGATCAAATACCAAGAACTCATTAAGCGTGTTATGTATCCGCGAACGCCGACCAGGGCCAGGCCCACCTCTCTCCTAGGTGGTCTCAACCTGCCTTGTCGCTCCGCCATAAAGTAACAGTCGAGGGCCGTCAGGAACCCAGGCCCACCTCTACCGGGGTGGAGCCACCTGTCCTTTCAGCCCCCTCATCAGAATCACTTGCGGGTACTCAACGAGCCGACCCGACTTTAGTCACCACATGTGTCATGTATATAAAGTATATAGTATATACCCGTGATCACCTCCCAAAGTGATCACGGCCCAGTAGTATAGCATGGCAGACGGACAAGAGTGTAGGGCCACTGATGGAACACTAGCATCCTATACTAAGCAGTAGGATAGCAGGTAAGGGTAACAACTGTAGCAACAATGATAGGCTATGCATCAGAATAGGATTAACCGAAAGCAGTAACATGCTACACTACTCTAATGCAAGCAGTATAGAGAAGAATAGGCGATATCTGGTGATCAAGGGGGGGGGCTTGCCTGGTTGCTCTGGCAAGTAGGAGGGGTCGTCAACTCTGTAGTCGAACTGGGCAGCAGCAGTGTCGGTCTCGTAGTCTACCGGAAAGAAGTAACGGAGGGGGAACACAATAAATAATAGAGCAATCAAATGTAACACAAAGCAAGACGCGGCGATACGTTGTGCTAGGGGTGACCTAACGTAGGGATAGGTGATACCGGCGAAAGGGGAAACATCCGGGAAAGTATCCCCGGTGTTTCGCGTTTTCGGACAGATGAACCGGAGGTGAAATTTTACAGGTTTGCTATGCTACGGATGTGTGGCGGACGAACGGGCTACGTATCCGGATTCGTCTCGTCGTTCTGAGCAACTTTCATGTAGAAAGTATTTTCATCTGAGCTACGGTTTATTTTATATGATTTTCTAAAGTTTTAAATCATTTTAGAATGTATTTAATTTATTTAATTCAACATTATCCAGAATAGTTCAGCATGATGTCAGCAGTCAACAGGGCGTTGACTGGGTCAAACTGACGTGCGGGACCCACCTGTCATTGACTGATTAATTAATTAACTAATAGTTTAATTAGTTTAGTTATTAGATTAGTTTAATTAATCAAAAATTAATTAGGTTAATTAATTAATTATTTTTAATATATTATTATAATTTTTTATTATTATTATTTATTTATATTTTTTTAATTCTTTTTTTTTGTTCTCAGGGGCGTGGGGCCACTGGTCAGTGGCTCTGGGGGAGCCTAGAGGGCACTGGGCTAAGCAGCTGCGGGTACGCGCCCGTCAGGGCGAACCCGGGTGAGCGGGCGACGGCCGCCGAGGCGCGGCATAGCGCCGGAGTTGGCCGCGGGGCGGTGCAGGCTCGCGTGAGGGGGGAGCGGAGCGGCGGGCGGGCGGCGCGTGCAGCGGGCGTGCGAGGTAGGCAGCAGCGGGGAAGCGGGCGACAGGGGGAGCGAGGCAGGCGGGCGGGCGCCGTGATGGTGGGCGCGAGGAGCGGGACGACGCGGGGACGGCTGGTGCGGTGCGCGCGCGCTGGAGCTAGGAGGGGATGGTGACTGCGACGGGGACAGCGCGGGCGCGTGGCCACGCACGGGCGACGTGTGTGTGCGAGGAAAGTAGCGGGAGGGGGGAAGGAGCTCACCCACGATGCAGGGGTACGGGCGGCGAGGGTTGACGGAGTCCGTCGAGGGGGAGGTCGAGGACGCGGTTCCGGCGAACGGCGACGGCGAGGCGGTCCTAGGGCGTTGGGGACTGCGGCACGGTGGTGAGGTAGCCCTGGGCGGGGTGGCAAGGGCGAGGTGGCGGTCTGGTGAGGCGGCACCAACACCGGCAAGGTGGTGGCCTGACGAGGCGGCGGCGGTGAGCGCCGACAGAGGCTCCGGCCGAGGGCGGGGGCGACTGCGTCGGGGGCAGGGCGTGCGCCCGATCCAGATCGCGCGGGGAGGGGAGAAGGGGATCGTGGGGGGGCGACTGGGTAGTGGCTAGGTCACGGGGGAGGCAGGGGGTTAAGCAAGGGTTAGGTGGGCCGGCCAGGTTGGATGGCCAGCTGGGCCGAGGCCCAGCGGTGGGGGGTGGTCCTTTTGTTTTGTTCTTATTTGTTTTCTATTTATTATTTTCTATTTATTTACTATATATTTTTGTTTTATAAAATATACAAGTAGTACCTAAATTAGTGTTACAAAATACCCCAATGCCACAAAAAGTTTGGTGACAAAATAAAATAGTTTAGTAATTTATTATTAGTGAAAGGCATTTAATTAATTGTTTTTGCTACTGTTTAAATCCTTATAGTTAATTTAAGCATTATATAAAAGTTTGGTTTCTCCACCATAATTGCTTACGATTTATTTGAAACAACCCGAACATTTTAGTTTTAATTTTTTTGAAAACTTTTGTTGTTTGCTTTTCTTTTGAATTTGAATTTGAATCGGTTTCAAAGTAACACGAGATTAGCAAGAGTAACTCTGGTGATGTGGCATCATTAGCAGAGGTTTACTGTAGCTTGATTATCCGGGCGTCACAATTCTCCTCCACTACAAGAAATCTCGTCCCGAGATTTAAGAGGTGGGATAAGGGGGAAAGTTCTGGTTACGAAACTATAACGGATCTTCTCGAAGAAGTTAATCCCTTTTGTTGATGTCTTCAATTCTTTATTCCTATGCATCATGATGATGTTGTCGTCCTTTCTTCGGGGAACTCCATCGTATTTATGGAAGAATAAAGGGGGGCATTCCGGGAGAACAGATCTCTGCAAGGTCGACTATCTGGTCAATAACATCGAGGAAGGTAGCGGAAAGTAACTCTCAAATGGAAATTTAAGACAATATTGAGAGCAATGTAAGGAGGTATCGTGGGGAAGTTTCGAGCGGGCAGGCAATCGTTCGATGCCTGAAGGGTTCTGAGCAACGGGAATAAGTATTGTGTCTGATACCAAAATTGATGATCTCACGAAAGGTGGCACGTGAATTACATACGAAGCCAAGCGTGAGGAATAACCTTGGGAACAGGGGGTGTACAAGAGAGTCAGGTTTCAATCCTGTGGAACTGTGGGTTATGGGCCCACCATGTGGGGTTTTTTTTTAGAAGCAGTGACATGTAGCACGGTCATGATAGCAAGGCATGTCAGAGAGTACCCTGTCAGTTATGTCGGCAACACGTTGGTACCAAGGGCGAGGGACGAAGAGAACCATTTTCCTGCTCGTTGAAACGAGGCGGACCATTAGGCAAAGTTCTCGTCCATCGGTGGCTACCGGGATGTCATCAACAATAGTAACAGGGTCTTGCTGACAGAATTGTACACCGAGGTGTTTACATAAGCAGGAGAATATTTCTGCTTAGCTCATATAGAACTCAAGAAGGGTTAAACAAAACAATGGAAAGGAAAATATCATCATCAGATTAAACAGAACAATGGAAAGGAAAATATGTTAAAACACATATTTCAGGGGTATTTCCTTCCCAAGGACCAGCAGAGCATGATATCCATGATAGGATATAATGTAGAAAACCATCTAGGTTAGGGGGGAGGAAGTTCATTACATTACCCAAACAGCGGTGTTTGGATAATTGAGCAGGAAACATTTAGCATTGGGCTTCAAATGTTCGTGTTGAAAATCGGAGTACCATAGACATGCTTCGAGATAGCATTGACATGGTCAACAGGTGAAGATCAAACTTTGGAAACAAAAAGGATCCATCAGGAACAACCTATAGAATAAGTCTTACAATTTCCTCACGGAAGAATGACTAACCTTGTCAAAAAGGAAACTATAACAATAGGTCCCCCGGCCAGGTGTGCTAGGCATGACATCACCTTACCGGGTCATATAAAGACCAATGTTATAACTCTTGGAAATATGTTCCAACCATCGTATCTGACCGAGATTCAGTTCTGATTGGTGTCAGGATACCTCAGACTTAGGATGCCTGAGAAGAAAAGGTGCGGCACCATTTGACGAGATGACATTGTAAGATTCTCGGGAAATGAACTATGGAAGCGAGTTCTGAAACAAGAGTCCATCAGTAAACCAACGAGAGGATGAGGAGGTGACTGATTGACTCAGCGACAATCCATTGAGATTTCCAAAAGATGGATTTCCACAACTATATGAACAAGGAGATAACACTAACTAGATCGAATGACTTAATGATGTATGCTCGAGGAAAACATACACAGTTAAACATTGGTTGAAATGTGCACCCGAAATATGGGCTAGGTAGCACGATCAATGTTCGAATGATGATTCATTAAGCCATAGACGTAGAATGAAACTATAGACCAATAACATCAAAGCAATAGGGTTGCTAGAAGTTTAGAATTTACACATCACATATTTCGTTTAGAAACAACACGGGGACCCAGAAAGAATGGTGATGGCGAGAAATATCACTGTACCAAGAATTCTTAAGAGGTGTAGTAATGCTCACGACATTCTTGACATCAAAGATGGTAATACTCCACGGTAGAACATAACATAAGTTGGATAGCAGGGAAATCAAGATACAACACAAAATATGAACAAGTTTGTGTTGGGGGGAGGCAAGAATGTTGTCGATGATAACACAATTCATCGAGGGGCAAGGATGGTATTTCTCATCCTGAATTTCAACACACAACTTGGAAGAAGTCAAATTGTTGACAATGATCATGACAAATTTGTCGAGAGGTTTTCAAGAAGATGTAATTGATCGACGATGACATCAAGTCAAAGGAATGATGAAAGCGAAAGGTTATTGGAACCACGATTAGGACACAAACTCGAAATCAAGTTTGCAGTTCAAGGAGAAGTGATATGACGAGGAAGATCGACGCAAGATTAGCTCACTGTCGAAATTTGTGTGCTGGGAAGGTCCAGGTAGCATAGTTAAATTCGGCACGATAATGACATGGCCGAGCAGGCTAGGAATGACTTGAAGGATTATTAAACTCGTAAGCAACATAAATTACTTAGAGTTATTGAATCGGAGTGCGGAATTGATTCACTTATCGGTGTTCTCGAGTGACTAATAACTCAGAGCCCGTGGAAAATTGGAATCAGTGAGAATGTAGCACTTGATGAAAAACTCATAAGAAGTTATGCAGTTCCATGATAATCTCGAGATACCAGGGGGTAATACTCGACGACAGATCAAGGTAAAGGTTGGACTAGGGTATTGCCCTGCAGAAGACAAGTGCTCAAACTTGCACGAGAAACGGAATCAAGGAGAAACATGGTCGGAACCACGTCCACGGATACCAGATGAACTTATTACAGGGGGTAATTATTATAAGAGAAGCTTCCATGATAGGATCTACATTGTGCCCATGGGCATGAACACAAAGGTTCAAGGTCGACTCCCACTTCTTCAATGCATAACCTTCCATTCGCCTCTCGTATTTTGATAATGACATTAGTTGTCGAAATTTTTACCTGGTGCAATACCAGATAAGTATGTCCCGCGAAATCTTTCAGGTTCACACAGATTAAGCAAGGCATAGGTTCAACCCATCGGGGCATCGTAGAAAGATATACTACAAACTTCAGGAGTAAATAACACAAGCTCAAAAGTAGAGCATGGTTGACAAAGCAGAGGATACAATTTACCAAAGGCATTATGTATCCGAGGAAAAGCTCACAGGCTTATTGAATATGAAGGACGCTGTCGGATAAAATCCAACAAAGGATCTGGTGGTCCACAAGGGATCTGACGTGAGCAACGGTACTCCACCAGAGGAAGAAGAATGCAAGGGGATCAGATTATAGAAACAACTGACTAACTCAAAGCTCAAAGGCAAAGGGATTATGATTTCCAAATCAAGGGATCCGAAGCAATGCTCTAATTAGGGATGGATAAGTTGAATAGCCTTAGGGATACAATCGACAGTAATTTGATTAGTCGAGAACCAGCTCCTGTTCAAATGACATCTGAGCCGGAAGGATGAATTCTAGGATTCGACTGAGGAATGCGAGAATCGCAACATATAGAATCAACAGACTCAAATGATAATGACAAAGGATGCCAATAGGATTACCAGACTTATGGGATTAATCATAATTAAAGCAAGCAAGAAATTCCAGAGCAATAGGTTGCTGAGGATTTTCGGAAGATTGAATGGTATTTCGAGACTTTGTGAAATACATGAATCATTTGGGGATGAGCGGATACTCGATAAGTGCGAGAAATTATTCGTAGGGGTATTCAGGTGACAAGGAACAGCAAGGCAGTAAGCTCAAAGGATTCTCGGAACAACAAAGAGAATTTCGGGGTATCTTGTAATAACAAGATCAACGGGGGAACATTGTATGAATGGTGAGTATACGTGGTTATCCATAGGAGTTTATCGATGGAAGGGAATTGCAAAAGCGATGAACACATGTTCTCGGGTTAACAGCGGAGAGTGTCTTCAGGGTCTTCACGTGCAGCAGACGATCATCAGTAATAAGGGGCTCTCCGGCTGAAAGTGATAACGAGATCCTAATGTTAGATTTAGCAAAATTCATTTAACTCGAATAGAAGAGAGATCAGAGTCCCAGAGTATAGACAAGGAGTAAAAGATCCTAATACCACCCAATGGCGACGTGGGCCCGTAAGCCACACAGCCATGTCAGTAAAAGTTTTTCAATGACTAGACTCAACTTCGGCCAAGGAGTTTGGGAAGGGGGATTCCTATAGGCAGTTGGCTCTGATACCAACTTGTGACGCCCCCGATTTGACTGTACACTAATCATGCAGGCAAATGTGTACGATCAAGGTCAGGGACTCACGGGAAGATATCACAACACAACTCTAAAACATAAATAAGTCATACAAGCATCATAATACAAGCCAGGGGCCTCGAGGGCTCGAATACAAGTGCTCGATCACAGACGAGTCAGCGGAAGCAACAATATCTGAGTATAGACATAAGTTAAACAAGTCTGCCTTAAGAAGGCTAGCACAAACTGGGATACAGATCGAACGAGGCGCAGGCCTCCTGCCTGGGATCCTCCTAACTACTCCTGGTCGTCGTCAGCGGGCTGCCCGTAGTAGTAGGCACCTCCAGTGTCGTAGGTGTCGTCGTCGACGGTGGCGTCTGGCTCCTGGACTACAGCATCTGGTTGCGACAACCAGATAGAAAGAAAAAGGGAAAAGGAGGGAGAGAAGCAACCGTGAGTACTCATCCAAAGTACTCGCAAGCAAGGAGCTACACTACATATGCATGGGTATATGTGTAAAGGGGCATATCAGTGGACTGAACTGCAGAATGCCAGAATAAAAGGGGATAGCTAGTCCTGTCGAAGACTACACTTCTGGTCATCTCCATCTTGCAGCATGTAGAAGAGAGTAGATTGAAGTCCTCCAAGTAGCATCGCATAGCATAATCCTACCCGGCGATCCCCTCCTCGTCACCCTGTTAGAGAGCGATCACCGGGTTATATCTGGCACTTGGAAGGGTGTGATTTATTAAGTATCCAGTTCTAGTTGTCATAAGGTCAAGGTACAACTCCGGGTCGTCCTTTTATCGAGGGACACGGCTATTCGAATAGATAAACTTCCCTGCAGGGGTGCACCACATAACCCAACACGCTCGATCCCATTTGGCCGGACACACTTTTCTGGGTCATGCCCGGCCTCGTAAGATCAACACGTCGCAGCCCCACCTAAGCAAAACAGAGAGGTCAGCATGCCGGTCTAACCCTATGCGCGCAGGGGTCTAGGCCCATCGCCCTATGCACACCTGCACATTGCGTACGCGGCCGGAAGCAGACCTAGCCCCCTTAATACAAGCGCGAGCTTACGGTCCAATGCGGCGCGCGCCACTCAGTTGCTGACGTCACGAAGGCTTCGGCTGATACCACGACGCCGGGATACCCATAACTACTCCCGCGTAGATGGTTAGTGCGTATAGACCAAATGGCCAGACTCAGATCAAATACCAAGAACTCGTTAAGCGTGTTATGTATCCGCGAACGCCGACCAGGGCCAGGCCCACCTCTCTCCTAGGTGGTCTCAACCTGCCCTGTCGCTCCGCCATAAAGTAACAGTCGGGGGCCGTCAGGAACCCAGGCCCACCTCTACCGGGGTGGAGCCACCTGTCCTTTCAGCCCCCTCATCAGAATCACTTGCGGGTACTCAACGAGCCGACCCGACTTTAGTCACCACATGTGTCATGTATATAAAGTATATAGTATATACCCGTGATCACCTCCCGAAGTGATCACGGCCCAGTAGTATAGCATGGCAGACGGACAAGAGTGTAGGGCCATTGATGGAACACTAGCATCCTATACTAAGCAGTAGGATAGCAGGTAAGGGTAACAACTGTAGCAACAATGATAGGCTATGCATCAGAATAGGATTAACCGAAAGCAGTAACATGCTACACTACTCTAATGAAAGCAGTATAGAGAAGAATAGGCGATATCTGGTGATCAAGGGGGGCTTGCCTGGTTGCTCTGGCAAGTAGGAGGGGTCGTCAACTCCGTAGTCGAACTGGGCAGCAGCAGTGTCGGTCTCGTAGTCTACCGGAAAGAAGTAACGGAGGGGGAACACAATAAATAATAGAGCAATCAAATGTAACACAAAGCAAGACGCGGTGATACGTTGTGCTAGGGGTGACCTAACGTAGGGATAGGTGATACCGGCGAAAGGGGAAACATCCGGGAAAGTATCCCCGGTGTTTCGCGTTTCGGACAGATGAACCGGAGGTGAAATGTTACAGGTTTGCTATGCTATGGATGTGTGGCGGACGAACGGGCTGCGTATCCGGATTCGTCTCGTCGTTCTAAGCAACTTTCATGTAGAAAGTATTTTCATCTGAGCTACGGTTTATTTTATATGATTTTCTGAAGTTTTAAATCATTTTAGAATGTATTCAATTTATTTAATTCAACATTATCCAGAATAGTTCAGCATGATGTCAGCAGTCAACAGGGCGTTGACTGGGTCAAACTGACGTGCGGGACCCACCTGTCATTGACTGATTAATTAATTAACTAATAGTTTAATTAGTTTAGTTATTAGATTAGTTTAATTAATCAAAAATTAATTAGGTTAATTAATTAATTATTTTTAATATATTATTATTTTTATTATTATTATTTTATATATATATATATTTTAATTCTTTTTTTTGTTCTCAAGGGCGTGGGGCTACTGGTCAGTGGCTCTGGGGGAGCCTAGCGGGCACTGGGCTAAGCAGTTGCGGGTACGCGCCCGTCAGGGCGAACCCGGGTGAGCGGGCGACGGCCGGCGAGGCGCGGCATAGCGCCGGAGTTGGCCGCGGGGCGGCGCAGGCTCGCGTGAGGGGGAGCGGAGCGGCGGGCGCGCGCTGCATCGGGCGGGCGGCGCGTGCAGCGGGCGTGCGAGGTAGGCAGCAGCGGGGAAGCGGGCGACAGGGGGGAGCGAGGCAGGCGGGCGGGCGCCGCGATGGTGGGCGCGAGGAGCGGGACGACGCGGGGACGGCTGGTGCGGTGCGCGCGCGCTGGAGCTAGGAGGGGATGGTGACTGCGACGGGGACAGCGCGGGCGCGTGGCCACGCACGGGCGACGTGTGTGTGCGAGGAAAGTAGCGGGAGGGGGGGAAGGAGCTCACCCACGATGCAGGGGTACGGGCGGCGAGGGTTGACGGAGTCCGTCGAGGGAGAGGTCGAGGACGCGGTTCCGGCGAACGGTGACGGCGAGGCGGTCCTAGGGCGTTGGGGACGGCGGCACGGCGGTGAGGTAGCCCTGGGCGGGGTGGCAAGGGCGAGGTGGCGGTCTGGTGAGGCGGCACCGACACCGGCGAGGTGGTGGCCTGACGAGGCGGCGGCGGTGAGCGCCGACGGAGGCTCCGGCCGAGGGCGGGGGCGACCGCGTCGGGGGCAGGGCGTGCGCCCGATCCAGATCGCGCGGGGAGGGGAGAAGGGGATCGTGGGGGGCGACTGGGTAGTGGCTAGGTCACGGGGGAGGCAGGGGGTTAAGCAAGGGTTAGGTGGGCCGGCCAGGCTGGATGGCCAGCTGGGCCGAGGCCCAGCGGTGGGGGGGTGGTCCTTTTGTTTTGTTCTTATTTGTTTTCTATTTATTATTTTCTATTTATTTACTATATATTTTTGTTTTATAAAATATACAAGTAGTACCTAAATTAGTGTTACAAAATACCCCAATGCCACAAAAAGTTTGGTGACAAAATAAAATAATTTAGTAATTTATTATTAGTAAAAGGCATTTAATTAATTGTTTTTGCTATTGTTTAAATCCTTATAGTTAATTTAAGCATTATATAAAAGTTTGGTTTCTCCACCATAATTGCTTACGATTTATTTGAAACAACCCGAACATTTTAGTTTAATTTTTTTGAAAACTTTTGTTGTTTGCTTTTCTTTTGAATTTGAATTTGAATCGGTTTCGAACTAACGCGAGATTAGCAAGAGTAACTCTGGTGATGTGGCATCATTAGCAGAGGTTTACTGTAGCTTGATTATCCGGGCGTCACAGCTCTCCGGCGCCGTCCCACTCTCTGCCTCCCCCTCAACCAGCCGCGGGTGACGGTGCTCATGGCATGCCTCCACCACCTCAACCCCAAGACGGTGCCTTGGCACCAAGGCACGCGCCTCCGCGGCGTGATCCACCGCCCCCGGCGCCCGCGCGTGAAGAAAGAAGCTACCAAGAAATCCCGCGGCCGCGAGAAGCTGCACGGGCGCTCCCCGCGCCACCTCGTCAAGACCGCGTGCCACCTGCAGTGGCGCAGCGCGGACCTCGCCAAGACCAAGCTCCACCTCAGAAGCGGGCCCCGGCGACCACGGCCGGCTGCCGCGCCTTCACCCCCGAACTGTGTTGCGTCGCCTGGCCAGGCAAGTTCAAGCCAGATCTGCCTCCTCGCTACGACGGCACCGCCGACCCCGTGGAGTTCCTGCAGCTCTATGAGCTGAGCATCCAAGCGGCCAACGGCGACGAAAAAGTCATGGCGAACTGGTTTCCCATGGCTCTCAAGGATGGGGCCCGCTCCTGGCTCCTGAACCTGCAGCACGGCTCGATCTCCTCCTGGGACGAGATGCGCGACCGCTTCGTCACCAACTTCCAGGGCACTCGCGACCGCCCACCGGCCGCGGGTGATCTACGGCGCATCAAGCAGCAACCAGGAGAGACCCTCCAGAAGTACATCCAGCGCTTCAACAACACCCGCCTCAAGATCCCCAAGGTCACGGACGAAGCCATCATCTCAGCGTTCTCGGACGGCGTCCGTGACGTTAAGATGAAGGAAGAGCTCACTATCCACGAGGAGTTCTGCACATCTCAGGAGCTGTTCAACCTGGCGACCAAGTGCGCAAGAGCTGAGGAGGGGCGCCTCTCTCTCCTTGAGCTGCCAGCTGCAGGAGCGGAGGAGAAGAAGGCCAAGGCCAAGGACGTGAAGCGCAAAGAGGCGGTAGTGCTCGTAGCGGAGCCCGACACGAAGCGAGGCAGAGATCAGCCCGAGTCATCCAAGAATGGCCGACCGTTCTGTGCCTTCCACAACCTGAACACCCACAACACCAGCGACTTTCAAGAGCTCAGAGCCATACGGGAAGGACGCTATGGTCGATGCCCCGAGCGCAACGACCGGGGCTACGGCCGCGGAGGAGGACGCGGAGGCGGACGCTGGGACGACCGTGGCCCGCACCAGGAGTGGCGCGACCGGCCTCGTGAGGACCGCTGGCAGGACCAACCTCGCGAGGGCGCCTGGAGGGACCCGCCTCGTGAGGATCGCCCCCAGGGCAACGCCCGTCTTCCCCCGCTGCCACCACCAAGAAGGAACGACGACCACCACCAGGACGAGGGGCCTGGGGGCTTCCAGGAGCCGCGTGCGATCGCCTGCATCTTGGGCGGTGCCCAGGCCCCAGCCTCTCAGCGCATCTTCAAACAGTTCGCTCGCGAGGTGAATGCGGTGCTCCCCAAGCTCGAGGCCACGCGCCCGCTCAGGTGGTCCCAATGTGCCATCACCTTCAACTCGGCAGATCAGCTCAAGTGCGCAGCCACCGCTGGCGCCCTCCCTATGTTGTGCTCCCCCGTCATCAGCAATGTGCAAGTCACCAAGACTCTCATCGACGGCGGCGCAGGGCTCAACGTCCTGTCCGTTGACATGTTCGACAACCTCCAAGTGCCATATGAGCAGCTCCAGCCAACCAAGCCTTTCTCAGGAGTGACCGACGGTTCCACCACACCAATAGGGCAGGTCCGCCTGCCTGTCACCTTCGGGGAGCACAAGAACTATCGCACCGAGCTCATCGACTTCGACGTCGCGCACATCCGCCTGCCGTACAATGCCATCCTCGAGTATCCAGCCCTGGCCAAGTTCATGGCAGTCACTCATCACGGCTACAATGTTCTCAAGATGCCAGGAAGCGGAGGGATCATCACGGTCCCGTGTGAAGAGACGGATGCGGTGTGCTTCCTTGAGCGCGCCTTTCAAGCCGCAGCAATCGACGACCCCGACAGCAAAAGTGAAGGTCCTCCGGAGACCATCCCCAAGAAGAAGCTGCCGCGCTGCACAGGACCCCAAGAGGATGGCGTCGCGGCAGGAGCCTCATCAGGACCAGCGCCCGCTCCAGGGGCGCCTCCCTCCACCGCATAGGAAAGCGCACCCGACGCCCTCCTCGGGCAGGGCTCGAGGGCTCTCTTCCTGAGAGCCTCAGACCTTGCCAACCTCACGAGGGAGGCGCTTGGGCACCACTTGGAAGCGTGCCTCACGGCACACTTTCCTCAGGAGAGCACAGGGCAAGGAGTGCCCACCACCCAGGAGTTCATCACCAAGGCCACCCAGGAACTGCAAGAAGCAAGAGCCATGCACAGCCACAGCCGCTCACAAGGCGCAGCTCCCCATCCAGGCGAGGATGCCGGGCTGCGTGTCTGCGTCGATGTCCCAGGGCTCAACAGGGCCGCATCTCAGGAGCGCTTCTGTCCATCGCGTGTGGGCCGCTGTGAGGGCCCACCACACAGCTACGTTTGCATGCCCTTCGGCTTGCCGAGCGTGGCGACGGCCTATCAGCGCAACATTCGGCAAGTCCTGATGGCTCAGGAGGCCAGATTCCACGCCGTCCTGGAGGAGATGGAGACGGTCTTCAGGGATCCTCCAGAACCTCCAGAGCCTCCTGAGGCTCAGGGTCCCGGTGGCTCATGAGGAGCCATTCCTTCAACGCGCTGCTTCAGCTGCACCAACTCTACTTCGTCTACAGAACCAGGTGACATCTTCCAAGTTCGTTTAAGCTGGGAGCGCCCCTCGGGCTGCATTATTCCCAGGCCACATGGGTCCGTCCCTGTGGCATGTATCCCTTTTGCTTAAGTCTTTAGCTTACCTTGCTGGGGGCGCCCCTCGGGCTGCATCATCCCTGAGCCGCTCGGGCCAGACCCGGTGGCGTGTATCTTCCTGCATTTATCCAAGTTGATCTGCTCTTCATGCTTAACCTGCCAACGGCTATCGCCTGCTCGATTACCGCCCGCCACGGGTCTGTTCATCCTATGCAATTCGCTTGCACGTTAAAAGGGGGCTCCTGAGCATCGCGACTCAGGAGCTCTTACTGGCTCTCCAGCCCTCACCCCCTGGCCTTGACCACGGCATCGCGACCTGGCATACCAGCAGCGGCTGAGCTCGCTCGAGGGCCGGGACCTGAGGATGTAGAGTGCTTGCATCTAACTGCCTTGCAAGAACACACAGTCACCAAAACTCAAGACCAGGCGCAACCCGCCTTGAGGTAGGGCCTCGTGAGTCCCGCGCTGGCTCACGAGTGCCCAGATACACCTCGCAGCCCTGCCGTGCAAGCCACGTGTCAGGGCGGGGCTGTACACGCCCCGGGGGTCCTCCCGGAGGGGGGCCCCCATCCCACGCCCAAGTGGAAGCACCATGCTCCGCGCTGGCTGTCGACACTGCCGAGGAGCGGCTATGCCCGTGCATAAGCGGAAGCACTATGCTCCGCGCTGGTGATAAACAACTGAGGGCGACCCCATGGCCGTGCCAACCTCAGGGAGCCCAGAGCTCAGCGCCCAGCCTTACCGCATTGCCTCCCCTCGGGAAAGCCGTGCATGGGGGCTGGGCACGGGGGCTGCGCTCGGGTCACGCCCAAGCGCACGCCACCTAACCAGGTCCCCCGGACCTGGGCACCGCGCGCCCCTCCCGAGGCCTCGGCGAGGGCAGGTATGGGAATTGTTTGCACGTCAAGGGGGACTCCTGAGCATCGCGACTCAGGAGCCTAACTGGTCACGTAGCCACTCACTCCTTGGTCCGTCCTGGTCTCCGGTCAGCCCAATGGCGGTTGAGGTATGCGCGGGGCCGGGCCCTGCCGACGTAGAACATTAATCTACCCCCACGAACTCTCCCTATATGTTGTTTGCGCATCAAGGGGGGCTCCTGAGCATCGCGACTCAGGAGCCTAACTGGTCACATAGCCCCTCACTCCTTAGTCCGTCCTGGTCTCCGGTCGGCCCAATGGCGGTTGAGGTATGCGCGGGGCCGGGCTCTGCCGACGCAGAACGCAAAGCAAATAGGAGGGAAATCGCAAAATCTCGAAGCAAATATTACAAGCATATTGTTCTCACAATACCAAATAAAAAAGTCTAAATGCCTCCACGAGGCCTGATACATGTCGCAGGAACGGAACGGGAAGAATGGCCGCGGGTCACCTCTAGACGTCGTCGTCGCCTGCGGAAGGCGCTCACTCGTGAGCGGTTTTGTCTTCACCACCAGCCGCAAGGTCGACGACGCCGGACAGAGGAGAGGAGACAAAGCCGCAGAACCTCCTCAGCAAGGCCCCCATCTGATCCTGCACGACCGCGGCAGCCGCCTCGTATTGATCCTCAGCTACAGGCTCCAGCAGCTCGTCAAGGCAAGCGTTGGGGTCGCGAAGGTGCAGGTGACTAAAGATGCGAGTCAGCGCGGCTGAAGACAGGACGCGAGCTTCTGCCTCCGCCATGGGACCAAGACCATCAATGACCTCCTCAAGCGCCTTCACCATGAGAGGAAGCAGCTGGGCGGGGCCGTCCTCGTCGGTGTCCAGAGGCTTCTCCAGGCCGTGCTCGTAGAGGGTCTTCAGCGCCTTGCGAGACCTCTTCTCGAGATCGGCAAAGGCCACGTGGTCTTCGGCCAGGACTCGCGCCTTGGCATCAAGATCGGCCTCCCTCGTCCCCATCTTCCGCTCCAACTCTTCCAACCGGTTGCGCTTGGCGGCCTGCTTCTTCCCCAGCTCCGCCAACTCAGCATCACGGTTCTTGACGGCTTCCTCCCGGGCCTTCATCTCCTCCTTCGCTTGGCGGCAGTGCACCTCTTCGGCGTGCTGGTCACGCAGGCTCTGCAGCTCGCCCTCCAGCACTTGGCAGTGGTCACGGGTGGCCTTGGCGTCTTTTAGCGCCGCCTCATGATCGGCTGAAGCGTTGGCGGCTCCTTGTTTCTCCTTCTCGGAAGCAGCAGCAGACTGGCCCAGCGCCGCGCGAACTGCCAGGTCGGAGTGAAGCCAGCCAGAGGCCAACTCCAGACGCCCGGCCACCAGGCGCGGGTCCGCGCTCAGGACATCCGCCTACAGCTGGGTCATCTCCGAAAGGGCATGCTCCAAGACGGCAGCAGGAGCAGAAGGACAAGGGAGTGGAGATGCAGCAGTGGGAGGAAGCGACATCGTCACCAGGGCTTGGGAGACCGCGGGTTCCGGAGCAGCTGGGACCTCGTCAGCCGTGCCAAGTACCGGTACCTCCGGAGCCAGCAGGGCCATGGGGGCTGACTCCACACGGCGATGCTCCTCTTGGCCTCGCGAGGACGATCGGGCCGGGGAGATGCGGGCGCTGTTGCCTCCTTTCTCCGCGGGGGGCACGGCCGCTGCGTCTTCCTTCCTCCTCTTCGCCGAAGATGTCGGCCTGATCAACCAGGGGCGAGTATCAGGAAACAACGAGTACAAACAAGGACAAGGCGAAGCTTAAGACACTTACCGATCCACTGCAATATGTTCCAGTGACCGCTTGGGAAGCTTGAAGCCTGACAGCTTCGGGACCTGAGGAGCAGGCGTTCGGGCTCCGGCGGCGCCAGGCGGAGTAGAGACAGAACCGGAGCCCGCCCCAGGAGGCGCCAGGGCGGGGGCGGCACCACGGGCTACCAGCGACGACCTACCCTTCGTCGGGATGAGGGGTTGCTCCCTATCCCCTTGGAAGGTGTCGGCCTCGACATCATCAGGAAGAGCGCGGAGAATCTCGGCCTTGCTCAGGGGGGAAGTCTCCCCCACCTCTTCCAGGGTCTTCTCCGAGTCCTCCTCCTCTTCTCCCTCTCTGCGGGACTCACCAGAAGACACCTCCACCGGTTTCTGCGCCGTAGGAACTCCCGGAAGCGTTGGCGGCACCAGCCCGCGCGCATCAAAGGTCGGCCTGGAGGTGACAAATTCCTCCCAGTCCCTGCGTTGGAACAGGGGAACGAAAGCGCTAGGCGGGTACTCCTGGTTGTCCCCGACTATGAGGCGTAGGACGGCGTCCAATTCATCGCCAGGCAAGTCCCCTGGCCTCAGGCGGGTCTTGTTCTCCTCCTCTTCAAGCTCCCAGAGGGGGGGCGCGTGCGCCTGGAGTGGGGCAACCCGCAGCGTCAAGAACTCCCTTAGGAGCATCGCCCCCGTTACCTTGGCCGCCCTCGCGTTTCCCGGCTTCAGGTCGGTCATCATCTGCCCCAACACCAACGATGCCCGCTCGTCGACAAGCTCCGCCTTGGGCCACCCCCCGTTGGGAGGGGGTGCCGCTGTTGGCAGCGCCAGACGCGGGTCAGCGCGCTGAGCATCCATCATGGCCCATTTGGATCGGATGTGGTCGGCCCTCTTACCGGTGCTCGAGATCGAGTTGGCCTTGCCGCATGCAACGAAATTAGCGCACCCGGAGGTGTGCTCGCCGCTGACGTGGAGGAAGAAGAAATGGCGAAGGAGCGCCATAGACGGCATAACGCCCAGGTATGCCTCACAATAGTAGGCAAAGATGGACAGGAGGAGGACAGAGTTGGGATGGAGATGCAACGCCTGCAGCCCGTAGTGGTCGAGGACTTCATACAAGAAATCAGAGAAGGGAGGAACCAACCCGATGGCGACGCTGCTCGAGAAGAAGGGGAAGAAGGTGCTCCCCTCAGGCTCTGGCTCGTCGGACGCGAGCCGGAGCTCCGTCTTCCCCCACTCATTGCTCTCGCCCGCTATCAGTAGGCGCACGGAGGCGAGGCTCTTCTCCATGACGGTGAGCGCCTAGAGGGCCGGCTCATACCAAGCTGGTGCTGAGGAAGTCTTGACCTTGCGTGGCGCCATGGGCGGTAGATGCAGAGCAAGGATGGAGCAGATCTGGAGATAGTGGCGGCAAAGAGCGAGAAAGGGGATCTGGAGCGAGGCAAGGAAGAGGCAATGAAGGAAAGAACTGCCCGCGCCAGCCTTTGTCAGGGCAAGCAGTTGCCGAGGCGGCGTGGGGAAGCGGAGACGCCCACGTCCAATCAACCGCCACGTGTTGACCGAGGCCGAAGGCCTGTTGGGGCCCGCGGTGCTCCGAACTTGACCCTTGGCTTCGCCACGAAGCCAAGCTCGAGCGCACCTTGGGCCCGGGGGCTACTGTCGGCGTTCTGGGAATGGGGGTCCCCAGACTTGCCTGCCTGCAGCCCACAGCATGGCCAAGCAGCAGGCCGTACGGCCCATCTTCATCAACAAGGCACCCAAGACCCTCGCGAGGGTCCAAGCCTCGCGAGGCGGACAACGCAAGACCTCCTCTGGAGTGGCCTAGCCAGGCAGGCTCACGAGGAGCGGAGATATCAAGGCAAGGCAAACCTCACGAGGCTCTTGTGACGTGAGCCATGACGAACGGTACTAGGCGGGTGCCAGGCGGGCGCTAGTGCGCGCAGCGTCCCTATTTCCTCTTCGGTGCTAAGGAGGCCAGCGCAGGCGAAGAGTACCGAGGCATCAGGCAAAGGTTGCCATATTGGTGCAACGAGACCAAGACCAGGAGGACGGCAAGGCGGAGGTCATCGTGGAGCCCAAGACGGCGTCACCCCAGAGCTTTTCGCAGGCGAAGACCGCTTTTGTCGGGATAGCTTGTACTAGCTGTCCCCCTTCAAATTTGCCCGCCGTTGTTGGCTCCCTTCCCGCTCGATATTTGGGAAGAGGACTAGGGCCTCTATAAATAGGACTAGCCACCACAGTAGGAGGCAACTGATCCCGAACTGGTTCAGATCATCCTCAACTACACAAGCACAAGAACACCTCAACCTCAGGAGGCTGTTCATCCCTTGTACTGTTCATCATCAGCCCAAGAGGCAATCCACCACCACCACACTGGAGTAGGGTATTACACCACAATGGTGGCCCGAACCAGTATAAACCTCGTGTCTTTCTGTGTTGCGAGTTCGTCGAGTTCGTCCGCGAGATCTTAGCGAGCTAGAGCGTAGATCGGCAGGAGGGAGAGACTTCGCGCACGCCCCAGTGTTCGAACCTTAAGGGTTTGCCAGAACCCCACATCCGACAGAGTCAGAGAAGGATCAGGACAGCAATGAGCACGGCAACGAGAACGACCCCAAGGACGCGGCAAGGAAGAAAGTGGTGCAGCGCCCAGTGTACATCGTCAGCTCCTTGATACAGGGGGCTAGATCAAGGTACTCTGGTGTGCAAAAGTTGATCTTTGGTCTCGTTATGGCCTCAAGGAAACTGCGCCACTACTTCCAAGCTCACGAGATCATGGTTGTCACTCGTTTCCTGCTGCAAAGGATACTCCGAAATCCTAAGGCTACTGGCAGAATAGTGGAGTGGGCTTTGGAGTTATCCAGCTTTGGTTTGAAGTTTGAGAGCACATCAACTATTCAGAGCAGGGCATTGGTAGAGTTATTTGTAGAATGGACGCCAACCCCTGATGAGGAAGTAACAAAGACAGCTATCCCCGGCAAGGAATCACCCCAAGAATGGATTATGATTTTGATGGTGCTTTTTCCCTACAAGGTGCAGGGGCTGGCGTGCTTCTTATTGCCCCCTCCGGGGAGCACTTGAAGTACGTCGTCCAAATGCATTTTGCCCGGGAGAAGCCACCAACAATACGGCAGAGTATGAAGGGCTCCTTGCCGGGCTCAGGATTGCAGGAGAATTGGGAATAAGAAGCTGCTCATTCGAGGAGATTCACAGCTTGTGGTGAGACAAGTCAACAAGGATTACCAAAGTCCATTGATGGAGGCATACGTCGAGGAAGTGAGGAGATTGGAGGAGCACTTTGACGGGTTGCAAACAGAGCACGTACCCCGTGCAGAAAACAGCATAGCTGATCACTTGTCAAAGTGTGCTACACAGAAGCTTCCTGTGGAACCAGGAACTTTTGTTCTCCGTCTCTCTCAGCCCTCCGTATCACCAGCGACAATGGCCTGGAAAAGGAGAAAGTTGGACTATGGTAAGCCTCTCCCGGTCGAGCCGTCCGCTCCCGGCAGAGACCCTGTCAGAAACAACTCCTCACAGCCTGCCGGACCACCCCCTCCAGCTGGGCCAATGGACCCCACAAACGAGGCTGGTGCTCCCGCTGCAGAGGAGGTGACGCTAGTCCTCGTTGCCGAGCCCCAGGCTCCAGCTTGGGCAAGGCACATTGTCCACTTCCTCCAAACCGGAGAACTCCCCGGCGACCAATATGAAGCTGAAAAAGTAGCCCGGAGGGCCAGTATGTATCAGTTTGTCAATGACACTCTATACAGAGGGAGGCCCAACGGTGTGAAATTGAAGTGTGTCTGCCGGGACGATGGAAAGGAACTGCTAGCTGAGATTCACAGAGGAATGTGCGGCTCCCACATTGGATCAAGGGCATTAGTTGGGAAAGCATTCTGACAAGGATTCTATTGGCCCACAGCCCTCCAAGATGCAGTCGAGGTCGTCACGACATGTGAAGCCTGCCAGTTCCATTCCAAGAAAATACACCTGCCTACCCAAGCTCTTCAAACAATCCCTCTATCATGGCCATTTTCGGTCTGGGGGCTCGATATCCTCGGCCCCTTCCCCCGAGCAATCGGGGGCTTTGAATTCTTGTTCGTTGCCATCTGCAAGTTTACAAAGTGGCTGGAAGTGACTGTCGTGAGAAAGGTGACTGCTCAGTCAGCTATCAAGTTCTTGAAAGAATTGGTTTGTCGTTTTGGAGTTCTGGCAAGGATCATCACCGACAACGGCACCCAGTTCACGAGCCACGCCTTCATGCAATATGTTCGTACCCTCGAATGCAAGATCTCATTCGCCTCTGTGGCACACCCCCGGAGCAATGGACAAACTGAGAGGGGGGGCGCTAAAGTGCTACATGGACTCAAGACAAGAACTTTCAATACGCTGCAGAAGCACGGTAGGCGGTGGATCGAGGAGCTGTCGATAGTTCTCTGGTCCCTCAGAATGACACCTAACCGAGCTACCGGGAAGACTCCCTTCTCCCTGGTCTATGTGGTAGAAGCAGTTATCCCCACAGAACTCATTTACAGGTCCCCTCGAGTGCTTGCCTACGATGAAGTAGCGCAAGATCAGCACCAGCGTGACGACGCTGTGCTACTGGAGGAGAACCGTCTCCGGGCTGCTACGCGTGCTGCATGCTACCAGCAAGCCCTGTGTCGCTATCACAGCCGCAGGGTTCATGCCCGGTGTTTTGAGGAAGGTGACCTTGTCCTTAGGCGCGTTCAGTCCGCCAAGGGTACAAACAAGCTGTCACCAAGTGGGAAGGCCCTTACCAGGTGGTACGAGTCACCAGACCTGGCGCAGTCCATCTGGAGACCGGGGGATGGCACTCAGTTGCAAAACTCATGGAATATTGAGCATCTCCGCAAGTACTACCCGTAAGGCGCGGCTGCCGGGCCCTGCCCGGCAGCCACCCTTTTGTACATGCCTTGCCTCAGCTGCATGTAACCCCTTGTACAAAGCCAGGGCGATGAGCCCGTGCAAGAGAAAATAAAGAAGCGCTGTAGGGGGGCCCCCAACTAAGATTGCATGCATGCACAAGCACACCAAGATCACTGCATAAGCATTTCATGAGCATTTCCATATGCATATAGATAGGATCGCATCCTGCATTCATTCTCATCTGCATGAAGTTTCAGGTTTCTGTCGCAAACTTGGCTGCGGCAAGGAATGAGAACATTGCACGGCACAGCGACCCCCGGTGAGCCAAACAGATAAGTTCTACAGCTGTCCATTAGTGTTCTGTAAAGCTATAACTTTGCATGAGAAAACCTCGCTTCTCTTTTTGAGACTTAGGTGCTCCCATCCATGACTCGAACGTTGCTTCGGTCAAGATGGTCGCAGTGGCCTTTGGTAAAAAAGAGTTGGCGGGGGGCTGGTCCCCCTGTCTGTTCCCCGGCAGACGTAGCTCTCCGGCAGACAAAGAGGGTGCCAGCAGGATATCCTGCTAGGAAAACTCGCTTATTTACAGTAAAGAGGCACTCCACCTCTACATGGACGTATACATGCGCGAGTTCCCGGCAGGGTTCATCTTTTTCACTCATATGCTAATACAAGTACAAGCATTACAGAACACAAAGATGGACTCGAGGGATTACATTATTTGAATTAAAATTTGGCGATTGCCTACAGGTTTAAGATTGTAAAAAGATAAGTGCCCCGTAACCCCTCTTTTCCTTTCTCTGCTCCTCCTCTCCAGGATATTAAGACAAGAGGGAAAGGAGAATAAAAGGAGCGTTTAGGAGGGGAAAGCAATGAAGGGACTAGTGGGGCGGTCACCTGCAGTGGTTCACAAGTGGCATACACCCAGGTGTTGCGCAAAGTGATGAGCAAGGCTCGTCGCCCTTCAAAAAGAAGAGAGAAAGAGCAGAAACGGTAGCGGCATCACCCACAACGGGCATGCAGCGCTACCGTCGCTTTGACGAGCCAAGAGGGGGCGTCTTCTTCAACATCAGCCCCCCCAGCTCCGCTACAAAGGGGGTACGAGACACGCCGCTCCCCTCCTCGGCGGGCAAGAAGGCGCGCCTCTCGTCGACATCAGCCCCAAGACCTTCGGGAGGGGCAGTGCTGGGATTACCAGTAACCTCTGGCCCTGCCTCCCGGACGAACCTCGAAGAGACCAAGAAGTACGCCATGCCAAGGACCAGGCTCACTCCCCAAGCGTCAGCACCAACATGAGGCAACAATAGCCCCAAGCAAGAGCCCGGGGGCTAGCCCCAGGCTCTCCCCTTCAACATAGCCAGCTGAAGCGAAAGATGAGAAGAGGAGGAATGCAAAGATGGATGACTCCGCCCTCCTCGGCCCCTCCCTTTTATAGGCTGGGCGGGGAGGGCAGCTACTCCATCAACGTGCGGCCACCGTCCTCCTCCGCCAACTCGAGACGACCGGGCCCACACCATGATGCTCTCCCGTGCCATGCGCCTCCGTTACCTACCCCGCGCGGTGCATGCAGCATACGTGGCTGAGGATAAGGGCGCGTTGTGGGAAGAGTAAATTGGCAGTTTCTACCCCGTGCGTTAGAGTCATTCACGGGCCACCAATGGAGCGGCCCCACCACTATTGGCTTTACACCACGCGCGGGGAAACCGAAAACTGGCCCGGAATCAAGGCTAATGAAGCAGAAATGAATACTCCAAGAGACCAGCCTCTTCAGCAACCCTGCATGTGCACTTATTAGGCCCTACCCCGACGACGCTCAGCGGCGCGTTCGGGGCAGGCCCGGGGGCTTCTGTTGGCGCAATAAACCCCGGTTCTGTTGCCCAGACTGTGCACAGGCACAAGGACAAGACTGAAGCACCAGCCCAAGTCAGAGTACAAGAAACCAAGAGATTCAAAGAACCAACATGTAGCCTAGGGAGACCAAGATCGAGCCAGAGAAGCAGGATATCGCCAAGAGAAAGGCCTCCCTTGCCGGGCAGGCGAGCCCGGAGGGGCGAGACCACCCCCAGAAACGGATAACAGAAACACCCCGGCAGGGCCTGCCGGGGCTCGCGGAGGCAAAACCACCTCACCGATCACTCAAGCACGACCCACGTCGTCGAGCAATGCAGAGTCAAGCCGCAAGATGATTAAGTGGCAGCCGTTCGCCACATGGCAGCCATTTCCTACAGAAGAAACCCACAGATGGCACATGTCCTGTGACGTGTCAAGAGAACACGCGCGGAGCAGGCAAGATAGCCCGGCAAGCCTTGCCGGGCAACTAGTGATGTGACACTAAGTGGTGCATTTAATGCACCCTGTCAGCCCGCAGAGTTAGGTATGATAACACTGTTTTCTATCATATCAGTGCATAATGACTACTTTGCCACTATGGTAACCCCTTGATCTATAAAAGGAGGCCCATGGCAATCGTACAAAGGGTTGGAGAGTTCATGAACCCACACCCCCATACGCGCGTAGTCGCTGATGCCCTAAGGCAACCCCTGCTGAGCAAGTGTATTACGCCTCACCACTTCCATTCCACCATCAATCCACCAAAGCAGGAGTAGGGTTTTACGCCTCGCGGCGGCCCGAACCTGGGTAAATTGCTTGTGTGATCTCTGTCGTGCTGCCGTGCGCTGGTCTGCTCTTTGTGCAACACGACGTCCCCCTGCCGAACCAGCAAGGGGCCTCCTGGCCCCATAGGTGGCAGCTGGTATCCCGCGACACAAGATGATGATGGCCATATCATGTCACATATTTTGATTGCATGTGATATTTATCTTTTATGCATCTTATTTTTCTTAGTACGGCGGTAGCATTATAAGATGATCCTTACTAAAATTTCAAGGTATAAGTGTTCTCCCTAAGTATGCACCGCTGCGACCGTTCGTTGTGCCGAGACACCACGTGATGATCGGGTGTGATAAGCTCTACGTTCACATACAACGGGTGCAAGAAAGTTTTGCACGAGCGGAATACTCAGGTTAAACTTGACGAGCCTAGCATGTACAGACATGGCCTCGGAACATTGGAGACCGAAATGTCGAACGTGAATCATATAGTAGTATGATCAACATAGATACATTCACCATTGAAGACTACTCCATCTCACGTGATGATCGGACATGGTTTAGTTGATTTGGATCACGTATCATTTAGATGACTTGAGGGATGTCTATCTAAGTGGGAGTTCTTAAGTAATTTGATTAATTGAACTTAATTTATCATGAACTTAGTCCTGATAGTATTTGCATATCTATGTTGTAGATCAATAGCTCGCGATATAGCTCCTATATATTTTTGATATGTTTCTAAAGAAAAATAAGTTGAAAGTTGATAGTAGCAATGATGCGGACTGGGTCCATGATCTGAGGATTATCCTCATTGCTGCACAGAAGAATTATGTCCTTGATGCACCGCTAGGTGACAGACCTATTGCAGGAGCAGATGCAGACGTTACGAACGTTTGACAAGCTCAGTATGATGTACTTGATAGTTTAGTGCGCCGTGCTTTACGGCCTAGAACCGGGACTTCAAAAATGTTTTGAACGCCATGGAGCATATTAGACGTTCCAAGAGCTGAAAATGATATTTCAGACTCATGCCCGTGTTAAGACGTATGAGACCTGTGACAAGTACTTTGCCTACAAGATGGAGGAGAATAGCTCAGCTAGTGAGCATGTGCTCAGAATGTCTGGGTACTACAATCGCTTGAATCAAGTGGGAGTTAATCATCCAGATAAGATAGTGATTGACAGAGTTCTCTAGTCACTATCACCAAGTTACTGGAACTTCATGATGAACTATAATATGCAAGGGATAACGAAAACGATTCCCAAGCTCTTCGCGATGCTGAAATCAGCGAAGGTAGAAATCAAGAAATAGCATCAAGTGTTGATGGTTAACAAGGCCACTAACTTCAAGAAAAGGGCAAGGGAAAGAAAGGGAACTTCAAGAAGAATGGCAAGCAAGTTGCCACTCCCATGAAGAAGCCCAAAGCTGGACCCAAGCCTGAAACTGAGTGCTTCTACTGCAAAGGAAATGGTCACTGGAAGCAGAACTGCCCCAAATACTTGGCGGATAAGAAGGATGGCAAAGTGAACAAAGGTATATTTGATATACATGTTATTGATGTGTACTTTACTAGTGTTCATAGTAGCCCCTGGGTATTTGATACCGGTTCTGTTGCTAAGATTAGTAACTCGAAACAGGAGTTGCAAAATGAATAGAGACTAGTTAAAGGCGAGGCGACGATGTGTGTTGGAAGTGATTCCAATGTTGGTAAGATCACCATAGCACGCTCCCTTTACCTTCGGGATTAGTGTTGAACCTAAATAAATGTTATTTGGTGTTTGCATTGAGCATGAATATGATTAGATCATGTTTATTGCAATACAGTTATTCATTTAAGTCAAAGAATAATCGTTGTTCTGTTTATATGAATAAAACCTTCTATGGCCATACACCCAATAAGAATGGTTTATTGAATCTGTCGGCGTCCTAGGAACGGGGGTACCCAGACTTGCCTGCCTGCAGCCACGGCGTGGCTCCGTCAACGGCCTGGTACGGCCCAGCTTCAACAACAACAACTCAAGACCCTCGCGAGGCGGACGGCACCAAGACCTCCCTCGGGGCGGCCTCACAAGGCTGGCTCCCGAGGAGCGGAGATATCTATGTAGAGTGCACCTCGCGAGGTTCACATGAAGTGAGCCATGACGACCAAGGCCAGGCAGGCGCCAGCGGGCACAGTGTATCAGTTTCCTCTTTAGTGCTAAGGAGGCAAGCGCAGGCGCGGGGTCCCAAGGGATCAAGCAAAGGTTTCCATATTGGTGCAACAAGACCAAGACCGCCAGGACGGCAGGACGGAGGTCATCGCGGAGCCCACCGCGGCGTCACCATGATACGTCCATTTTGCATCATGTTTTCGTACTGTTATTTATAATGTTTTTGTCCATAATAATGCTTTTTGGAGTAATTCTAATGCCTTTTCTCTCATAATTTGCAAGGTACATACCAAGAGGGAGAATTCCGGCAGCTGGAAATCTGGACCTGAAAAAGCTACGTCAGGCTACCTATTCTGCACAACTCCAAATGAGATGAAACTTCACACAGATTTTTTATGGGATATTTGAGAAATATTGGAGCAAATAAATACCAGAGGGGGCCCACCAGGTGGGCACAACCCACCTGGGCGCGCCAGGGAGCCCAGGCGCGCCCTGGTGGGTTGTGCTCACCCAGGCCCACCTCTGGTACCCATCTTCTGGTATGTAAGTCATTTTGACCTAGAAAAAATAGGGAGAAGACTTTCGGGACGGAGCGCCGCCATCCCGAGGCGAAACTTGGGCAGGAGCACTTTTGCCCTCCGGTGGAGCGATTCCGCCGGGGGAACTTCCCTCCCGGAGGGGGAAGTCATCGTCATCATCATCACCAACAACTCTCCCATCTTGGGGAGGGCAATATCCATCAACATCTTCAACAACACCATCTCATCTCAAACCCTAGTTCATCTCTTGTATTCAATCTTGTTACCGGAACTATAGATTGGTGCTTGTGGGTGACTAGTAGTGTTGATTACATCTTGTAGTTGGTTACTATATGGTTTATTTGGTGGAAGATTATATGTTCAGATCCAATATGCTATTTAATACTACTCTGATCATGAGCATGTTTATCATTTGTGAGTAGTTAGTTTTGTTCTTGAGGTCACGGGAGAAATCATGTTGCAAGTAATCATGTGAATTTGATATGTGTTCGATATTTTGATAGTATGTATGTTGTGATTCCCTTAGTGGTGTCATGTGAGCGTCGACTACATGACACTTCACCATATTTGGGCCTAAGGGAATGCATTGTGGAGTAGCAATTAGATGGTGGGTTGTGAGAGTGACAGAAACTTAAACCCCAGTTTATGCGCTATTCCGTAAGGGACCGATTGGATCATAAAGTTTAATGATATGGCTAGAATTTATTCTTAATACTTTTCTCATAGTTGCGGATGCTTGCGGGAGGGTTAATCATAAGTAGGAGGTTTGTTCAAGTAAGAACAGCACCTAAGCACCGGTCCACCCACATGTCAAATTATCAAAGTAGCGAACACAAATCAAACCAACATGATGAAAGTGACTAGATGAAATTCCCGTGTGCCCTCAAGAACGCTTTGCTTATCATAAGAGACCGTTTTGGCCTGTCCTTTGACCCAAAAGGATTGGGCTACCTTGCTGCACTTTTTTTACTACTATCGTTACTTGCTCGTTACAAATTATCTTGCTATCAAACTACTCCGATACTTACAATTTCAGCACTTGCAGAAATTACCTTACTAAAAACTACTTGTCATTTCCTTCTGCTCCTCATTGGGTTCGACGGTCTTACTTATCGAAAAGAGCTAAAAATGATTCCCTATACTTGTGGGTCATCAGTCACCTCCTGTTCTTCATCGGGAGGGCAGATCTGGAGTCCGTTTGGGGCTCCGGAGAGGGGGGTCTTCGTTCTTCATCATCACCAACCCTTCTCCATTGCCAATTCCATGATGCTCCCCACCGGGAGTGAGTAATTCCTTCGTAGGCTTGCTGGTCGGTGAGGAGTTGGATGAGATTCATCATGTAATCGAGTTAGTTTTGTTAGGGCTTGATCCCTAGTATCCACTATGTTCTAAGATAGATGTTGCTATGACTTTGCCATGCTTAATGCTTGTCACTTTGGGCCTGGGTGCCATGATTTCAGATATGAACCGTTTATGTTATCACCATTATATCCATGTTCTATATCCGATCTTGCAAGTTTTAGTCACCTACTACGTGTTATGATCCGGCAACACCGGAGTGACAATAGTCGGGACCACTCCCGGTAATGACCGTAGTTTGACGAGTTCATGTATTCACTATGTGTTAATGCTTTGTTCCGGTTCTCTATTAAAAGGAGGTCTTAATATCCCTTAGTTCCCAATAGGACCCCGCTGCCACAGGAGGGTAGGACAAAAGATGTCATGCAATTTCTTTCCATAAGCACGTATTACTATTTACGGAATACATGCCTACATTATATTGATGAACTAAAGCTAGTGCCGTATCGCCCTAGGTTATAACTGTCTGATGATGAATATCATCCAACAAGTCACCGATCCAATGCCTACGAATTTATCCTATATTATTTTTGCTAAGTTACTACTGCTGCTGTTACTATTGCACTTCCTACAAAATTACTGCTATCATTGTTACCATTACCGTTGTTGCTGCTACTATTATCAAAAACTATCATACTACTTTGCTACTGATCACTTTGCTGCAGATAATTAATCTCCAGGTGTGGTTGAATTGACAACTCAGCTACTAATACCTTCAAATATTCTTTGGCTCCCCTTGTGTCGAATCTATAAGTTTCGGTTGAATACTCTACCCTCGAAAACTGTTGCGATCCCCTATACTTGTGGGTTATCACACCACCAGAGCCTTTTGCAGGCGATGACTACTTTTGTAAGAATAGCTTGTACTAGTTTTCTCCCTTCAAATTTGGCCGTTGTGGGATCCCTTCCCGCCTAAATTTGGGAGGAGGACCAAGGCCACTATAAATAGGACTTAGCCACCACCATGGAAGGGGACGGATCGATTCCACCCTGACCACCTCACCAGCTCATCGAGCTCAAGAACACCTCACCTCCTGAGGTCGTTCCCACATTGTACTAGTTCATCCTCAGCCCCTCAAGGCAATCCACCACAAAGCTGGAGTAGGGTATTACACCGCAAGGTGGCCCGAACCAGGATAAACTGCCGTGTCTCTTGTTCTTCGGGTTCGTCGAGCTAGGCCATGGAATTGTTGAGTAGCCAGACTGGGGAGAGAGAGTTCTTCGCACGCACCCCAGAGTTCGAACCTCTCAAGGGTCTGCGGAACCCCGAATCCGACATTTGGCGCGCCAGATAGGGGTGCGTCGAAGCTTCTCTTCCACCGATCGACTCGCCACCACTCCACCGCTTCCATGGCTGACGCTCGTCAAGCCCGTGCTGAGCGTCAGGCCACCCTCGCCGCCCGCGTCGCCCAGACGGCCCCTGCCGGCGGGCCTCCCCGTCGGCCTCCATCGCTTGCCGCCACCGGCCCAGTGGGGCACGAGCAGCAAGCCTCGTCGCTGCACCCCTCTATGCGGTGTGACGGACGCACGGCCACCCCATCGCTGGCTCCGGCTGGTTCGTCATCCCACGCTTGTCACGGCCCGGCGAATGCACAGGCTGCGTTGCTCATGGCGCGCGAGCTCCTGCGCTACCGCACCGTCGACGACTTCTACGAAGAATGGCTGGACCGCATCACCGAGCTGGTCAGCGCCGCTGTGGGCTCTCCTGCACCATCCCTCTCGCTACCTCGCCCACCGTCTGCGGCGGGCGACGTGGCCCATGGAGCACCTCCACCACCGCAGCCTCATCAAGACGTCGCCGTCGCACCAAGGCACGCGGCCCCATGGCGTGACCCGCCGCGCAGGGCACCCGCGCACGAAGATGGAAGCTGCCAGGAGGTCCAGCAGCCGCAGGGGGAGGCGCGTGCGCTTCCAGCACTGCCATGTCAAGATCGTGCGCCGCCTGTCGCGGTGGCACGCGAGCTCCAAGACCAAGCACCACCTCCACGACGAGCTCCAGTGGCCACGGCAGGCTGCCGCGCCTTCACTCCCGAGCTTCGCAGCGTCGTCTGGCTGGGAAAGTTCAAGCCTTACCTGCCTCCGCGCTACGACGGCACCCCCGACCCTGCTGAGTTCCTGCAGCTCTACAAGCTGAGCATCGAGGCAGCCAACGGCGACGAGAAGGTCATGGCGAACTGGTTTCCCATGGCTCTCAAGGACGGCGCGCGCTCGTGGCTCCTGAACCTGCCCCCAGGATCGATGTCCTCCTGGGGCAAGATGTGCGAGCGCTTTGTCGCCAACTTCCAGGGCACTCGCGACCGCCTGCCTGCCGCGGGTGACCTGCGGTGCATCAAGCATTAGCCAGGGGAAGCTCTGCAGAAGTACATCCAGCGTTTCAACAGCGTGCGCCTCAAGATCCCCAAGGTTTTGGACGAGGCCATCATTTCAGCGTTCTCTGATGGCGTTCACGATGTCAAGATCAAGGAGGAGCTCGCCATCCATGAGGAATTGTGCACGGCTCTGGAGATGTTCAACATGGCGACCAAGTGCGCGAGAGCTGAGGAATGATGTCTACTACGCAACCTTCTTCTTGTAGACGTTGTTGGGCCTCCAAGTGCAGAGGTTTGTAGGACAGTAGCAAATTTCCCTCAAGTGGATGACCTAAGGTTTACCAATCCGTGGGAGGCGTAGGATGAAGATGGTCTCTCTCAAACAACCCTGCAACCAAATAACAAAGAGTCTCTTGTGTCCCCAACACACCCAATACAATGGTAAATTGTATAGGTGCACTAGTTCGGCGAAGAGATGGTGATACA
The DNA here is from genome assembly GCF_002575655.3 of Aegilops tauschii subsp. strangulata. Taxonomy (NCBI): domain Eukaryota; kingdom Viridiplantae; phylum Streptophyta; class Magnoliopsida; order Poales; family Poaceae; genus Aegilops; species Aegilops tauschii. Next base: position 400,375,981 of record NC_053035.3, read on the forward strand.
AGTGCAATATGGATGGTAGATATAGGTTTTTGTAATCTGAAAATATAAAAACAGCAAGGTAACTAATGATAAAAGTGAGCACAAACGGTATTGCAATGCTAGGAAACAAGGCCTAGGGTTTATACTTTCACTAGTGCAAGTTCTCTCAACAATAATAACATAGTTGGATCATATAACTATCCCTCAACATGCAACAAAAAGTCACTCCAAAGTCACTAATAGCGGAGAACAAACGAAGAGATTATGGTAGGGTGCGAAACCACCTCAAAGTTATTCTTTCCAATCAATCCATTGGGCTATTCCTATAAGTGTCACAAATAGCCCTAGAGTTCATAGTAAAATAACACCTTAAGACACACATCAACCAAAACCCTAATGTCACCTAGATACTCCAATGTCACCTCAACTATCCGTGGGCATAATTATACGATATGCATCACACAATCTCAGATTCGTCTATTCAACCAACACAGAACCTCAAAGAGTGCCCCAAAGTTTCTACCAGAGAATCAAGACGAAAACGTGTGCCAACCCCTATGCATAGGTTCATGGGCGGAACCCGCAAGTTGATCACCAAAACATACATCAAGTGGATCAATAGAATACCCCATTGTCACCACGGGTATCCCACGCAAGACATACATCAAGTGTTCTCAAATCATTAAAAGACTCAATCCGATAATATAACTTCAAAGGGAAAACTCAATCCATTAAAAGAGAGTAGAGGGGGAGAAACATCATAAGATCCAACTATAATAGCAAAGCTAGCGATACATCAAGATCGTGAGAGAGATCAAACACATAGCTACTGGTACATACCCTCAGCCCTGAGGGTGAACTACTCCCTCCTCGTCATGGAGAGCCCCGAGATGATGAAGATGGCCACCGGTGAGGGATCCCCCCCTCCGGCAGGGTGCCGGAACAGGGTCCCAATTGGTTTTCGGTGGCTACAGAGGCTTGCGGCAGCGGAACTCCCGATCTATTCTATTCCCCGATGGTTTTAGGGTATATTGGTATATATATAGGAGGAAGAAATACGTCAGGGGAGCCACGAGGGTGGAGGGCGCGCCCAGGGGGGTGGGCGCGCCCCCTGCCTCATGCCTTCCTTGTTGATCCCCTGACGTGCACTCCAAGTCTCCCAGATTGCTTTTTTTCCAAAAATAACTCTCCCGAAGGTTTCATTCCGTTTGGACTCCGTTTGATAATCCTTTTCTTCGAAACACTGAAACAAGGGAAAAAACAGGAACTGGCACTGGGCTCTGGGTTAATAGGTTAGTCCCAAAAATCATATAAAAGTGAATAATAAAGCCCAATAATGTCCAAAACAGAATATAATATAGCATGGAGCAATCAAAAATTATAGATACGTTGGAGACATATCAAGCATCCCCAAGCTTAATTCCTGCTCGTCCTCGAGTAGGTAAATGATAAAAACAGAATTTTTGATGTGGAATGCTACTTGGCATAATTTCAATGTAATTCTTCTTAATTGTGGTATGAATATTCAGATCCGAAAGATTCAAGATAAAAGTTCAATATTGACATAAAAATAATAATACTTCAAGCATACTAACTAAGCAATTATGTCCTCTCAAAATAACATGGCCAAAGAAAGTTCATCCCTACAAAATCATATAGTTTAGTCATGCTCCATTTTCGTCACACAAGAATGCTCTCATCATGCACAACCCCGATGACAAGCCAAGCAATTGTTTCATACTTTAGTAATCTCAAACTTTTTCAACCTTCACGCAATACATGAGCGTGAGCCATGGATATAGCACAATGGGTGGAATACCGGGATATGCAATGAATCAAGAGTGACATGTATGAAAGAATTATGAACGGTGGCTTTGCCACAAATACGATGTCAACTACATGATCATGCAAAGCAATATGACAATGATGAACGTGTCATGATAAACGGAACGGTGGAAAGTTGCATGGCAATATATCTCGGAATGGCTATGGAAATGCCATAATAGGTAGGTATGGTGGCTGTTTTGAGGAAGACATAAGGAGGTTTATGTGTGAAAGAGTGTATCATATCACGGGGTTTGGATGCACCCGCGAAGTTTGCACCAACTCTCAATGTGAGAAAGGGCAATGCACGGTACCGAAGAGGCTAGCAATGATGGAAAGGTGAGAGTGCGTATAATCCATGGACTCAACATTAGTCATAAAGAACTCACATACTTATTGCAAAAATCTACAAGTCATCAAAAACCAAGCACTACACGCATGCTCCTAGGGGGATAGATTGGTAGGAAAAGACCATCGCTCGTCCCCGACCGCCACTCATAAGGAGGACAATCAAAGAACACCTCATGTTTCAAATTTGTTACATAACGGTTACCATACGTGCATGCTACGGGACTTGCAAACTTCAACACAAGTATTTCTCAATATTCACAACTACTCAACTAGCACAACTTTAATATCACTACCTCCATGTCTCAAAACAATCATCAAGCATCAAACTTCTCTTAGTATTCAACACACTCATAAGAAAGTTTTTACTATTCTTGAATACCTAGCATATTAGGATTATTTAAGCAAATTACCATGCTATTTAAGACTCTCAAAATAATCTAAGTTAAGCATGAGAGATCAATAGTTTCTATAAAACAAATCCACCACCGTGCTCTAAAAGATATAAGTGAAGTACTAGAGCAAAAACTATATAACTCAAAAGATATAAGTGAAGCACATAGAGTATTCTAATAATTTCTGAATCATGTGTGTCTCTCTCAAAAGGTGTGTACATCAAAGATGATTGTGGTAAACTAAAAAGCAAAGACTCAAATCATACAAGACGCTCCAAGCAAAACACATATCATGTGGTGAATAAAAATATAGCTCCAAGTAAAGTTACCGATGGAAGTAGACGAAAGAGGGGATGCCTTCCGGGGCATCCCCAAGCTTTGGCTTTTAGGTGTCCTTAGATTATCTTGGGGGTGCCATGGGCATCCCCAAGCTTAGTCTCTTGCCACTCCTTATTCCATAGTCCATCGAATCTTTACCCAAAACTTGAAAACTTCACAACACAAAACTCAACAGAAAACTCGTGAGCTCCGTCAGCGAAAGAAAACAAAACACCACTTCAAGGTACTGTAATGAACTCATTCTTTATTTATATTGGTGTTAAAACTACTGTATTCCGACTTCTCTATGGTTTATAAACTATTTTACTAGCCATAGATTCATCAAAATAAGCGAGCAACACACGAAAAACAGAATCTGTCAAAAACAGAACAGTCTGTAGTAATCTGTAACTAACGCAAACTTCTGGAACTCAAAAATTTCTACCAAAATAGAAAGTCCTAGATAATTTTATTACTGATATGCTGCAATTGGAATCAGTATTTTATCACATTCTGGTGATTTTAAACAATTGTTTTCGTGAATAGAAAGTTTCTGGAATTTTCAGCAAGATCAAATAACTATCATCCAAGAAGATCCTATAGGTCTTACTTGGCACAAACACTAATTAAAACATAAAACCACATCTAAACAGAAGCTAGATGGATTATTTATTACTAAACAGAACCAAAAAGCAAGAAACTAAAATAAAATTGGGTTGCCTCCCAACAAGCGCTAACGTTTAACGCCCCTAGCTAGGCATGATAATTTCAATGATGCTCACATAAAAGATAAGAATTGAAACATAAAGAGAGCATCATGAAGAATATGAATAGCACATTTAAGTCTAACCCACTTCCTATGCATAGGGATTTTGTGAGCAAACAACTTATGGGAACAACAATCAACTAGCATAGGAAGGCAAAACAAGCATAACTTCAAAACTTTAAGCACATAGAGAGGAAACTTGATATTATTGCAATTCCTACAAGCATATATTCCTCCCTCATAATAATTTTCAGTAGCATCATGAATGAATTCAACAATATAACCAGCACCTAAAGCATTATTTTCATGATCTACTAGCATAGAAATTTTATTACTAACCACATAAGCAAAATTCTTCTCATTCGGAATAGTGGGAGTATCATAAGAGACTTGAATACTATAAATTGTTTCCACATTAAAAGAGTAATGTTCAGAGAAAGGGTACTCATAATCATGACAAGTTTTATAAATATAATCACTACTCTTTATAGCATAAGTTTCATCACAATAATCATCATAAGTAGCAACTTTGTTCTCATCATAATCAATTGAAACCTCTTCCGAAATAGTGGATACATCACTAAATAAAGTCATGACCTCTCCAAATCCACTTTCATAAATATTATAAGATTCAACATCCTCCAAAATAGTGGGATCATTACTTCCTAAAGTTGACACTCTTCCAAACCCACTTTCATCAATATAATCATCATAGGTAGAAGGCATGCTATCATCATAACAACTTTGCATATCAAAACTTGGGAAGCTAAAAATATCATCTTCATTAAACATAGCATCCCCAAGCTTGAGACAAACATTAATTTCAGCAAATATATTCTCAAAAACATCATCTTCATCAAACATAGCATCCCCAAGCTTGGGCCTTTTCATATCATAAGCATAATCACTCTCATTATTAATAGTATGAATAGCACCAACAGTATAGCAATTATCATATTCTTCCAAGCAAGTGCCAAAAAGATTTTCAAGATCATAAGAAGTATCATTATCTTCCCAATCATAATCATCACAACAAGCAATAGGCATAACGAGATCATCATCAAGTGCATCATCTTCCACAATTATTTTTGATTCATTTTCATGGGGCACAACAATAATAGGAGCAACATTATTTGGGAGAGATATCTTTTTACCTCTCTTCCTTTTTCTTTTCTTCTTCTTCACCTCATGTGTGGGTTCAATCCTATTTTTGGAGCTGCTTATTAATGAGATTGGTTGAATAGAAGGCTCCTCCTCGTTACCTGATTCATCATAAGAAATAATAGGAGAATATTGGGAAGTCTCTTCCCTTTCGTTAGCATTCTCTTCATATTATATTTGTTTTCTTTTCACCGCACAATACATATAAATTTCTTCTAGATCAAAATGAAGAACTCTATCAAGGGCAAATTCTGGAATAACCTTAGTTATACGTTTCATTTCTTCATAACCCAAGAGCAAACTAAGTTCATTATGATGTGCAAGGGAAATCAAGTCATCACAATTTTTGGACACGATACGATCATGAAACAATTTGCATTGGGTACTGAAATGATCACGTTCATTGCAAAGTTCACAAGTACGGCTAAGAAAGTTTAAATTTTCAGCACAAACATCTAGCCTCTCTTGCAACCATTTAGTTTCTAAGTGCTTATGCCTCTTGCAATATCTATCTTCCCTATTTTGTGTGTACTTGTTAACCCAATGCACTCCAAAAAAATTGACATGTTTATAGGAGACATTTTCATCATGACTAGTGCAATCATCGTTAGTACCATGCATATTCAAGGAGTTCATACTAACAACATTGCAATCATGCTCATCATTCAAAGATTTAGTGCCAAACATTTTAATGCATTCTTCTTCTAACACTTCGGCACAATTTTCCTTTCCATCATACTCATGAAAGATATTAAAAAGGTGAAGCGTATGTGGCAACCTTAATTCCATTTTTTTGTGGTTTTCTTTTATAGACTAACTAGTGATAAAACAAGAAACAAAAAGATTCGATTGCAAGATCTAAAGATATACCTTCAAGCACTCACCTCCCCGGCAACGGCGCCAGAAACTGCTTGATGTCTACTACGCAACCTTCTTCTTGTAGACGTTGTTGGGCCTCCAAGTGCAGAGGTTTGTAGGACAGTAGCAAATTTCCCTCAAGTGGATGACCTAAGGTTTATCAATCCGTGGGAGGCGTAGGATGAAGATGGTCTCTCTCAAACAACCCTGCAACCAAATAACAAAGAGTCTCTTGTGTCCCCAACACACCCAATACAATGGTAAATTGTATAGGTGCACTAGTTCGGCGAAGAGATGGTGATACAAGTGCAATATGGATGGTAGATATAGGTTTTTATAATCTGAAAATATAAAAACAGCAAGGTAACTAATGATAAAAGTGAGCACAAACGGTATTGCAATGCTAGGAAACAAGGCCTAGGGTTCATACTTTCACTAGTGCAAGTTCTCTCAACAATAATAACATAGTTGGATCATATAACTATCCCTCAACATGCAACAAAGAGTCACTCCAAAGTCAATAATAGCGGAGAACAAACGAAGAGATTATGGTAGGGTACGAAACCACCTCAAAGTTATTCTTTCCGATCAATCCATTGGGCTATTCCTATAAGTGTCACAAACAGCCCTAGAGTTCGTAGTAAAATAACACCTTAAGACACACATCAACCAAAACCCTAATGTCACCAAGATACTCCAATGTCACCTCAAGTATCCGTGGGCATGATTATACGATATGCATCACACAATCTCAGATTCATCTATTCAACCAACACATAGAACCTCAAAGAGTGCCCCAAAGTTTCTACCAGAGAATCAAGACGAAAACGTGTGCCAACCCCTATGCATAGGTTCATGGGCGGAACCCGCAAGTTGATCACCAAAACATACATCAAGTGGATCAATAGAATACCCCATTGTCACCACGGGTATCCCACGCAAGACATACATCAAGTGTTCTCAAATCATTAAAAGACTCAATCCGATAATATAACTTCAAAGGGAAAACTCAATCCATCACAAGAGAGTAGAGGGGGAGAAACATCATAAGATCCAACTATAATAGCAAAGCTAGCGATACATCAAGATCGTGCCAAATCAAGAACACGAGAGAGAGAGAGAGAGATCAAACACATAGCTACTGGTACATACCCTCAGCCCCGAGGGTGAACTACTCCCTCCTCGTCATGGAGAGCGCCGGGATGATGAAGATGGCCACCGGTGAGGGATCCCCCCCTCTGGCAGGGTGCTGGAACAGGGTCCCGATTGGTTTTCGGTGGCTACAGAGGCTTGCGGCGGCGGAACTCCCGATCTATTATGTTCCCCGATGGTTTTAGGGTATATTGGTATATATAGGAGGAAGAAATACGTCAGGGGAGCCACGAGGGTCCCACGAGGGTGGAGGGCACGCCCAGGGGGGTGGGCGCGCCCCCCTGCCTCGTGCCTTCCTCGTTGATCCCCTGACGTGCACTCCAAGTCTCCCAGATTGCTTTCTTTCCAAAAATAACTCTCCCGAAGGTTTCATTCCGTTTGGACTCCGTTTGATATTCCTTTTCTTCGAAACACTGAAACAAGGGGGAAAAACAGGAACTAGCACTGGGCTCTGGGTTAATAGGTTTGTCCCAACAATCATATAAAAGTGAATAATAAAGCCCAATAATGTCCAAAACAGAATATAATATAGCATGGAGCAATCAAAAATTATAGATACGTTGGAGACGTATCAAGGAAGGGCGCCTCTCCCTCCTCGAGATCCCAGCGGCCGACCCAGAAGACAAGAAGGCCAAGGCAAAGGACGTGAAGCGCAAGGGGGTGGCCGTGCTCGCGGCTGAACCAGAGATGAAGCGCGGCTGTGACCACCCAGAGTCAACCAAGGGCAGCCATTCGTTCTGCGTCTTCCACAACGTACACAACCACAACACCAATGATTGTCAGGAGCTCAGGGCCATCCGCGATGGGCGCCTCGGCCATTGCCTCGAGTGCGATGATCGAGGCTACGGCCGTGGAGGAGGCCGGAGTGGAGGACGCTGGGACGACCGCGACCCCCGCCAGGAGTGGCGCGACCAGCCTCGTGAGGGCGCCTGGAGAGATCAGCCTCGTGAGGACTGTCCTCAGGGCAACGGCGGCCTCCCTCCGCTGCCACCACCACCAAGAAGGAATGACGACCACCACCAGCACAAGGGGCTGGGGGCTTCCAGGAGCCTCGTGCCATCGCCTGCATCTTGGGCGGTGCTCAGTCCCCAGCCTCCCAACGCCTCTTCAAGCAGTTTGCCCGCAAAGTGAACATGGCTCTCCCCAGGCTCGAGGCCACGCGACCACTCAGGTGGTCCAAGTGCACCATCACCTTCAGCTCGTCAGACCAGCTCAAGTGTGCAGCAACCGCTTGCGCCCTCCCGATGCTCTGCTCTCCCGTCATCAGCAACGCCCAGGTCACCAAGACCCTCATCGATGGCGGTGCGAGGCTAAATGTTCTTTCCATCGGGACGTTCAACCGCGTCCAAGTGCCATATGATCAACTGCAGCCCACCAAGCCCTTCTCAGGAGTGACCGACGGCTTCACCACCCCGATAGGGAAGATCCGCCTCCCTGTCACCTTCGGCCAACACGACAACTACCGCACTGAGCTCATCGACTTTGACGTTTCTCACACCCGCCTTTCGTACAATGCCATCCTTGGGTATCCAGCCCTGGCCAAGTTCATGGCGGTGACCCATCATGGCTACAATGTCCTCAAGATGCCAGGGAACCGCGACATCATCACCATCGCATGCGAGGAGAAGGATGCAGTGTGCTCTCTCTAGCGCGCTTACCAGGCTGCAGCGGTCGAGGACCCAGATAACGAACGCGCCATCTACCCTCCCGAGGCCGTCCCCAAGAAGAAGCAGTTGCTCCGCCCTCCAGCGGCACCACCTCAGGACCTGCGCCCATGGACGAGGCGCCTCCCTCTCTCGCATAGGAAGGAGCGCCCGGCGTCCCTCTCAGGCTGGGCTCGGGGGTTCTCCTCTGGAGGGCCTTTGGCCTAGCCAATGTCACGAGGGAGGCGCTCGGGCACCACGTGCAGGCATGCTTCAGTGTGCGCTTCCGCCAAGAGGGCACAAGGCACAAGGTGTCAGGTGCTCAGGAGTTCATCACCAAGGCGACCCAAGAGCTTCAAGAGGCGAGAGTAATGCGCGGCGACCGCCGCCCACCACCTAGCGCAGCTCCTCGTCCTGGTGAGGACAACGAGCTGCGCGTCTGCGTTGACATACCAGGGCTCAATAGGGTCGCATCTCAGGAGCGCTTTTGGCCATCGCGCGTTGGTCGGTACGAGGGCCCCCTCACAACTATGTTCGCATGCCTTTCGGCCTGCCGAACGCGGCTGTCACCTTCCAGCCCCACCTGCGGAGCGTTCTGGCGGCTCAGGCGGCCAGGCATCAGGCGGTCCTGGCAGAGATGGCGACGGTTCTTCGCGAGCCCCCTGAGCACCCAGAGCCTCCAGAGGTTCAGGACCCAGGCGGCTCGTGAGGAGCGACTTCTTCACCACACGTCTTCAGTTACTCCAACATCTCTTCAGCAACGGTGCCAGGTGACATTTTATGATTTATTCAGTTGGGGGCGCCCCTCGGGCTGCATTATCCCCAGATCGCATGGGCCTGTCCCTGCGATGTGTATCCTTTTGCATCTTTGATTTGCTCTGTTGGGGGCACCCCTCTGGCTGCATCATCCCCAGGCTGCGTGGGTCCGTCCCTGCGGCATGTATCGTTCTTGCATCTATCAGAACTAGCTTTACCTCCTTTCCATAAGATGATTTATGTTGTCACCTACTTGCCTATTGCCCTTCGCGGCCTCCCGCGTTGCTGACAGGCCCCCTGCTCATCCCGCAACAGGGGCTACGCATGCTGGCACGACACTTGTGCCCGGGTCCATCCCTACAACGCTAAAAAATCTGAGAGATCGAGCTCTGGCTCGCGGCCCACTCCACGCACCTCACCTCACCAGATCCTCGGTGCCTTCATCTTCTTGCGAAAAGATCAGCGGCAGGACAGCAAACGCGACTATGAATTGTATTCCCCCCTCGGACTAACTCGCAAGAATCTCCAGAGCTTAACTACGGGTGGCCCAGCCAGCTGCCCCTTTTTCACACGATTCGCTTGCGCGTTAATGGGGGGGCTCCCAAGAATCGTGCCTCGGGAGCTCCTACTGACTCTCCAGCCGTCACCCCCTGGCCTTGACCACAGCATCGCGACCTGGCATACCAGCGGCGGCTGAGCCTCGCTTGAGGGTCAGGACCCGAGGACGCAGAGCACTTAGATGAACGAGAAAAGGGGAGGCCGGCGTGAGCCCTACCTAGTAGCTCCGCCGTTGAAGCACGAATCGGGCACCGCGCGAGGAATCAACTCAGGCTCGTTAAGATAAGTCACCTATTCGTGTAGTGCGACACTGTTGTCTGGAATTTTCGACTCTCGCAGCCTTGCTCCGGCAATGCCGCCTTCCTTTTCGGTCTTCAGGAAGCTACTTGCACGCCAAAGGGGACCTCTTGAGCACCGCGCCTCAGGAGCTCTTACCGGACCTTGGGCCGCTCACCTCCTGGCCTTGACCACGGCATCGCGACCTGGCATACCAGCGACGGCCGAAGCTTGCTTGGGGACTGGGACTTGCCGCGTAGAGCGCTAAGCTACCGCAAGGACAAAAAGGGGGAACAATGCCGAAGCAAGATATGCAGCCGCAACCTTATAATAGGAGTAGTAAACATTGGGGCAAAAGCATTACAGGTTCTTTACATACCCCCACGGGGTTTGTCTTGATTCCTCGCAGGGAACAAAAGAAGAAAAACCTCAAGGAAGCCCTGACTACGGGTGTGGCCATCGACGCCATCATCAACAGTGGGCCACGAGAGGCCGACGTCAAACCCCATCCAGGTCATCGACGACGCCGAGCGGATGCCGCTGCCGCGCTCCGGGCACGGCGAGAGCTTGGAGGCACGTAGCTGTCGTCACTCGACTCCGGGGACTCGCTAGGCTCGGGGGAATCGTTGGACTCCCAGGAGTCGTCGCTGCTGCTGGAGGAGATAGTGGCAGGGCCGGGAGCAGGCTCCACGCCTGCTGCCGCGCCATGCTGGCGGCTTCCTCCAGGGCAGCACTCCAGGCGGCGGACTCCTCGTCGAAGACCTTGAAGAACAGTGTGGAGGCGCCGTCGTACTCAAAATGGATGGCGAGGGCCCCCTCCGCGCAGCAGGCGCGGGCGGCCTCACCCCATCCTCAGGTCATGAAGATCTTGCCTGGGGGACGACCTCGACTTCCGCCCCCGTGGCCAGACTGCAGCACCCGGCGTGCTGCAGCCACAGCTCGAGTGGCCCCCTCGGTGGCATCTCCTCAGCAAAGAACCACGAGAGCTGAATCCACGTGCCCAGGGGCATCGCCGCCCACGCCAAGAACTCACGCGAGGAGCCTTCAGCGTGGGTTCGCGGGCCTGCAGCCCGCGCGACCTCAACCTGGCCACCACGGCCGTGGCGCGGGGCGCGGGGCGCTGCCGCCTCCTCCAGAGCCTTGCGCCTGGGCGTACAAAGGAAACGGGAAGCCGGGCGGAGGTCGCTCGTACCAAGGCCACACCACCACTGGCCTGTCGCCGGCGTCGCGGGGGCGGCTCAGCCTTTTCTTCGGCGGGAGCGGCCCCTGCTCCTCGCGGGGAGTTTTTCCTTTTTCTGCTGCGGAAAACCTCCTGATCGGCGCCATGGGAACCGCGGGAAGACGGCGAGGCAAAGAGGAAGAAGAGAGAGCAGGCGACGAGAAGAAGGAGATGAGCAAAGGGGGCTCCGCCCCTCTCCTCATTTATAGCCAAGGGGAGGCCAACCGTCGGCCTCCGCGATCGCACGTAATGATGGTTTTTCTCTACATGCAGCAGGGTCTCGTCAAGTCGGACGATTGCCGAGGCAGCGTGGGGAAGCGGAGGCGCCCACGTCCCATCCATCGCCACACGTCAACCGAGGCCGCAGGCGGTTGGGGCTCATGGTGGTCCGCACTTGCCCTTTGGCTTCGCCTCGAAGCCAAGTTCGAGCGCGCCTTGGGCCCGGGGGCTACTGTCGGCGTCCTGGGAACAGGGGTACCTAGACTTGCCTGCCTGCGACCCACGGCGTGGCTCCGTCAACGGCCTGGTACGGCCCAGCTTCAATGGTTGACGCTGGTACGAACCACTCCACCGCTTCCATGGCTGACGCTCGTCGAGCCCGTGTTGAGCGTTGGGCCGCCCTCACCGCCCGCGTCGCCCAGACGGCTCCTGCCGGCGGGCCTCCCCATCGGTCTCCATCGCCTACCGCCAACGCCGCCGCCGACCCGGCGGGGCACGAGCAGCAAGCCTCGTCGCTGCACCCCTCCGTGCGGCATGACGGATGCATGGCCACCCCATCGCTGGCTCCGGCTGGTTCGTCGTCCCACGCTCGTCACGGCCCGGCAAACGCGCAGGCTGCGTTGCTCATGGCGCGCGAGCTCCTGCGCTACCGCCCCGTCGACGACTTCCACGAAGAATGGTTGGACCGCATCGCCGAGCTGGTCAGTGCCACCGGGGGCTCTCCTGCACCGTCCCTCTCGCTACCTCACCCACCGTCTGCGGCGGGCGACGTGGCCCATGGAGCACCTCCACCACCTCTACCTCATCAAGACGTCGCCCTCGCACCAAGGCACGTGGCCCCACGGCGTGGCCCGCCGTGCAGGGCGCCCGCGCACGAAGAAGGAAGCTGCCAGGAGGTCCAGCGGCCGCAGGGAGAGACGCGTGCGCTTCCAGCACTGCCACGTCAAGATCGAGCGCCGCCTCTCGCGGTGGCGTGCGAGCTCCAAGAGCAAGCACCACCTCCACGACGAGCTCCGGCGGCCAGGGTAGGCTGCTGCGCCTTCACTCCCAAGCTTCGCAGCATCGCCTGGCCGGGAAAGTTCAAGTCTGACCTGCCTCCGCGCTATGACGACACCCCCGACCCTGCTAAGTTCTTGCAGCTCTACGAGCTAAGCATCGAGGTAGCCAACGGCGACGAGAAGGTCATGGCGAACTGGTTTCCCATGGCTCTCAAGGACGGCGCGCGCTCGTGGCTCCTGAACCTGCCCCCAGGATCGATCTCCTCCTGGGGCGAGATGCGCGAGCGCTTCGTCGCCAAATTCTAGGGCACTCGCGACCGCCCGCCTGCCGCGGGTGACCTGCGACGCATCAAGCAGCAGCCAGGGGAAACCCTGCAGAAGTACATCCAGCGTTTCAATAGCGTGCGCCTCAAGATCCCCAAGGTTTCAGACGAGGCCATCATTTCAGCGTTCTCTGATGGCGTCCGTGATGTCAAGATGAAGGAGGAGATCTCCATCCACGAGGACCTGTGCACGGCTCTGGAGATGTTCAACATGGCGACCAAGTGCCCGAGAGCTGAGGAAGGGCGCCTTTCCCTCCTCGAGCTCCCAGCGGCTGACCCAAAAGACAAGAAGGCCAAGGAAAAGGACGTGAAGCGCAACGGGGCGGTCGTGCTCGCGGCTGAACCAGAGATGAAGCGTGGCTGTGACCACCCAGAGTTATCCAAGGGCAGCCGTCCATTCTGCGTCTTCCACAACGTACACATCCACAACACCAATGATTGTCAGGAGCTCAGGGCCATCCGCGACGGGCGCCTCGGTCGTCGCCCCGAGAGCAACGATCGAGGCTATGTCCGTGGAGAAGGCCGGAGTGGAGGACGCTGGGACGACCGCGGCCCCCGCCAGGAGTGGCGCGACCAGCCTCGTGAGGGCGCCTGGAGAGATCAGCCTCATGAGGACCGTCCTCAGGGCAACGTCAGCCTCCCTCCACTGCCACCACCACCAAGAAGGAATGACGACCACCATCATGATGAGGGGGCTGGGGGCTTCCAGGAGCCTCGTGCTATCACCTGCATCTTGGGCGGTGCTCAGCCCCCAGCCTCTCAACACCTCTTCAAGCAGTTTGCCCACGAAGTGAACGCGGCTCTCCCCAGGATCGAGGCCACCCAACCGCTCAGGTGGTCCAAGTGGACCATCGCCTTCAGCTCGTCGGACCAGCTCAAGTGTGCAGCAACCGCTGGTGCCCTCCCGATGCTCTGCTCTCCCATCATCAGCAACGTCCAGGTCACCAAGACCCTCATCGATTGCGGTGCGGGGCTGAACGTTCTTTCCATCGAGGCGTTCGACCGCCTCCAAGTGCCATATGATCAGCTGCAGCCCACTAAGCCCTTCTCAGGAGTGATCGACGGCTCCACCACCCCAATAGGGCAGATCCGCCTCCCTGTCACCTTCGGCCAACACGACAACTACCGCACTGAGCTCATCGACTTCGACGTCGCTCACATCCGCCTTTCGTACAATGCCATCCTTGGATATCCAGCCCTGGCCAAGTTCATGGCGGTGACCCATCATGGCTACAATGTCCTCAAGATGCCAGGGAACAGCGACATCATCACCATCGCATGCGAGGAGAAGGATGCAGTGTGCTCTCTTGAGCGCGCCTACGAGGCTGCAGCGGTCGAGGACCCAGACAACGAAGGCGCCATCTACCCTCTTGAGGCCATCCCCAAGAAGAAGAAGAAGCTGCTCCGCATAGAGCCTCAGGAGAGCGGTGTCTCCAGCGGCACCGCCTCAGGACCAGCGCCCACGGACGAGGCGCCTCCCTCTCTCGCATAGTGAGGCGCGCCCGTCGCTCCTCTTAGGCTGGACTCGGGGCCTCTCCTCTGGAGGGCCTTTGACCTAGCCAACGCCATGAGGGAGGCGCTCGGGCACCATGTGGAGGCATGCTTTAGTGCGCGCTTCCGCCAAGAGGGCACAAGGCACGAGGTGCCAGGTGCTCAGGAGTTCATCACCAAGGCGACCGAGGAGCTTCAAGAAGCGAGAGCCATGCGCGGCGACCGTCGCCCACCACCTGGCGCAGCTCCTCGTCCTGGCGAGGACAGCGAGCTGCGCATCTGCGTTGACATACCAGGGCTTAATAGGGCCGCATCTCAGGAGCGCTTCTGACCATCGCGCGTTGGTCGGTGCGAGGGCCCCCCTCACAGCTACGTCTCATGCCTTTCGGCCTACCGAACGCGGCCGTCACCTTCCAGCGGCACCTGCGGAGCGTTCTGGCGGCTCAGGAGGCCAGGCACCAGGTGGTCCTGGCGGAGATGGCGACGGTTCTTCGTGAGCCCCTGAGCACCCAGAGCCTCCAGAGGTTCAGGACCCAGGCGGCTCGTGAGGAGCGACTTCTTCAGCACACGTCTTCAGCTACTCCAACATCTCTTCAGCAACGGTGCCAGGTGACTTTTTCCAGTTTATTCAGTTGGGGGCGCCCCTCGAGCTGCATTATCCCTAGATCGCACGGGCCTGTCCCTGTGACATGTATCCTTTTGCATCTTTGATTTGCTCTATTGGGGTGCCCCTTGGGCTGCATCATCCACAGGCCGCGTGGATCCTTCCCTGCGGCATGTATCATTCTTGCATCTATCAGAACTAGCTTTACCTCCTTCCATAAGATGATTTATGTTGTCAACTACTTGCCTATTGCCCTTCGCGGCCTCTCACATTGCTGACTGGCCTCCTGCTCATCCCGCAATGGGGGATACACATGCTGGCACGACGCTTCTGCTCGGGTCCGTCCCTGCAACGCTGAAAAACCTGAGAGATCGAGCTCTGGCTTGCGGCCCCCTCCGCGCATGTCGCCTCACCAGATCCTCAGTGCCTCCATCTTTTTGCAGAAAGGTCAGCAGCGGGACAGCAAACGCGACTATGAATTGTATTCCCCCCTCGGAATAACGCGCAGGAATCTCCAGAGCTTAACTACGGGTGGCTCCCGAGCATCACGCCTCGGGAGCTCCTACTGACTCTCCAGCCCTCACCCCCTGGCCTTGACCACGGCATCGCGACCTGGCATACCAGCGGCGGCTGAGCCTCGCCCGAGGGTCGGGACCCGAGGACGCAGAGCACTCAGATGAGCGAGAAAAGGGGAGGCCGGCATGAGCCCTACCTAGTAGCACCACCGCTGAAGCACGAATCGGGCACCGCGCGAGGAATCACCTCAGGCTCGTTAAGATAAGTCACCTATTCATGTAGCGCGACGCCGTTGTCCGGAATTTTTGACTCTCGCAGCCTTGCTCCGGCAATGTCGCCTTCCTTTTTGGTCTTCAGGAAGCTGCTTGCACGCCAAAGGGGACCTCTTGAGCATCGCGCCTCAGGAGCTCTTACCAAACCTTGGGCTGCTCACCTCCTGGCCTTGACCACGGCAGCGCGACCTAGCATACCAGCGACGGCTGAAGCTTGCCTGGGGACTGGGACCTGCCGGTGTAGAGCGCTAAGCTACCGCAAGGATGAAAAGGGGAACAATGCCGAAGCAAGATACGCAGCCGCAACCTTATAATAGGACTAGTAAACATTGGGGCAAAAGCATTACAGGTTCTTTACATACCCCCACGGGGTTTGTCTCGATTCCTCGCAGGGAACAAAAGAAGAAAAACCTCAAGGAAGCCCTGACTACGAGCGTGGCCATCGACGCCATCATCAACAATGGGCCACGAGAGGCTGACGCCAACCTGATCCAGGTCATCGACGACGCCGAGCGGATGCCGCTGCCGCGCTCCGGGCACGACGAGAGCTCGGAGGCACGTAGTTGTCGTTGCTCGACTCCGGGGACTCGCTAGGCTCGGGGGAATCACTGGGCTCCTAGGAGTTTTCGCTGCTGCTGGAGGAGCTAGCGGCTCAACGCCTGCTGCCGTGCCATGCTGGCGGCTTCCTCCAGGGCAGCACTCCAGGCGGCGGCCCTCCTCGTCGAAGACCTTGAAGAACAGCCTGGAGGTGCCGTCGTACTCAAAATGGATGGCGAGGGCCCCCTCCACGCAGCAGGCGCGGGCGACCTCGCCCCATTCTCGGGTCATGAAGATCTTGCCCGGGGGGACGACCTCGACTTCCGCCCCCGTGGCTAGACTACAGCACCCGGCGTGCTGCAGCCACAACTCGGTGGCCCCCTTGGCAGCATCTCCTCGGTGAAGAACCGCGAGAGTTGAATCCACGTGCGCGGGGGCATCGCCGCCCACATCATGAACTCACATGAGGAGCCTTCAGCGTGGGTTCACGGGCCTGCAGCCCACGCGACCTCAACCTGGCCGCCACGACCGTGGCTGGCGCGGCGCTGGGCGCTGCCGCCTCCTCCGGAGCCTTGCACCTGGGCATACAAAGGAAGCGGCAAGCCAGGCGAAGGTCGCTCATAACAAGGCCGCACCACCACTGGCATGTCGCCGGCGTTGCGGGGGCGGCTCAGACTTTTCTTCGGCGGGAGCTGCCCCTGCTCCTCGCGAGGAGTTTTTCCTTTCTTCGCTACAGAAAACCTCCTGATCGGCGCCATGGGAACCGCGGCAAGACGGTGAGGCAAAGAGGAAGAAGAGAGAGCTGGCGACGAGAAGAAGGAGATGAGCAAAGGGGGCTCCACCCCTCTCCTCATTTATTGCCAAGGGGAGGCCAACCGCCGGCCTCCATGATCGCACGTAATGATGGTTTTTCTCTGCATGCAGTAGGGTCTCGTCAAGTCGGACGGTTGCCGAGGCAACGTGGGAAAGCGGAGGCGCCCACGTCCCATCAATCGCCATGCGTCAACCGAGGCCGCAGGCGGTTGGGGCCGCGGCGCTCCGCAATTGCCCTTTGGCTTCGCCTCGAAGCCAAGTTCGAGCGCGCCATGACGACCAAGGCCAGGCGGGCGCCAGCGGGCGCAGTGTACCAGTTTCCTCTTTGGTGCTAAGGAGGCAAGCGTAGGCGCGGGGTCTCGAGGGATCAAGCAAAGGTTTCCATATTGGTGCAACAAGACCAAGAATGCCAGGACGGCAGGACGGAGGTCATCGCGGAGCCCACCATGGCGTCACCACCAGAGCCTTTTGCAGGCAAAGACTACTTTTGTCAGGATAGCTTGTACTAGTTGTCTCCCTTCAAATTTGGCCGTTGTGGGATCCCTTCCCGCCTACATTTGGGAAGAGGACCAAGGCCACTATAAATAGGACTTAGCCACCACCATAGAAGGGGACGAATCGATTCCACCCTGACCACCTCACCAGCTCATCGAGCTCAAGAACACCTCACCTCCTGAGGCCGTTCCCACATTGTACTAGTTCATCCTCAGCCCTCGAGGCAATCCACCACAAAGCTGGAGTAGGGTATTACACCGCAAGGTGGCCCGAACCAGGATAAACTGCCGTGTCTCTTGTTCTTCGGGTTCGTCGAGCTAGGCCGTGGAATCGTTGAGTAGGCAGACTGGGGAGAGAGACTTCTTCGCACGCACCCCAGAGTTCGAGCCTCTCAAGGGTCTGCGGAACCCTGAATCCGACAGAATCTCGATCATAGTGATACACATATTCATAATATTGATGCCAAAAGATGCAAAGTTGATAATGATAGTGCAACATACTTGTGGCACTACCGTTTAGGTCATATTGGTGTAAAGCGCATGAAGAAACTCCGTACTGATGGATTTTGGAATCACTTGGTTATGAATCATTTGATACTTGCGAACCATGCCTCATGGGCAAGATGACTAAAACTCCATTCTCAGGAACAATGGAGCGAGCTAATGACTTATTGGAAATAATACATACCGATGTATGCGGTCCGATGAGTGTTGAAGCACGCGGCAGGTATTGTTATGTTCTCACCTTCACAGATGATTTGAGTAGGTATGGGTATATCTACTTAATGAAACACAAGTCTGAAACATTTAAAAAGTTCAAAGAATTTCAGAGTGAAGAAGAAAATCATCGTAACAAGAAAATGAAGTTTCTACGATCTGATCGCGGAGGCGAATATTTGAGTTACGAGTTTGGCCTTCATTTAAAACAATGTGGAATAGTTTCACAACTCACACCACCTGGAACACCACAACGTAATGGTGTGTCCGAACATCGTAACCGTACTTTATTAGATATGGTGCGTTATATGATGCCTATTACCGATTTACCACTATCATTTTGGGGTTATGCATTAGAGACAGCCGCATTCAAGTTAAATAGTGTTGGGGAACGTAGTAATTTCAAAAAAATTCCTACGCACACGCAAGATCATGGTGATGCATAGCAACGAGAGGGGAGAGTGTTGTCCACGTACCCTCGTAGACCGACAGCGGAAGCGTTATCACAACGCGGTTGATGTAGTCGTACGTCTTCACGATCCGACCGATCAAGTACCGAACGTACGGCACCTCTGAGTTCTACACACGTTCAGTTCGATGACGTCCCTCGAACTCCGATCCAGCCGAGTGTTGAGGGAGAGTTTCGTCAGCACGACGGCGTGGTGACGATGATGATGTTCCACCGACGCAGGGCTTCGCCTAAGCTCCGCAACGGTATTATCGAGGTGTAATATGGTGGAGGGGGACACCGCACACGGCTAAGAGATCTCAAGGATCAATTGTTGTGTCTCTGGGGTGCCCCCCTGCCCCCGTATATAAAGGAGCAAGGGGGAGGCAGCCGGCCAAGGGGAGAGGCGCGCCATAGGGGGGAGTCCTACTCCCACCGGGAGTAGGACTCCTCCTTTCCTTGTGGGAGTAGGAGAAGGGAAGGGGGAAGGAGAAAGAAGAAAGGGTGCGCCCCCCTTCCCTAGTCCAATTCAGACCAGACCATGGGGAGGGGTGCGGCCACCTTTTGAGGCCTTTCTCTCCTTTCCCGTATGGCCCATTAAGGCCCAATACGAATTCCCGTAACTCTCCGGTACTCCGAAAAATACCCGAATCACTCGGAACTTTTCCGAAGTCCGAATATAGTCGTCCAATATATCGATTTTTACGTCTCGACCATTTCGAGACTCCTCGTCATATCCCCGATCTCATCCGGGACTCTGAACTCTTTCGGTACATCAAAACTCAATAAAACTGTCATCGTAACGTTAAGCGTGCGGACCCTACGGGTTCGAGAACTATGTAGACATGACCGAGACACGTCTCCGGTCAATAACCAATAGCGGGACCTGGATGCCCATATTGGCTCCCACATATTCTACGAAGATCTTTATCGGTCAGACCGCATAACAACATACGTTGTTCCCTTTGTCACCGGTATGTTACTTGCCCGAGATTTGATCGTCGGTATCTCGATACCTAGTTCAATCTCGTTACCGGCAAGTCTCTTTACTCGTTCCGTAACACATCATCCCGCAACTAACTCATTAGTCACAATGCTTGCAAGGCTTATAGTGATGTGCATTACCGAGTGGGCCCAAAGATACCTCTCCGACAATTGGAGTGACAAATCCTAATCTCGAAATACGCCAACCCAACAAGTACCTTTGGAGACACCTGTAGAGCACCTTTATAATCACCCATTTACGTTTTGACGTTTGGTAGCACACAAAGTGTTCCTCCGGTAAACGGGAGTTGCATAATCTCATAGTCATAGGAACATGTATAAGTCATGAAGAAAGCAATAGCAACATACTAAACGATCGAGTGCTAAGCTAACGGAATGGGTCAAGTCAATCACGTCATTCTCCTAATGAGGTGATCTCGTTTAATCAAATGACAACTTATGTCTATGGCTAGGAAACATAACCATCTTTGATTAACGAGCTAGTCAAGTAGAGGCATACTAGTGACACTCTGTTTGTCTATGTATTCACACATGTATTATGTTTCCGGTTAATACAATTCTAGCATGAATAATAAACATTTATCATGACATAAGGAAATATATAATACTTTATTATTGCCTCTAGGGCATATTTCCTTCAGTCTCCCACTTGCACTAGAGTCAATAATCTAGTTCACATCGCCATGTGATTTAACATCAATAATTCACATCACCATGTGATTAACACCCATAGTTCACATCTCTATGTGACCAACACTCAAAGGGTTTACTAGAGTCAATAGTCTAGTTCACATCTCTATGTGATTAACACCCAAAGAGTACTAAGGTGTGATCATGTTTTGATTGTGAGATAATTTTAGTCAACGGGTCTGTCACATTCAGATCCGTAAGTATTTTGTAAATTTCTATGTCTACAATGCTCTGCACGGAGCTACTCTAGCTAATTGCTCCCACTTTCAATATGTATCTAGACCGAGACTTAGAGTCATCTAGATTTAGTGTCAAAACTTGCATCGACGTAACCCTTTACGACGAACCTTTTGTCACTTCCATAATCGAGAAACATATCCTTATTCCACTAAGGATAATTTTGACCGCTGTCCAGTGATCTACTCCTAGATCACTATTGTACTCCCTTGCCAAAATCAGTGTAGGGTATACAATAGATCTGGTACACAGCATGGCATACTTTATAGAACCTATGGCCAAGGCATAGGGAATGACTTTCATTCTCTTTCTATCTTTTGCCGTGGTCGGGCTTTGAGTCTTTACTCAATTTCACACCTTGTAACACAGGCAAGAACTCTTTCTTTGACTGTTCCATTTTGAACTATTTCAAAATCTTGTTAAGGTATGTACTCATTGAAAAAACTTATCAAACGTCTTGATCTATCTCTATAGATCTTGATGCTCAATATGTAAGCAGCTTCACCGAGGTCTTTCTTTGAAAAACTCTTTTCAAACACTCCTTTATGCTTTGCAGAATAATTCTACATTATTTCCGATCAACAATATGTCATTCACATATACTTATCAGAAATGCTGTAGTGCTCCCACTCACTTTCTTGTAAATACAGGCTTCATCGCAAGTCTGTATAAAACTATATCCTTTGATCAACTTATCAAAGCGTATATTCCAACTCCGAGATGCTTGCACCAGTCCACAGATGGATCGCTGGAGCTTGCATATTTTGTTAGCACCTTTAGGATTGACAAAACCTTCTGGTTGCATCATATACCACTCTTCTTTAATAAATCCTTTTAAGGAATGCAGTTTTGTTTATCCATTTGCCATATTTCATAAAATGCGGCAATTGCTAACATGATTCGGACAGACTTAAGCATAGATACGAGTGAGAAACTTCATCGTAGTCAACACTTTGAACTTGTCGAAAACCTTTTTGCGACAATTCTAGCTTTGTAGATAGTAACACTACTATCAGCGTCCGTCTTCCTCTTGAAGATCCATTTATTCTCAATTGCTTGCCGATCATCGGGCAAGTCAACCAAAGTCCACACTTTGTTCTCATACATGGATCTCATCTCAGATTTCATGGCCTCAAGCCATTTTGCGGAATTTGGGCTCACCATCGCTTCTTCATAGTTCGTAGGTTCGTCATGGTCTAGTAACATAACCTCCAGAACAGGATTACCGTACCACTCTGGTGCGGATCTTACTCTGGTTTACCTACGAGGTTTGGTAGTAACTTGATCTGAAGTTACATGATCATCATCATTAACTTCCTCACTAATTGGTGTAGAAGTCACAGGAACAGATTTCTGTGATGAACTACTTTCCAATAAGGGAGCAGGTACAGTTACCTCATCAAGTTCTACTTTCCTCCCACTCACTTCTTTCGAGAGAAACTCCTTCTCTAGAAAGGATCCATACTAAGCAACGAATGTCTTGCCTTCGGATCTGTGATAGAAGGTGTACCCAACTGTCTCCTTTGGGTATCCTATGAAGACACATTTCTCCGATTTGGGTTTGAGCTTATCAGGATGAAACCTTTTCACATAAGCATCGCAACCCCAAAATTTTAAGAAACGACAACTTTGGTTTCTTGCCAAACCACAGTTCATAAGGCGTCGTCTCAACGGATTTTGATGGTGCCCTATTTAACGTGAATGCAGCTGTCTCTAATGCATAACCCCCAAAACGATTAGTGGTAAATTGGTAAGAGACATCATAGATTGCACTATATCCAATAAAGTACGGTTATGACGTTCGGACACACCATTATGCTGTGGTGTTCCAGGTGGCATGAATTTGTGAAACTATTCCACATTGTTTTAACTGAAGGCCAAACTCATAACTTAAATACTCTTCTCCACGATCAGATCGTAGAAACTTTATTTTCTTGTTACGATGATTTTCTGCTTCTCTCTGAAATTATATGAACTTTTCAAATGTTTCAGACTCTTGTTTCATTACGTAGATATACCCATATCTGCTCAAATCATCTGTGAAGGTCAGAAAATAATGATACCTGCTACGAGCCTCAATATTCATCGGACCACATACATCTGTATGTATGATTTCCAACAAATCTGTTGCTCTCTCCATAGTTCCGGAGAACGGCGTTTTAGTCATCTTGCCCATGAGGCACGGTTCGCAAGCATCAAATGATTCATAATCAAGTGATTCCAAAATCCCATCAGTATGGAGTTTCTTCATGCGCTTTACACCAATATGACCTAAACGGCAGTGCCACAAATAAGTTGCACTATCATTATTAACTTTGCATCTTTTGGCTTCAATATTATGAATATGTGTATCACTACGATCGAGATCCAACAAACCATTTTCGTTGGTGTGTATGACCATAGAAGGTTTTATTCATGTAAACAGAACAACAATTGTTCTCTAATTTAAATGAATAATCGTATTGCAATAAACATGATCAAAACATATTCATGCTCAACGCAAACACCAAATAACACTTATTTAGTTTCAACACTAATCCCGAAAGTACAGGGAGTGTGCGATGATGATCATATCAATCTTGGAACTACTTCCAACACACATTGTCACCTCGCCTTTTACTAGTCTCTGTTTATTCTGCAACTCCCGTTTTCGAGTTACTACTCTTTAGCAACTGAACCAGTATCAATTACCGAGGGGTTGCTATAAACACTAGTAAAGTACACATCAATAATCTGTATATCAAATATACCTTTGTTCACTTTTACTAGTCTCTGTTTATTCTGCAACTCCCGTTTCGAGTTATTACTCTTAGCAACTGAACCAGTATCAATTACCGAGGGGTTGCTATAAACACTAGTAAAGTACACATCAATAATCTGTATATCAAATATACCTTTGTTCACTTTGCCATCCTTCTTATCCACCAAATAGTTGGGGTAGTTCCACTTCCAGTGACCAGTCCCTTTGCAGTAGAAGCACTTAGTCTCAGGCTTAGGACCAGACTTAGGCTTCTTCACTTGAGCAACAACTTGCTTGCCGTTCTTCTTGAAGTTCCCCTTCTTCCCTTTGCCCTTTTCTTGAAACTAGTGGTCTCGTCAACCATCAACACTTGATGTTTTTCTTGATTTCTACCTTCGTTGATTTCAGCATCACGAAGAGCTCGGGAATTACTTTCGTCATCCCTTGCATACTATAGTTCATCACGAAGTTCTACTATCTTGGTGATGGTGACTAGAGAATTCTGTCAATCACTATTTTATCTGGAATATTAACTCCCACTTGATTCAAGCGATTGTAGTACCAAGACAATCTGAACACATGCTCACTAGTTGAGAGATTCTCCTCCATCTTTTAGCTATAGAACTTGTTGGAGACTTCATATCTCTCAACTCGGGTATTTGCTTGAAATATTAACTTCAATTCCTGGAACATTTCATATGGTCCATGACGTTCAAAACGTCTTTGAAGTCCCGATTCTAAGCCGTTAAGCATGGTGCACTAAACTATCAAGTAGTCATCATATTGAGCTAGCCAAACATTCATAACGTCTGCATCTGCTCCTGCAATAGGTCTGTCACCTAGCGGTGCATCAAGGACATAATTTTTCTGTGCAGCAATGAGGATAATCCTCAGATCATGGATCCAATCCGCATCTTTGCTACTAACATCTTTCAACATAATTTTCTCTAGGAACATATCAAAAATAAAACAGGGAAGCAACAACGCGAGCTATTGATCTACAACATAATTTGCAAAATACTATCAGGACTAAGTTCATGATAAATTTAAGTTCAATTAATCATATTACTTAAGAACTCCCACTTAGATAGACATCCCTCTAATCCTCTAAGTGATCACGTGATCCATATCAACTAAACCATGTCCGATCATCACGTGAGATGGAGTAGTTTCAACGGTGAACATCACTATGTTGATCATATCTACTATATGATTCACGCTCGACCTTTCGGTCTCCGTGTTCCGAGGCCATATCTGTTATATGCTAGGCTCGTCAAGTTTAACCTGAGTATTCCGCGTGTGCAACTGTTTTGCACCCGTTGTATTTGAA
Source organism: Aegilops tauschii subsp. strangulata (assembly GCF_002575655.3). Classification (NCBI taxonomy): domain Eukaryota; kingdom Viridiplantae; phylum Streptophyta; class Magnoliopsida; order Poales; family Poaceae; genus Aegilops; species Aegilops tauschii. Next base: position 400,400,668 of record NC_053035.3, read on the forward strand.
CGTAGAGCCTATCACACCCGATCATCACGTGGTGTCTCAGCACGAAGAACTTTCGCAACGGTGCATACTCAGGGAGAACACTTATACTTTGATAATTTAGTGAAGGATCATCTCATAATGCTACCGTCAAACAAAGCAAGATAAGATGCATAAAGGATTAACATCACATGCAATCAATATAAGTGATATGATATGGCCATCATCATCTTGTGCTTGTGATCTCCATCTCCGAAGCACCGTCATGATCACCATCGTCACCGGCGCGACACCTTGATCTCCATCGTATAATCGTTGTCGTCTCGTCAATCTTATGCTTCTACGACTATCGCTACCGCTTAGTGATAAAGTAAAGCATTACATGACGATTGCATTGCATACAATAAAACGACAACCATATGGCTCCTGCTAGTTGCCGATAACTCGGTTACAAAACATGATCATCTCATACAACAAATTATATCACATCATGTGTTGACCATATCACATCACAACATGCCCTGCAAAAACAAGTTAGACGTCCTCTACTTTGTTGTTGCAAATTTTACGTGGCTGCTACGGGCTTAGCAAGAACTGTTCTTACCTACGCATCAAAACCACAACGATAGTTTATCAAGTTGGTGCTGTTTTAACCTTCGCAAGGACCGGGCGTAGCCACACTCGGTTCAACTAAAGTGAGCGAGACAGACACCCGCCAGTCACCTTTAAGCAACGAGTGCTCCGAACGGTGAAACCAGTCTCGCGTAAGCGTACGCGTAATGTCGGTCCGGGTCGCTTCATCTCACAATACCGCTGAACCAAAGTATGACATGCTGGTAAGCAGTATGACTTATATCGCCCACAACTCACTTGTGTTCTACTCGTGCATAGCATCAACGCATAAAACCAGGCTCGGATGCCACTGTTGGGGAACGTAGTAATTTCAAAAAAAATCCTACGCACACGCAAGATCATGGTGATGCATAGCAACGAGAGGGGAGAGTGTTGTCCACGTACCCTCGTAGACCGACAGCGGAAGCGTTATCACAACACGGTTGATGTAGTCGTACGTCTTCACGATCCGACCGATCAAGTACCGAACGTACGGCACCTCTGAGTTCTACACACGTTCAGTTCGATGACGTCCCTCGAACTCCGATCCAGCCGAGTGTTGAGGGAGAGTTTCGTCAGCACGACGGCGTGGTGACGATGATGATGTTCCACCGACGCAGGGCTTCGCCTAAGCTCCGCAACGGTATTATCGAGGTGTAATATGGTGGAGGGGGACACCGCACACGGCTAAGAGATCTCAAGGATCAATTGTTGTGTCTCTGGGGTGCCCCCCTGCCCCCGTATATAAAGGAGCAAGGGGGAGGCAGCCGGCCAAGGGGAGAGGCGCGCCATAGGGGGGAGTCCTACTCCCACCGGGAGTAGGACTCCTCCTTTCCTTGTGGGAGTAGGAGAAGGGAAGGGGGAAGGAGAAAGAAGAAAGGGTGCGCCCCCCTTCCCTAGTCCAATTCAGACCAGACCATGGGGAGGGGTGCGGCCACCTTTTGAGGCCTTTCTCTCCTTTCCCGTATGGCCCATTAAGGCCCAATACGAATTCCCGTAACTCTCCGGTACTCCGAAAAATACCCGAATCACTCGGAACCTTTCCGAAGTCCGAATATAGTCGTCCAATATATCGATTTTTACGTCTCGACCATTTCGAGACTCCTCGTCATATCCCCGATCTCATCCGGGACTCCAAACTCTTTCGGTACATCAAAACTCAATAAAACTGTCATCGTAACGTTAAGCGTGCGGACCCTACGGGTTCGAGAACTATGTAGACATGACCGAGACACGTCTCCGGTCAATAACCAATAGCGGGACCTGGATGCCCATATTGGCTCCCACATATTCTACGAAGATCTTTATCGGTCAGACCGCATAACAACATACGTTGTTCCCTTTGTCACCGGTATGTTACTTGCCCGAGATTTGATCGTCGGTATCTCGATACCTAGTTCAATCTCGTTACCGGCAAGTCTCTTTACTCGTTCCGTAACACATCATCCCGCAACTAACTCATTAGTCACAATGCTTGCAAGGCTTATAGTGATGTGCATTACCGAGTGGGCCCAGAGATACCTCTCCGACAATTGGAGTGACAAATCCTAATCTCGAAATACGCCAGCCCAACAAGTACCTTTGGAGACACCTGTAGAGCACCTTTATAATTACCCATTTACGTTGTGATGTTTGGTAGCACACAAAGTGTTCCTCCGGTAAACGGGAGTTGCATAATCTCATAGTCATAGGAACATGTATAAGTCATGAAGAAAGCAATAGCAACATACTAAACGATCGAGTGCTAAGCTAACGGAATGGGTCAAGTCAATCACGTCATTCTCCTAATGAGGTGATCTCGTTTAATCAAATGACAACTTATGTCTATGGCTAGGAAACATAACCATCTTTGATTAACGAGCTAGTCAAGTAGAGGCATACTAGTGACACTCTGTTTGTCTATGTATTCACACATGTATTATGTTTCCGGTTAATACAATTCTAGCATGAATAATAAACATTTATCATGACATAAGGAAATATATAATACTTTATTATTGCCTCTAGGGCATATTTCCTTCAAATAGGGCACCGTCTAAATCCGTTGAGACGACACCGTATAAACTGTGGTTTAGCAAGAAACCTAAGCTGCCGTTTCTTAAAGTTTGGGGTTGCGATGCTTATGTGAAAAAGCTTCAGCCTGATAAGCTCGAACCCAAACCGGAGAAGTGCGTCTTCATAGGATACCCAAAAGAGCCTGTTTGGTACACCTTCTATCACAGATCCGAAGGCAAGATCTTTGTTGCTAAGAATGGATCCTTTCTAGAGAAGGAGATTCTCTCGAAAGAAGTGAGTGGGAGGAAAGTAGAACTTGATGAGATAATTGTACCTACTCTTGAATTGGAAAGTAGTTCATCACATAAATCAGTTCCAGTGATGCCTACACCAATTAGTGAGAAAGCTAATGATGATGATCATGAAACTTCAGAACAAGTTACTACCGAACTTCGTAGGTCAACCAGAGCATGTTCCGCACCAGAGTGGTACGGTAATCCTGTTCTGGAAGTCATGTTACGAGACCATGACGAACCTATGAACTATGAGGAAGCGATGATGACCCAAATTTCGCAAAATGGCTTGAGGCCATGAAATCTGAGATGGGATCCATGTATGAGAACAAAGTATGGACTTTGGTGGACTTGCTCGATGATCGGCAAGCCATAGAGAATAAATGGATCTTCAAGAAGAAGACTGACGTTGATTGTAATGTTACTGTCTACAAAGCTCGACTTGTCGCGAAAGGTTTTCGACAAGTTCAAGGAGTTGACTACGATGCAACCTTCTCACCCGTAGCGATGCTTAAGTCTGTCCGAATCATGTTAGCAATTGCCGCATTTTATGATTATGAAATCTGGCAAATGGATGTCAAAACTGCATTCCTTAATGGATTTCTTAAAGAAGAGTTGTATATGATGCAACCAGAAGGTTCTGTCGATCCTAAAGTGTTGGAAATATGCCCTAGAGGCAATAATAAAATGGTTATTATTATATTTCCTTGTTCATGATAATTGTCTATTGTTCATGCTATAATTGTGTTATCCGGAAATCGTAATACATGTGTGAATACATAGACCACAACATGTCCCTAGTGAGCCTCTAGTTGACTAGCTCGTTGATCAACAGATAGTCTTGGTTTCCTGACTATGGACATTGGATGTCATTGATAACGGGATCACATCATTAGGAGAATGATGTGATGGACAAGACCCAATCCTAAGCATAGCACAAGATCGTGTAGTTCGTTTGCTAGAGCTTTTCCAAATGTCAAGTATCATTTCCTTAGACCATGAGATTGTGCAACTCCCGGATACCATAGGAGTGCTTTGGGTGTGCCAAACGTCACAACGTAACTGGGTGGCTATAAAGGTGCACTACGGGTATCTCCGAAAGTGTCTGTTGGGTTGGCACGAATCGAGACTGGGATTTGTCACTCCGTATGACGGAGAGGTATCTCTGGGCCCACTCGGTAATGCATCATCATAATGAGCTCAATGTGACCAAGTGTTTGGTCACGGGATCATGCATTACGGTACGAGTAAAGTGACTTGCCGGTAACGAGATTGAACAAGGTATTGGGATACCGACGATCGAATCTCGGGCAAGTAACGTACCGATTGACAAAGGGAATTGTATACGGGATTGATTGAATCCTCGACATCGTGGTTCATCCGATGAGATCATCGTGGAACATGTGGGAGCCAACATGGGTATCCAGTTCCCGCTGTTGGTTATTGACCGGAGAGTCGTCTCAGTCATGTCTGCATGTCTCCCAAACCCGTAGGGTCTACACACTTAAGGTTCGGTGACGCTAGGGTTGTAGAGATACTAGTATGTGGTAACCCGAAAGTTGTTCGGAGTCCCGGATGAGATCCCGGACGTTACGAGGAGTTCCGAAATGGTCCGGAGGTGAAGAATTATATATAGGAAGTCCAGTTTCGGCCACCGGGAAAGTTTCGGGGGTCACCGGTATTGTACCGGGACCACCGGAAGGGTCCCGGGGGTCCATCGGGTGGGGCCACCTATCCCGGAGGGCCCCATGGGCTGAAGTGGGGAAGGTAACCAGCCCTGGTGGGCTGGTGCGCCCCCCTTGGGCCTCCCCTGCGCCTAGGGTTGGAAACCCTGGGGGTGGGGGGCGCCCCACTTGGCTTGGGGGGCAAGCCACCCCCCTTGGCCGCCGCCCCCCTAGACATTGCATCTCCCAGGGCCGGCGCCCTCCCCCAGGGACTCTATATAAAGGGGGGAGGGAGGGCAGCCGCACCTAAGCCCTGGCGCCTCCCTCTCCCTCCCGTGACACCTCTCCCTCTCGCTGAGCTTGGCGAAGCCCTGCCGAGATCCCCGCTGCTTCCACCACCATGCCGTCGTGCTGCTGGATCTCCATCAATCTCTCCTTCCCCCTTGCTGGATCAAGAAGGAGGAGACGTCTTCCCAACCGTACGTGTGTTGAACGCGGAGGTGCCGTCCGTTCGGCGCTCGGTCATCGGTGATTTGGATCACGACGAGTACGACTCCATCAACCCCGTTCACTTGAACGCTTCCGCTCGCGATCTACAAGGGTATGTAGATGCACTCCTCTCTCTCGTTGCTAGATGACTCCATAGATTGATCTTGGTGATGCGTAGAAAATTTTAAATTTCTGCTACGATCCCCAACATAAAGGTGCTAACAAAGTGTGCAAGCTCCAGCGATCCATTTATGGACTGGTGCAAGCATCTCGGAGTTGGAATATACGCTTTGATGAGGTGATCAAAGCATATGGTTTTATACAGACTTTTGGAGAAGCCTGTATTTACAAGAAAGTGAATGGGAGCTCTGTCGCATTTCTAATATTATATGTGGATGATATATTGTTGATTGGAAATGATATAGAATTTTTGGATAGCATAAAAGGATACTTGAATAAGAGTTTTTCAATAAAAGACCTCGGTGAAGCAGCTTATATATTGGGCATCAAGATCTATAGGGATAGATCGAGATGCTTAATAGGACTTCCACAAAGTATATACCTTGGCAAATTTTTGAATAAGTCCAAAATAGATCTGTCAAAGAAAGGGTTCTTGTCTGTGTTGCAAGGTGTGAAGTTGAGTAAGACTCAAAACCCGACCACGGCAGAAAATAGAAAGAGAATGAAAGTCATTCCCTATGCCTAAGCCATAGGTTCTATAAAGTATGCTATGCTGTGTACCAGACCTATTGTGTACCTTGCCATGAGTTTGGTAAGGGGGTACGATAGTGATCCAGGAGTGGTTCACTGGACAGCGGTCAAAGTTACCCTTAGTTACCTAAGAGGACTAAGGAAATATTTCTCGGTTATGGAGGTGATAAAGAGTTTGTCGTAAAGAGTTACGTCGATGCAAGCTTTGACACTGATCTAGATGACTCTAAGTCTCAATCTAGATACGTATTGAAAGTGGGAGCAATTAGCTAGAGTAGCTCCGTGCAGAGCATTGTAGACATAGAAATTTGCAAAATACATACGGATCTAAATGTGGCAGACCCGTTGACTAAACTTCTCTCACAAGCAAAACATGATCACACCTTAGTACTCTTGGGTGTTAATCACATGGCGATGTGAACTAGATTATTGACTCTAGTAAACCCTTTGGGTGTTGGTCACATGGCAATGTGAACTATGGGTGTTAATCACATGACGATGTGAACTATTAATGTTTAATCACATGGCGATGTGAACTAGATTATTGACTCTAGTGCAAGTGGGAGACTGAAGGAAATATGCCCTAGAGGCAATAATAAAGTTGTTATTTTATATTTCCTTATATCATGATAAATGTTTATTATTCATGCTAGAATTCTATTAACCGAAAACTTGATACATGTGTGAATACATAGACAAAACACCGTGTCCCTGGTAAGCCTCTACTAGACTAGCTCGTTAATCAAAGATGGTTAAGTTTCCTAACCATAGACATGTGTTGTCATTTGATGAACGCGATCACATCATTAGGAGAATGATGTGATGGACAAGACCCATCCGTTAGCTTAGCATGTTGATCGTTCAGTTTTATTGCTATTGCTTTCTTCATGTCAAATACATATTCCTTCGACTATGAGATTATGCAACTCCCGGATACCGGAGGAATACCTTGTGTGCTATCAAACGTCACAACATAACTGGGTGATTATAAAGATGCTCTACAGGTATCTCCGAAGGTGTTTGTTGGGTTGGCATAGATCGAGATTAGGATTTGTCACTCCGAGTATCGGAGAGGTATCTCTGGGCCCTCTCGGTAATGCACATCATAATAAGCCTTGCAAGCAATGTGAGTAATGAGTTAGTTGCGGGATGATGTATTACGGAACGAGAAAAGAGACTTGCCAGTAATGAGATTGAACTAGGTATGAAGATACCGACGATCGAATCTCGGGCAAGTAACATACCGATGACAAAGGGAATAACGTATGTTGTCATAACGGTTCGACCGATAAAGATCTTCGTAGAATATGTGGGAACCAATATGAGCATCCAGGTTCCGCTATTGGTTATTGACCGGAGAGGTGTCTCGGTCATGTCTACATAGTTCTCGAACCCGTACGGTCCGCACGCTTAACGTTCGATGACGATTTGTATTATGAGTTATGTGTTTTGGTGACCGAAGATTGTTCGGAGTCCCGGATGAGATCACGAACATGACGAGGAGTCTCGAAATGGTAGAGAGGTAAAGATTGATATATTGGATGATAGTATTCGGACACCGGAAGTGTTCCGGAGTGCATCAGATACATATCGGAGTACCGGGGGGTTACCGGAACCCCTCGGGGGAAGATATGGGCCCTATGGGCCATAGGAGGGAGGCAAGGCAGCCCACAAGGGTGGCGCACGCCCCCCAAGGGAGGAGTCCGAATTGGACTAGGGGAGGGGGCGCGGCCCCCCTTTCCTTCTCCTTCCCCCTTTCCCCTTCCGGTAAAAGGAAAGGGGGCGAATTGGACTAGGAGTCCAAGTGGGACTCCCCCCACTTGGCGCGCCCCTAGGGCCGGCCTCTCCCCTCTCCTTCCTTTATATACGGGGGCGGGGGGCACTTCCAAGGACATCAATTTTTCTTAGCCGTGTGCGGTGCCCTCCTCCACCGTTTACTCCTCCAGTCTTATTGTCGTAGTGCTTAGGCGAAGCCCTGCACGGATAACTTCACCATCACCGTCACCACACCGTCGTGTTGACGAAACTCTCCCTCGACACTTTGCTGGATCAAGAGTTCGAGGGACGTCATCGAGCTGAACGTGTGCAGAACTCGGAGGTGTCGTACGTTCGGTGCTTGATCGGTTGGATTGAGAAGACGTTCAACTACATCAACCATGTTAAGCTAACGCTTCCGCTTTCAGTCTACGAGGGCACGTGGACACACTCTCCCCCTCTCGTTGCTATGCATCTCCTAGATAGATCTTGCGTGATTGTAGGATTTTTTTTGAAATTGCATGCTACGTTCCCCAACAACATCATGCTTACGTTTCCCATTTTATGATGACTACGATCAGCCTACGTGATTCGTGTCTTAATAGCACTGCTCCACCCATCAAGCTAAACAAGCTTAGTTGTACAAATTCGAATCTGATATGATGCTGATATTAGTAAAACTGAAACATGTTTAATTAGTCAGCTAAATGTTCCTACTTTAGTTTCCAAATGCACGTGAGCCACACATGGAGAGACCAGAAGGAATAGTATTTCTCTGTGCGCTCTGGTTCATCATGGGTGGGCAACAAACATTGTATAGAAAGACTTGTAATATCTTCAATCTGCTTGCTCTTCTGCTCTTCTTTAACATGATCCTCTTCTCTTCTTCTTCTTTAATAAGTATGTTCCTTGTTGGGAAGAGTAGCAGAGACATTTGCGGTCGACTAATCAGGTCGAGTTGTTCTCCCTTAGTATATTTTGAATCTGTCAGGTCAGGTCGACTTGTTCTTCTTTACTATATGTTGAAGCTGTCATCTGCGAAGTATCATCACTTCTGGAGCTCTCATATTTTGAGTAGTAGGACACATTATATTAATGCACACACCAAATTACAGCATGCATGGCATCTCTCAGAAGAATTGCAGCGATAGCACAAAGGGGTTTACAGGGAGGCAGTATTGGATTAGAATCACTTCTGCATTACAAAGATAATCTCACTTATTTTTATGTTTTCATGCATGTCGGGTATTGAACATGATCAAAATGAATATGAGAATGGGCGCACGAGAGTAATATTGCGGAACAATCCACTGGCTAACAAAGTTGGCATGGTGGAGGATGGCTTGTCTTATTCACCCATCAAGGTGCTTGCTCTAACTTGGCAAGGTTGTATTGGTCGCACACATTTTGCATATGACCTCTTGCATTACTTCTACTTTGTTACACCACCATCTGCTTAGTTTAAGCATCATATATGAGTATATGCCATACCTATCCATTTTCTATACCTATTCCATGTGTCATCATACTATGTTTTTCCGGTCAAATGTTGTTCTTTCATAATAGATGGAAGAGGGTGAGTGCAGATCCTCAAGGAGTACAAACTAGGTATTTGGAAAAGGTAGTGATACCTGTTAAATCAGATAGATCAGCAGCCACAGAAAACACAGGCCCAACTGTACCACACTTTACCTCTACTAGCCAAACCCCTATTAGAACTACAGAGAGCCCAGCGTCAAGTACTGTCTATGATATCAATTCAAAATTTGAACTCCTACATTTCTGCATGTGCCTTACCTTCTCTCTTGTATGAAAACTAATTTAAGATGAATATCCTTTCTCAAAGGATCATAGGATCTCACAACAATACTGGGCACTGCATTGCTTTTGTCAGTACCCTCTTGCCCTTTGTCAGCATACTTACACTCATTGCTTTTTGACTATGTAGCATCACTGTAAATGTTCGCTTCCTTATCCTCCCTTTGCTCAAAATTATAAGATCTATATTTACTCTTAGATAAAGAAGTTTTGGACTGCTTATGTAAGTACCTGTTGTCATGTACCCCCTCTGTATCCAATTAATTGTTGCTCAATGGATGTATTTAGAACTTAATAGTGCTAGATACATCCATTTGAGCGACAAGTAATAACGGACGGTGGTAGTATTACCGTACTTGCATTGCGAGATAGTTGATTGTCTAGCATTACTCTACATCTTATCTGCCCTGCCCTCCACTTTCTCCAAATTATCAGATCTACATTTACTCTTACCAAAATGTTGAATAAAGCCAATGCCACTGCACACGTTGATGTCTGCATTCCTCTTGTCGGTACCTTTGGACTTGCAACGCTGTACTTAATTAATAGCTATTTGATTATGTATCATTACTCTGCACCTGAGCTTCATTATCCTCTATTTCTTCTAATATTATTTGATCTATATTTACTCTTTACAAAATGTAGAATAAAGGCAACGCTTATAAAGAAGTTTCTTTGGGGATTTTCTTGAATTATCCTTCCATCGACATGGAGAAGAGCTTTGTCCAGCCCGTGTTAACATGTAATGTAAGTTCATCCTTCTCAAGCCTTCAAACTTTGTTCTAGTATAGATTTGGATAGGCATCATTTCCTCCACTGCTGTTTACTTTGGTGTTTACATCTGATTGGATGTTTGCAACAACTACCAGTCTTAAATTCTAGTTGTAAAAACATGTTCCTTATGCAGAACAGATCCATTTATTTGCTTATATAATTGTGAAACCTATTACGTGTCTCCTTGTTTTTCTTTCAGAGTCATATCTCTTATGCCAGGCAGAACTTTAGGGAAGATAGTGAGCCAAACCATCTTGAAGAGAGCGAGATGACCCCAAGGTCATGTCTTGATGAAGACAGTGAGTTGAAGCTACTCACCTGCAGCTGTGAGACAACCTCTGTGCGGTTGCTGCCTCAATCAGTTCGACTTCTTCAGTCTCAACTTAACGCGGAAAGGTTTGCTTCAACTCAGCTTCGACTTGATGTCAATGATGCAAAGAAGACCTCAGAGGACTGCCTTGCGGGCTTTGGTGCTATACAGCTAGGGTTAGAGCATCTATCATTGACACAACTGAGGTCTCATCAGCTTTTTCTGATGGTTGCGGTGCACCTCCAGGCCAGGCCTAATGCCTTCTGAAGTGCTCTTAGTTTTGTATACTCTTTTGTCGGCGCATTTATATGCACTGGGGGCGACCTTTGATGGCCAGTGTATGTAATCTGCGGTCTCGTTGCGCTTTATTATCACCGGTGGCGAGGGTTGATGTCCAGTGGATGTAATATGCCAAAATTTCTTTATTGTGTAGTCTAGGTTTAATCTTAGTCGGTATGTTGTAGTTTAGGCCGGAAGCTTCAACAGATCTCAATGTTGTCGGTCTTCAGGCCGGCCCGTAACTCGCTACGCTATATATGGGCCGAAACGTGGGCCTACAATCATCTTGGGCCATTAGCAGGTCTAAACGTATAGTAGTTTTCCGCCTTTAATAGGCCAAGTAAAGTTCTGGCCAGCTGGGCCAGAGAATACCATGGGCTTTTAATAGGCTAAAAACTAGATTCGGCTAGCTTTGAGCCGAAAAATTCATGGGCCAACACAGGTCGAAACTGTCTTAGGCCCATGTTTGGCCCAAATAGGAAACGAGCCATTAACAGGCCAAAATATATCTCGGGCCTTGTTTGGCCCAATAAAATTATGGGCTTTTAGCAGGCCGGTATCAACGCGGGCCGTAGGCCCAACTGTGTCACGGGCCATTAACAGATGGGCTGTAAGCAGGCCGGATTCAACACGGGCATTAATTAGGCCCAACTATTATACGGGCCATTAACAGGCCAATAGGCACGTTGGGCTGAAATTTATCCGCGAAGACTACGGGCCGTTAAGAGGTCTAAAGTCACTTCAGACAAGAAATAGCCCAGTTTCAACACGGGCCGTTAAATGGCCTAAAGTGAAACCGGGCCGACAATAGCCCAGGTGCACCACGGGTCGCTAATAGGCCGAAACTATTATTGGGCCGAACTGGTAAACGGGCATTTAACACGCTGAAATACAAACTCGGCTTAGAATGGGCCCAAAAGAACAGTGGCCTGTTAACGGGCCAGATCTGATATGGGCCTTAATTTGACCCAAAACATGGCAGGCTATTAACGGGCCGGCCCACTAGTGTTTGAAAAATTATGGTGGGCCTTTAGCTGGGCCGGCCTTTTTACCTTAAGTGGGCCACTGTTGGGCTGTGCCACGTGTCGACATATCATATGCGTCTTCCGTCCATTGTATGGATGACATCTGTCCCAACCATGAGCTGACACATGGATCATACGGCGAATGAGAATTTTACACGTGGAAAATCCCCATTGGTCGGGGCTGTTAACGGGTTATCGGATCCAAACCGGAACCCGATAGCTTAATGGCGACCCGTTACGGTTGATGCCACGTGTCGGTTACCCTTGACGAAAACACTTCTATGACGCGCCATTTATCGTCATGGAGGTGGACACTTCCGTGATGATAATTTTGGTATTGTCATGGAACACTTCTAACAACACAGGTATAAATATCTTGATTCTGTCATAAAATCGTCATGGATGCACATGCATGACAGAAAACGTGACATACTATGACAAACACGTATCATCACGGAAGTGTATTTTTTTGTAGTGTTCGTACTTAGCGTAATATGGGAGAGCAACGTCCAAAGGACGTTGAACTCGAGTAACTGAACCGTAGGGTGCAACTGGACCACTGACCTGATCCAGTTCTCCTTGTAGAACTCCTCCACCATCTTGTGCTTACTGGTGGCGATCTTGTAAAGCTCGAGAGCCATGATGCGTAACAACCTTTTTATCACCATTGGTCATGCCAAAACATAGACTTCCCGGGCTAGGCGGTCCGCCGTCCATCAACGATCAAGAACGGCCAACCAAGAGAACGCCGTCACCCGTAAGGGAGCCCATGTTTTCTAGTGAAGGCACCAGTTCGGGTCCGAGATGGAACCGTGGAAGAGAGCTAGGTAGCAGGACTTGGCGGAGTACTGTCCGGAGTTAATCCATCGCTATCTCAGCTCTTTGGGCTGGTCGGAGTGATGTACACGACTAAGACGCCGCCATAACCCCACATATTGGACCAAGGAAACTTGGTCAACGACGCCATGAATATCATGGACCCAGGCCCTCCCCCAAGGAGCCCTTGGCACACTGAACGTTCTCTTTGATGTCGCTTCAGGACCCGATCAAAGATCAAAGGGGCATATTCTGCAATAGACTTCCAAGCGAGCCATGGGTCTGTCCAGAAGTGGCAAGAGTTGTCGTTGCCCAGCAACTAGGAAGTGGAGGCACGAAATATTTGCAATGCCTCCGGATCAGAGGGGAGGTGAAGATGACTCAAGCTCTAGTATTTCTACCAACCAACAACCAGGAAGTTCATCTTACAGTCAAGGTAGTCGAGCTCTTGTATTTCTCACATACCATGATTTCTTGAAACAAACTGAAGTCTGATGGTTATTTGCTTCACTTAACTCGCTCAAAGCTGACGCCCTCTCTATGTGACTTATAGGAGCTCCTATCATTCACCTACCTGTAGAAGATATGCCCTAGAGGCAATAATAGTTATTATTTATCTCCAAATTTATAACTACAATGATTCTTGAGTCCGCAATAACCACGAGGCTCGAAGGGAAACTCACGTGCATGTGTGGAATAATAAAATAGATAAATAGATTCTTAGTCTCGTCTCTAAGACTAGCTGTGTTCCTTCCAGATGTTGTTCTGGATCGTATATTGGAAGCGACCACTGCGGCGGCGACGACTATCATCAGAAGCGATGAACATGTCCCACCAGTTCGAGACCCCATGGTTGGGGGGGGGCGTGAGGTTGGTCACTAGAGCCTCCCCAACTAGTCTAGATATGGGTGTGGGAGCAAACTGCGACAATGAAAGGGCAGTCCTTGCCGAAGTGGGTCGCCGTTTATAGCCCCATGCAGAGTGGACATCGTGTGTCTTGCAACCAACCCCTGATGAGCATGTAGGCAGTAAGGATCGTCCCGTGGAGCATGGGTCATGAGAATAACTTGCACTTCGGCTCTGCGTGTGCCTCCCAAATCTTGGTTGAGGAGAACTTGGGGGAAGGAGCCCTGAAACTGAGTTGTGTATGCCGAAGCGGAGGATTAGATGTCGTTGGCGGTCCAGTTCCAGGTGATGGTGTCCTCTTGTTTCAGACTCAACGTAATCTAGGGGAGCAACGTCCAAAGGGCAATTGAACTGGAGTAACTGAGCCGGAGAGTGCAACCGGGCCGCCGACCTGATCCGGTTCTCCTCATAGAACTCCTCCATCGTCCTATGCTTCCTGGTGGCGATCTTGTAAAGCCCGGGAGCCATGGTATGCAGAGACTGTTTTCTCATGAGTCGTCATGCCAAAACGCAAATTTCCCGCTATCACCTAGTGAAATGGTGCTAGCGGCCATTGTTAGCGCCATGTCCGCAAAGGCAACGTAGAACCCGCCCATGGCCGATTAGGGTTGGTCCACTGGAGCTAAGGCCAACACGACCTCAGAGCTTGGCCGATAAGAGTCGGTCCACTGGAGCCAAAGCCGGCGCAACATGTGAGCTCGGTTGAACCTCTCAAGATCCATGACCCCAAACCCCCCAGAGCCTTAGGCCAACAGAGCGACCGCTAGTTGACCAGAGAGTGGCCACTGGATGCATCCTCGGAGTCATCACCACACCAGATGAAGTTGCGAGCTTGTGATTTTCCCAGGTAAGCAATGGGAGCGCCGTGAGGTGATATGCTACAACTACGGACAATACGGTTTTGGCTAGGGACACCTTCCAGCCCTTCTAGCCAGGCAAGCTGCACGCGGCCTTGTTTAGGAGCGGTTGGAGGTCGGTCCTCCTAAGCCGCCTCGTGTGGAGAGGGAAATGCTTTCACATCTAATATTATTTTATTTTATAAGTTTTGGAAATGTCACACGAAAAGAAAAAAAAGAAAAAAACAGTCTTGGGAAAAAGGAAACATATAAATAAAAAAGAAGTTTGGATCGCCATCATACTCATCAAGAATCACGGTTCATGGAGCATCGTGTTGCTCCAATGTGCCAAGCAGTGAAACTGCACCAAAAAGAGGTTTGGATTGATTCTCCTGCATACCACGTCTCGCGCTGAATTTCAGCCAACCTTCTTCATATCTCCAATCAAAGCACTCGGTCTAAATCCAGAAAGTTGGTTCATAACTTAAAATCAGGAAAGTTCTCACAAAAGGAAGGAAAGCCACAACCCACAGCCAAAAAATTCGAGCTGCCGCCCCACCTCTGACCCGGCCCGCCAAGCCACAGGTCCAAGCTCCCCGCCACGTCATCGATCCGCGGCATCTCTCTCGCGGATCCTCATCTTGACCGTCCACTGCATCCGCATCGAACGGCAGGCACACGCCTCCTCCAACCTCTCTCCCCTTTAAAGCACCCCTCGCCCCTTTCCGCAAATCACATTACCAACCACCACCGCTCCTCCAACCCCACATTAGCTCATCAGCAGCTCGAAGAGGATCGTCGGCGACCATGTCCGGGCGCGGCAAGGGAGGCAAGGGGCTCGGCAAGGGCGGCGCCAAGCGCCACAGGAAGGTGCTGCGCGACAACATCCAGGGCATCACCAAGCCGGCGATCCGGAGGCTCGCTCGGAGGGGCGGCGTGAAGCGCATCTCGGGGCTCATCTACGAGGAGACCCGCGGCGTGCTCAAGATCTTCCTCGAGAACGTCATCCGCGACGCCGTCACCTACACCGAGCACGCCCGCCGCAAGACCGTCACCGCCATGGACGTCGTCTACGCCCTCAAGCGCCAGGGCCGCACCCTCTACGGCTTCGGCGGCTAGGCTCGTCCTCGCCCCCCCTCCTGCAGATCCCCAAAGTTTGATGATACCGCGACTTGTTTAGTTCTCTGTATGCTCTGTAGTTCGAACTGAATCGTGGAACAAAGTTATTCGCATATGTTGCTGGAAATCAAACCCCTGTCTGTGCAAATACCGTGTTTCTGAATTTTGTCTCGCTGGTGGCCTGCTGCATCTCTGTTGTGTGCGATTGCTGTTTCTTCTGTGATGCAAACTTGTGTGCGCTTATGAGCTAGATTTTACCAGTAGACCTTCACGAATTGTACTTGGTTGCGCAAGAATTGTTTATGGCTGAATCATGAACATCCGAATTGGTGTTCCTTCTGTTGTGCAGCGCTGTAATTGAGATGGAATTTGTCTGCATATCATACATCCAGTCTTAGATTGATTTGTTATGCTCAGCAGAGTTGCAGCTGTGCAAAAATTATTCTGAAACTCTCACAGCTACCGATTCATGATGGGGTTACTGTTAACTGCTACTGTAAGTTAATCAGAATCATCATTTCTGCGTTATCTCTCTCGATTTCTAGTTACTCAGAAACCTTTCCAATTGCTTGAACGGTGATTCCATGTGCAGACTTTGCTAGTAATACACATACGCGAAACCCCCTTCTGCAGTGGCAGCAACAACTACATCCTTCAGAGGAATTGGCCGTCTTCATTTTGCTATCTCAAAGGAGGATGTGGATGAGTTTACAGTGACAATGATTCACTGCAAATCCTTCGGAAATCAGTTACCTGATGTGTTCAAGGCCAGTGCTTTAGTATGTCTCATTCACTGTATTCAAACGATTTCCATTTGTGAGGTGTCAACAAAAAGTGAAAAACTGAACAATGAAAACAAAGGAAGGGGTGCAATGATGCATTGGATCTCTTATGAATTACATTCAGATATCCAAACCAGCTCAAATAACGGAGTAATAATCTGTCCTGAGAAGACATGATGCAGATTACAAAACCATCATCCAGTCAGAACAGCGATGTAAAAGGTACACCAAGTTAGATTGATATTGGTATTCACACGAATTAGTGGTCCTTCTTGTTGTTTGGCTTTGAAGTATATTTGTGTATAAAAGAAGTCGTTCTATTAGAAAATAAACTGAAGATACATCATTTTGATAGACAATATTCACAGTATCTCAATATATTTTTCCCTTCGACGCCAACAGCTTTGGCCCCCTCCCACATGAACAACTTCAGGAACGCCTTTATGAGACTGAATGCCTGATACAGGGAGGCGACTGAATATGGCAAACATGTTGCAAACACGCTGAAGAGATAGACACACAAGCACCGACGTAGACAACAAAAAGACCCTCTCAGTTTGTACTATCAACACAACCAAAATTTGGCACTTTTGTTTAAAGTATACATGTACACAGAGTAGAGCTACAGAGATGGCAAGTTCCCTTGAAAAGCTCCGATTCACAACATCCCAGTCCGGCACAGAGTAGAGCAACCATGCTTTTCAAGGCACACAATACATCAGTTCAGATTGCTGTCATTGAGAGAATGGAACACCGGAGTCGTCGGATGAGGGCTGTAGTGCATTGATCTTGATAACATATTTCTTTCGACTAGACATGCTGCTGACCTCTGAGCTCGCGAGTGTGTCATCTAAGGTATCATACAAGGCAGAGTCCTTGTCGTCATAAGCGTTACCGATATGGCCACTGCACTTGCGGCAGAGCAATCGTGTTCTCTTTCTGAAGAAGCCCCAGGAACGACTCGAGCGGAAGTATGGCGTGCAGCTCACCTCGTCGGTTTGCGTGAACCGGCTCTCGTCGATCGCGAAGAATGAGACGACACCTTTCCTGATCAGCTTCCCGTACTTTGATCCAATGTTGGCCGTGTTCCGTGTCGAGGAGCTCAAATTCAGTGCATAGCCACAGTATCCACAGCTGGCAAGAAGGAACAAACAACACACATCATTGAACTGGACATATAGACGCTTTACAAACCTGAAAGCCATAAACGACAACGCGGTGTTCCCTCTACGCCTTCACAAGTTTAAAATTCAAATTATGTCGTACAGTGCTTATTTATTCGTTTCTAGTCAGTTATCAATGTGTAACTTCATCAGTCAATTTTAATCTGCACCCAAAACATTGCATCCATTTCCTCTTGTGTAATTCTAGTGTTTCTCAGAGATCATGATCTCTTGGAAGAAACAGAGGGCCAATGATAGATGATCCACTTCACTTTCTCGAAACCGGCACGCTCTCTCTATGATCAATCTATTTGGAGTCCCTAGCCAGCAGCCGCCCATAACTAATAACTATAATAAAGAAGCAAAGGATTCAGTATCCATCTGAACCCAGCAACACCGTAACAGTATTCTGAAATTGATCTTGCTGGACAGTAGTACAGACTTCTGACAACAAACACCGCAAGAAGTTACGGCTCCTCCGAGCAAGACCAATCTAGGTTCTGCATCCTATGGTTGTTTGACTCTGGGTTCCTGACCCAAATTAAGCAAGCAGCGGGGAGAGGGCCACCGGAAGGAAGTTGGCGAACCTGTAGGCGACGTCTTTGGCGGAGTAGCAGCCGTCGAGGGTCCTCGCCATGCTCCCCGAGTCCTGGTCGATTTGGGAAAGTGCCCGGGACGGGAGGGAGGGAGGGAGAAGGGAGAAGAGGGGGGCTCTGCTCTTTTGATTGGGGGCTGGCCGGGACGGCGAAGCGGGCAACGGTCTCCGCGGAGGGCAGGCAGGTACGGCGACCGCGCCGCGCTGGTTTTCTTTCTTTTTCTCCTTTTCTTCGTGCCCTTTGGCGCACGTCGTGGCGGGGCGGATGGTGGGTGGATTGATGATGGGGCGTTGCTCTCGCGTCGTTGTTGCCATGCCAGCGCCGTGATTGATTGCTGCCGCGTCTGTGATGCGATCGTGTGAAGGCTGGTGGTGCCTCGTTCGTTGTGTTTGCGTGTTTGCCGGACGTTGCGCCTGTCTCTGTTCAAACTTCAAAATCTTCAGTGGCAGGCAGTGCTTGGTCAATATGGATGTGTTCAGTAGCCCGCATCCGCCCTAATAACTAGGCTCGTACGGGAATAAAGTGTCCTATTTGGTTATCTGGGCTTAGTCCTGGCCATCTCCGGCCCGGCCCTGTCGGCCCACCCAGGCCCGGCCCTAAAATCCAGGGCCTAGGCCCGATGGGCTTGCCCGTGGGCTGGGCTTGGGCCTGAGTTTTGAGCCCACCAGCAGGGCCTGGACGGGCTTGGGCTTGGTATATTGGTATTTTATAAGGAAGAGGCCTAGCCCACGGCCCTAAGCCCTAAGGGCTTTTCAGGGCTTTTTATCAGATGGGCCGAGCTTGGACTTGAAAAGTAGGCCTGATGGTAGGGCCTGGGAGGGCCTGGGCCTCAGTTTTCTGCCATGGGCTTTTTTGGCCCGGCCCAAGCCCGTCCCGGCCCGGCCCATGGCCAGGTATGACTGGGCTGCATCAAATTCTTGCATAGTACGGAACTTAAAGTACTCCTTAGCCTGGCCTGATAGAAACGGCCGAATTGACCGTTTCTAGCGATCCAGGTTGAGGAGATCCATATCGAGGGCACATGGGTGGGTCGAGATGCACGAGGGGATGCAAGGATGCGTACACGATGTACGCGGTTTCTTCTTCTATCTTCAGTAAGCTCCTTCTTAATCCTCTTTCTTCCGCCCCATAGGTGCCTTAGCGGCGGAGGCAGAGTGCCTGAACAGCTCCTACGCCATCAGCAGCACGACGAGGCCGAGCTGACGTAGTAGAGCCTGACGCGCTTCGCCTCTAAGCTGGGCATCACGTTCGAGTTCACCGCCGTCGCGTTCGACCCCTTCAGCCCCTCGCCATCCCAAGCCTATCGGCGGTGCCCGATGAGACCGTTGTCATGCACATAACGGTCGACACAGAAACCTGCAGGCCGACGACGGCCTCCCTCCACGCCGTGAAGCAGCTTCAGCCAGCCATCGTCGTGTGCGGCGATCACGGCTGCGACCGCGCCGACCTACGGCTCTCGAGCCACGCGCTCAACATCGTCCGCTCATGCACCGCGCTGAACGACCTGCAGAAGAGCGCGACGACGTAATACATGCCGGTGGCGGCCAGTCCACCACCCTCTTCTGCTGCTGGTTGTTCCCCTTCCCTGCTCGGTATCTATCGACCATTGATGAGCTCCAGGGACTCTGCTCGCCACGGCGGTGGGAGGCTTGCTCGTCGACCCGAAGAGGTCGGCGTTCCACACGTGCAAGCCCGAGGCAGTGGACTGTCGCCTCGACGCCGAGTCCGATGGCGGCGCGACGTACTAGTTCCTTGTGTCCTCGTCATCGTTCATTGCAATCGCCATGGCACTGTGTGTTATGGTTAGCTGTTAAGTCTTAATCATATCCCATGCATGCAACCAAACAACATGCACTAGTATGAGCACAGCCAATGCGAGCAACCAAAACACAATGTGTAGAGGCGTTGCTCTGATGCAGAAAGAGGGGATGCATGCAACCAATCAATATGCAGATGATGTTGTTTTGCCTGCATATGCTTAGCCAGACCCAACTGAGACAAGTATGCAAAAGGGCAAAAAAGATGCAGGTAACCAAACGCATCCCATGTGTGTCCACACGCAGTATGTTGTGCTGCTGCGCTCTGTTTTTTTAGTGATGCTTCAGAGAAACTAGCACCGGTTTCTGCGATAAATCGCGTGTGCACATGCGGCCACGCGAGGTCGTTATCTGCACCACTCGTCCCCACGTGATTCGTGCTAGCGCAATACAACGTTGCCGTATAATCTCCCCTTGGCAGCGTACACCAGCTGGTATAGCGCTCGTATTCGCGTCTGCGCCACAGTAAAGGCCCACATGGCAGCCTGTAGTGACAACGGCTAGCAGCACTAGGCGGGAGCGAGACACGCAGATGCATTTATTGCACGGGACATGGCCATTCGAAGCTGCTCCCCTTCTCCATTCCTCACAGCTTAGCTGGGCTTGCAAATCATGTGTTCGTCCACGTCCCGTAGTAGTTCATGTTGGGGAACGTAGTAATTTCAAAAAAATTTCTACGCACACACACAGGATCATGGTGATGCATAGAAACGAGAGGCGAGAGTGTTGTCCACGTACCCTCGTAGACCAAAAGCGGAAGCATTAGCACAACGCGGTTGATGTAGTCGTACGTCTTCACGATCTGAACGATCCAAGTACCGAACGTACGACACCTCCGAGTTCAGCACACATTCAGCTCGATGACGTCCCGCGAACTCCGATCCAGCAGAGCTTCACGGGAGAGTTCTGTCAGCACGACGGTGTGGTGACGGTGATGATGTTGCTACCGGCGCAGGGCTTCGCCTAAGCACCGCTACGATATGACCGAGGTGGAATATGGTGGAGGGGGGCACCGCACACGGCTGGAATAGATCAATCGATCAACTTGTGTGTCTAGAGGTGCCCCCTGCCCCCGTATATAAAGGACCAGGGGGAGGAGGCGGCCAGCCAGGAGGAGGGCGCGCCAGGGAGGAGTCCTACTCCCACCGGGAGTAGGACTCCTTCTTTTCCTAGTTGGAGTAGGAGGGGGAAAAGAAGGGAAGGAGAGAGGAGGAAGGAAAGGGGGGCGCCCCCCTCCTTGTCCAATTCGGACTAGAGGGGGAGGGGGCGCGCGGCCTGCCCTAGCCGCCCCTCCTCTTCTCCACTAAGGCCCATCTTGGCCCATTAAACTCCCCGGGGGTTCCGGTAACCCCCCGGTACTCCGGTATATGTTCGAAACTCCCCGAAACCATTCCGGTGTCCGAACATAGTCGTCCAATATATCGATCTTTACGTCTCGACCATTTCGAGACTCCTCGTCATGTCCGTGATCATATCCGGGACTCCGAACTACCTTCGGTACATCAAAACACAAAACTCATAATACCGATCGTCATCTAACTTTAAGCGTGCGGACCCTACGGGTTCGAGAACTATGTAGACATGACCGAGACACGTCTCCGGTCAATAACCAATAGCGGATCCTGGATGCTCATATTGGCTCCTACATATTCTACGAAGATCTTTATCGGTCAAACCGCATAACAACATACGTTGTTCCCTTTGTCATCGGTATGTTACTTGCCCGAGATTCGATCGTCGGTATCTCAATACCTAGTTCAATCTTGTTACCGGCAAGTCTCTTTACTCGTTATGTAATACATCATCCCGCAACTAACTCATTAGTTACAATGCTTGCAAGGCTTATAGTGATGTGCATTACTGAGTGGGCCCAGAGATACCTCTCCGACAATCGGAGTGACAAATCCTAATCTCGAAATACGCCAACCCAACAAGTACCTTTGGAGACACCTGTAGAGCATCTTTATAATCACCCAGTTACGTTGTGACGTTTGGTAGCACACAAAGTGTTCCTCCGGTAAACGGGAGTTGCATAATCTCATAGTCATAGGAACATGTATAAGTCATGAAGAAAGCAATAGCAACATACTAAACGATCAAGTGCTAAGCTAACGGAATGGGTCAAGTCAATCACATCATTCTCCTAATGATGTGATCTCGTTAATCAAATGACAACTCATGTCTATGGCTAGGAAACATAACCATATTTGATCAACGAGCTAGTCTAGTAGAGGCATACTAGTGACACTCTGTTTGTCTATGTATTCACACATGTATCATGTTTCCGGTTAATACAATTCTAGCATGAATAATAAACATTTATCATGATATGAGGAAATAAATAATAACTTTATTATTGTCTCTAGGGCATATTTCCTTCAGTTCAACACCACCTCCATCTCACCACACGAGCAATAAGATGCCTCCACTCCCTCTCATCCGTTGCCCCGAATGCAACACCGACTACGTGCTCTAGTTTGTCTTCGGGACTGAACTAAACCCCGGCATGGGGTAAGTGTTTCTAAATCCTTTCATGCCTTCTTCTCCAGGGCGTGCTAATCTTTCTTCCTGCTGCAACATGGAGGGTGCAGTTTTTGGAAGTGGGAGAACGAGTACATGCAGTACTTCAGCGCGCGGTGGGGACATCTGATTTCGCATGCGCCGGTCCATCGCCAAGTCACACTTCTCGAGCAGAACCAGTCATTCCTAAAGAACATTTCCATGTTGTGCCTCTCAAACTTGATGGTCATGGTCACTATGTTCCTCCACAAGTTCTGAAGTATCATTCCGGCTGCATAGGAAGCGCCGTAGTCATAATACATGTGTTCATCTTCTTCTGCTCAGTGCACTTCATGCATCCCGCGCATGGCCTTGGCCAAGAGCTGCCTCCTTAGAACTACGTAGTTTATCCCCTCTGCGTAGGGACTGCCGTTTTCTTTTTCATATGTTCCACTTTTTGCTGGCCGAGCTGCATGTATCACCCAGTACGTTTAGCTTGCTCATGCAGGCTGCGAGCTGGTCTATCAATAAATTATTTAGCCACCTTTGTGGGCCGACGCCCCTGCTGCAATTAGCCTGTCTCTAATCACAAAACGTGTGCAAATACATCGAGCGTAAATGTGCGTACACCAAACAGCAGTGTATGCCATAAATTGCCCAATTGAAGTCATTGCCCAGCTCCCCTGAACCGAATAACAACACCCAGCATGATTACTTCAATTAACACGCACTGCAGCGGAGCAGTTATGACCCACCCCGGACGGGCGTCCCCCGCGGGCCGAATCGCTAATGGATAAGGCTGTATTCCTACGATGATAAATGCGTGCGGGCCCACACGCGTGAGGGTATAATGGGTGTATTCCCATTTCGTAAGAAATTAACATTGTGCAGTATTGGGCGTTGGGGGCAAGATGCTATATTAGATGCCGATAACGACGCGCTGCGGACGCATAAGATAACGGCAGCGCGTGGCCGCATGTCCTCAAAATTCGCGTCGCGGTTTCTGACTTAAACCAGAACCGATGTTCTGCTTCGGGACGGATAGCCCCACCACGCATGGTGCTAGTCAGCATCAGGACTAATTACCTCAATCAATGTTTAAGGACACGTGGCTCCATTACCGTAGCCCGTCCAGAGAAGGTATGCCTTGTTTTCCTTCGTGGCTTGGCTTGGTTGCGCGTCATTCTCCATGCAATAATTCTCACGATCAAGTGACCCACGTCACGGGATTGCTCCCTTCGCTATACCATCATAGCGTTAGGGGTGGCATAACCCATTAATTTTTGTATAAGAGATACGGGTGAGAGCTTTATCAAAGGGAAAAAGACAAAGTGATTAGAGATATTAGGTGACTTCAGCATGGGGAGTAGCATCTATGATAATCACCATGTTTTTTCTACGGTCAACCCAGGAGCTGATATGTTTAACACCCCCCACCCTCCACCCGGGGGTCTTCTAAGCATGCGCCGTTGCAAATAAAGAAGCAACCTCAAGGTGGGCCATACGATGAACTGACGCTCAAAGTCGTTACTTGGGTGCTTAGGGTTGTGCTCGTGCAGGGCAACAATGGCGGCGAAGAGGAGCGACACAGAGGTCAAAAGTGAGGGGAGGCAGTCTGGGGATGAAGAGACGATGCAAAGGAAGGGTAAACGTGAAAAGAGGAATGTGGCGGTGACATTGAGGAGCAAGCTAAGCTTTTGGTGTTGAGATCACGCGCCTACTAGCCAACCACCTCCAACGCCGCCAATAGACCTTAGAACACAAGCGGCGATGCCGATACAAACGAGCAAAGACCAGGGAGGCAATGCGAACCAGCAACAACCCACATCAGAGAGAACCCCTCCCCAGACCAACCCGCGCACATGCCATCTGCCGCACAACACAACTAGCTTCATGAACTTGGCCGCTAAGAGCATCTACAACCAGACCACTCATATTTTCACCAAACGTCCGGGCGAGTAGCCCGGTCACGGCTTGGACACGAGAGAGAAGGGGGAAAGGCACCCAACCGGACACCCATATTGTCCTCATATGTCTAGGATGTCCGCAAATCTCCATATCCACGCCATATCTATATCTATACTGTAATGCCATAGCTGTAATGCCATTGTTCGACCAAAAATCTATACCCACAATTTAATCCCCACAATAGGAAGCAAAAGAACACTTCTCCAGCAGTCAAAGAGTAGCAAATACAATGAGAGTGCAAATACCAGATAGCAATAGCAGAGTGCAGATAGCATCAACCTTTTCTTCTAGGCTGTTTGAATCTTTGGCATTGATTTGGTTAAAAGAAATGGAATAGGGAGTGGAGCGAACAGGTTGATTGAGTGGCAGTTTTTGTTCAACAAATAATTTTATAGGTCCTCGAATATATGTTTTTGGACGCAAGTCCATGTATGTGTTTTTATTCATTTTCACAAATGCGGCAATGGCCTTTTCTAGTGTCTATAAACTTGTCATGACCAACAGGTGCATAGAGTTTTGTCGTAGCTTTTTCAAAATAAGAATATCGATCTCACATGAAGTGATCTTTGTCTCTTGTAGGATACTGGGATGTGCCTGCAAGTTCATTATGGTCCAAAGGAAGAGCGAATGCAGTGGTTGAAATATTGCCGATGGAGAGCATCGTCGAGGCCGACCATATGTGTCATCGCCATCACTCCTCCACGAGCCAGTGACTCCGACTTCACCAAAACAAACCACTGACGAGCCCGCACTGCAACAACCTGCATGAAGCCTGCATTGACCTATGCCAAACAGTTGGCCACCAAGAGTAACGGCGAGACAACTCCGACTTAGATGACAATCAAGTGCAGAAGAAAAATGAAAATCTTGCACCGACAAAGACCTCACGAAGACCAGTGAACACCCGTCATCATTGTTGCCCATGCCCCACAAAGGCAGCTCTGACTGCATGATGAAAGAGACCATGAGGAGACCAGACAGACACGCCGGAAAGAGCCAACTACCAAGACCCTGCCACGACCCTACACCACACGCCACCAACATCGTCACCAAACAAGTCACCATACCGAAAGGTAGGAGAGCCGTCAACCTCACAACCATGCGAAACAAGCTGTCGCAGATCCACAATGCCCACCGGCTCCAATACTATGCCTTTAAGAAGGGAGCGATACAAAGCATCACCATCGTCCGCTTGACATGAGCTAGGGTTTCCCCAAGAGCCGAGGGAAGGGGGAAGGCAAGCTCACAACTATGCCCCCAATAGGAAAACGGTGCCCACAGGTGTTATCATCACCGACTCCTACCACAACCGGAGCAGGGCACTTGCCCCAAGCAGATCATCCACTCCACTTCCCAGTGAAGGCCAATGGACCCTGCAACCCGTCACTAGCCTGCTCTCCACACCAGTGTTGGGGAACGCAGTAATTTCAAAAAAATTCCTACGCACACGCAAGATCATGGTGATGCATAGCAACGAGAGGGGAGAGTGTTGTCTACGTACCCTCGTAGACCGTAAGCGGAAGCGTTATGACAACGCGGTTGATGTAGTCATATGTCTTCACGATCGACCGATCCTAGCACCGAAGGTACGACACCTCCGCGATCTGCACACGTTCAGTTCGGTGACGTCCCACGAACTCACGATCCAGTAGTGTGTCGAGGGAGAGCTTCGCTAGCACGACGGCGTGATGACGGTGATGATGAAGCTACCGGCGCAGGGCTTCGCCTAAGCACTACGACGATATGACCGAGGTGGATTATGGTGGAGGGGGGCACCGCACACGGCTAAGAGATCAATGATCAACTTGTGTGTCTATGGGGTGCCCCCTCCCCCGTATATAAAGGAGTGGAGGAGGGGGAGGGTCGGCCCTCCTATGGCGCGCCCCATGGGGAGTCCTACTCCCACCGGGAGTAGGATTCCCCCCTTCCCTAGTTGGACTAGGAGTGGAAGGAAGGGGGAGGAAGGAGGAAGGAAGGGGGGGGGCGCCCCCCTCCCAATTCAGATTGGGCTTGGGGGGGCGCGCCCCCTCCTTTGCTCCATTCTCCTCTCTCCCACTATGGCCCAATAAGGCATGTATACCTCCCGGGGGGTTCCGGTAACCTCCCGGCACTCTGGTTTTCTCCGAAATCACCCAGAACACTTCCGGTGTCCGAATATAGCCGTCCAATATATCGATCTTTATGTCTCGACCATTTCGAGACTCCTAGTCATGTTCGTGATCATATCCGGGACTCCGAACTACCTTCAATACATCAAAGCACATAAACTCATAATACCGATCGTCACCGAACGTTAAGCGTGCGGACCCTACGGGTTTGAGAACTATGTAGACATGACCGAGACACGTCTCCGGTCAATAATCAATAGCGGAACCTGGATGCTCATATTGGCTCCCACATATTCTACGAAGATCTTTATCGGTCAAACGCATAACAACATACGTTGTTCCCTTTGTCATCGGTATGTTACTTGCTCGAGATTCGATCGTCGGTATCTCAATACCTAGTTCAACCTCGTTACCGGCAAGTCTCTTTACTCGTTCCGTAATGAATCATCCCGCAACTAACTCATTAGTTTCATTGCTTGCAAGGCTTATAGTGATGTGCATTACCGAGAGGGCCCAGAGATACCTCTCTGACAATCGAAGTGACAAATCCTAATCTTGATCTATGCCAACTCAACAAGTACCATCGGAGACACCTGTAGAGCACCTTTATGATAACCCAGTTACGTTGTGACGTTTGGTAGCACACAAAGTGTTCCTCTGGTATTCGGGAGTTGCATAATCTCATAGTCATAGGAACATGTGTAAGTTATGAAGAAAGCAATAGCAACAAACTAAACGATCATAGTGCTAAGCTAAAGGATGGGTCATGTCAATCACATCATTCTCTAATGATGTGATCCCGTTCATCAAATGACAACTCATGTCAATGGCTAGGAAACTTAACCATCTTTGATCAACGAGCTAGTAAGTAGAGGCATACTAGTGACATTCTGTTTGTCTATGTATTCACACATGTACTAAGTTTCCGGTTAATTCAATTCTAGCATGAATAATAAACATTTATCATGATATAAGGAAATAAATAATAACTTTATTATTGCCTCTAGGGCATATTTCCTTCAACCAGGCCCAGGGACATTCGGTCACCGTCGCCGCATCACAGCCACCGCACCTCGCGAAGCAGGCGGACAAGGCCACAACAGATACCCCGAAGGCCGCCCGAATCCGGCCATGCTTGGCCAGATCCGGCAACCACCAACCTCCCCACTGGCACAAACAAAGCATCCGCGCTGTCCAGCCGAGTAGAGCTGGAGACCTAGCCGGGGAGCATTGAGACCGGAGCGCCACCAGGCCCAGCAACCGCACTGCCGCGTGGCCACAACAGTTGCCAACCACCAAAAGGTAGGCCATTGCCTGAGATCCAGAGAGCTTCCCATGTTGCAATGGCTCAGGAGAGCCCCACCGCGGTCGTCCGTTGCACGGGCTTAGTCCAACCCCGTCATTTGGCGGCGGGGAGAGGAGGCGGAGGAGAGAGGGGTGGAGCCAGTTGGAAGGCTCTGCCCGAGCCACTCGGAGGCGGCGTGGGGACAAGAGGAACGGGAAATCAAATATAGTTTTTTTTTCGAGAGTACGCTAAGGGTGTACCATATTTTTATAGAAGAAAGAAAGACAATTTACAAGAAGATCGCGCGCACTGCGAACAGGTCTCGATCGAATACCGACACCAACACCTACAGCTAAACTAAGGCTACTCTCTCGCTAACTGATCTAAGCCTCCAGCACCAGCCTTCCTCGAGTCCTTAGTTTCTGCGATGATGTGCCCCTTCAGTTGCGTGGGGGACAGCTGCTGAGCGGTCCTACCTAACACCCTGGCATTCCGCTGCTTCCAACGTGACCAGGTTGTCACCATGAATAGGGAGTCAAATCCTCTTCTCTCCCTCCCGTGAAGGGTGTCCCTTCCTAAGGGGTCAGATAAGGAGCTAGGTTCTAAGGGATTTGTTAGAGATACTCTTATCCAAAACTATGACAAGCCCAAGCTGCTCGAGGACGATGCGGGTCTGCCTCTTCGCCGGGCGAGACTCAATGGTCACCGGCGGCCCGATGAACTCCGCATCCGCCTGCGTCTTAATCTCCAGGAAGTTGAGCTTGGGTCGCGGTCGGCCGAGCCTCCACAAGGCAATGCCATAGACACACGCGACCACCTCCGCCGTCTCAAACGTGTAGAGCCAATACAACCGACTGTCACATTGAAACTCGACACTGAAGCGGCTAGATGGCCGCGCCTGAATGCCGCGGTAGTCAGACTAGGCCTTCACGAGTTTCAGCAGCATCGTCGGTGGTGGCGGCCGAATTTGGTGGTGCGGCGCGACAACAGTAGCGGTGTGGCCCAGCGACGATGAAGTAGGAAGATGCGTTGGCAAGACGGTAGCGGTGTGCTACCTCTTGAGCATGCGTTGGTTTTCCCTTGAAGAGGAAAGGGTGATGCAGCAAAGTAGCGTAAGTATTTCCCTCAACTTTTGAGAACCAAGGTATCAATCCAGTAGGAGACTACACGCAAATTGCCTATTACCTGCACAAACAATCAAGAACCTTGCAACCAACGCGATAAAGGGGTTGTCAATCCCTTCACGGTCACTCGCAAAAGTGAGATCTAATAAAGATGGTAAAGTAAATATTTTTGGTATTTTTGTTGTATAGATTGGAAAGTAAAGATTGCAAAATAGTAAACGAGATGCGATGTATATAAAAGAGATGTAATATAATAGGAAAGAGACACGGGGGCCATAGGTTTCACTAGTGGCTTCTCTCAAGATAGCATGTATTACGGTGGGTGAACAAATTACTGCCGAGCAATTGATAGAAAAGCGCATAGTTATGAGAATATCTAGACAATGATCATGAACATAGGCATCACGTCCGTGTCAAGTAGACCGAAACAATTCTGCATCTACTACTATTACTCCACACATCGACCGCTATCCAGCATGCATCTAGAGTATTAAGTTCATAAGAACAGAGTAACACATTAAGCAAGATGACATGATGTAGAGGGATAAACTCAAGCAATATGATATAAACCCCATCTTTTTATCCTCGATGGCAACAATACAATACATGCTTTGCTGCCCCTGCTGTCACTGGGAAAGGACACCGCAACATTGAACCCAAAAGCTAAGCACTTCTCCCATTGCAAGAAAGATCAATCTAGTAGGCCAAACTAAACCGATAATTCGAAGAGACTTGCAAAGATATCAAATCATGCATATAAGAATTCAGAGAAGAACCAAATATTATTCATAGATAAACTTGATCATAAATCCACAATTCATCGGATCTCGGCAAACACACCGCAAAAAGATACTACATCGAATAGATCTCCAAGAACATCGAGGAGAACTTTGTATTGAGAATCAAAGAGAGAGAAGAAGCCATCTAGCCAATAACTATGGACCCGAAGGTCTGTGGTAAACTACTCACACATCATCAGAGAGGCTATGGTGCTGATGTAGAAGCCCTGAAAGATCGTGGATGTCGCCTAGAGGGGGGGTGAATAGGCGCTTTAAAATAATTATGGTTTAGGCTTGAACAAATGCGGAATAAACCTAGCGGTTAATTTGACAAGCACAAAACCTACAACAACTAGGCTCACCTATGTGCACCAACAACTTATGCTAAGCAAGATAAACAACTAAGTGATAGCAAGATATATGACAAGAAACAATATGGCTATCACAAAGTAAAGTGCATAAGTAAAGGGTTCGGGTAAGAGATAACCGAGACACGCGGAGACGCCGATGTATCCCGAAGTTCACACCCTTGCGGATGCTAATCTCCGTTTGGAGCGGTGTGGAGGCACAATGCTCCCCAAGAAGCCACTAGGGCCACCGTAATCTCCTCACGCCCTCGCACAATGCAAGATGCCGTGATTCCACTAAGGGACCCTTGAGGGCGGTCACCGAACCCGTACAAATGGCAACCCTTGGGGGCGGTCACCGAACCCGTACACTTTGGCAACCCTTGGGGGCGGTCACCGGAACCCGTCAAATTGCTCGGGGCGATCTCCACAACCTAATTGGAGACCCCGACGCTTGCCCGGAGCTTTACACCACAATGATTGAGCTCCGGACACCACCAACCGTCTAGGGCGCCCAAGCACCCAAGAGGAACAAGCTCAAGGGCACCAAGCACCCAAGAGTAATAAGCTTCTCAACTTGTAACTTCCACGTATCACCGTGGAGAACTCAAACCGATGCACCAAATGCAATGGCAAGGGCACACGGAGTGCCCAAGTCCTTCTCTCTCAAATCCCACCGAAGCAACTAATGCTAGGGAGGAAAATGAGAGGAAGAACAAGAAGGAGAACACCAAGAACTCCAAGATCTAGATCCAAGGGGTTCCCCTCACATAGAGGAGAAAGTGATTGGTAGAAATGTGGATCTAGATCTCCTCTCTCTTTTCCCTAAAAAACTAGCAAGAATCCATGGAGGGATTGAGAGTTAGCAAGCTCGAAGAAGGTCAACAATGGGGGAAGAACACGAGCTCAAAGGATTAGGTTCATTGGGGAAGAAGACCCCCTTATATAGTGGGGGAAGAAATCCAGCCGTTACCCCCACTTCAGCCCCACAGAGAGCGGTACTACCGCTCGGCCAGCGGTACTACCGCTTGGCCCTATAAGCGGTACTACCGCTCCCCCTCGCGGTACTGCCGCTGGGCCCAGAGCGGTACTACCGCGGTGGCAGGGCGGTACTACCGCAAACGAGCGGTACTACGGCCCCCACTGCCGCGGCTAGTACCGTAAAACCCGACACGAAAAAGACCCCTCGAATCGAGGCGGTACTAGCACGAGACCGCAGCGGTACTACGGCTGGGGGCTACCAGTGGTACTACCGCTCTGGAGCGGTACTACCGCTCTAGAGTAGTACTACCGCTTGTAGCACTCAAGTGGTACTACCGCTCCGGCCCGCGGTACTACCGCTAGGAAACCAAAACTGCCATAACTTCTGCATATGAGCTCCGAATTGAGCAAACTCAAGCTTGTTGGATTGAGGAAGACAAGTAGCATCAAGGTTATAGTAAGAAGAGGCAGGGGAGGTATGCCAACAAATAGAGGAGTGAAACCTCCAACCGAGAAGAACCGGCATAACCTCCAACATCGAAAACATCATAGAAGATGTGAGTGAACTCCGTTTTCGATGAACTCGAGCTTGTCATCAAGATGACCATAAGCTCCAAAACTCACACAGAGAAGAACCAAACAAGAACCAAGAAAGATGATGCAAGGATGCAATGGTTTGAGCTCTCTACGAATGATACGATCAAGCTACTCATCGAGAGCCCCCCTTGATAGTACGGCAATCGATCCTATAACCCGGTCTCCCAACAACCATCATGAGACCGGTAAAATAGAAAACCTATCAAGGGAAAACCTTTGCCTTGCACATGGTCCACTTGAGCTAGATGATGACGATCTTGACTCCCTCAAGTTGGACCACCTTTCTTGGTTGCGTTGGCTCGATGAAGACTAGTTGATTGCTCCCCCATACTCCACTATGGGTGAGCCACTCTTCCGCACATCTTCACAAGTCCATTGTCACCACAATGGACGGCAAGCTTCAAGCATTTGATCTCTTCATGATGCTTCACTTGAACTTGCACACCACAACATCTTCACAAGTCCATTGTCACCACAATGGACGGCAAGCTTCAAGCATTTGATCTCTTCATGATGCTTCACTTGAACTTGCACACCGCAACCTAACCCCACAAAGAACTCTCACGAAGAACATGGGTTAGTACACAAAGCGTAATTGACAATGCTTACCACACCATGGGATCGCTTGATCCCTCTCGGTACATCTTCTACGCTTTGTGAGTTGATCAATTTGATTCACTCTTGACTTAGTCTTGATCAACCATGAATCTTTTCAACTCTCTTCATTTGGATGATGTCTTGAAGATATACATGAATGATCACACAATCTTCTTCTCCAAGACATGCTTGCAATAAGCTCAACTCTCACATGACCAATCTTTGGATAATTCCTTAATAACACCTTGGTCACCACATAAACTCCTTGAAACCAACACATGAACTTCAAGAAATGCCTATGGACAAATCCTTCAAATATAACTCAAGGCAACCATTAGTCCATAGAGATTGTCATCAATTACCAAAACCAAACATGGGGGCACCGCATGTTCTTTCAAGTCCTCCGTGATCGATTCCCCCTCCGGCGGAGCGCCGGAAAAGGCCCCAAGATGGGATCTCACGGGTACAGAAGGTTGCGGCGGTGGAAAATTGGTTTCGTGGCTCCCCCTGATGTTTTTTAGGGTATAAGAGTATATATAGGCGGAAGAAATAGGTCGGTGGAGCTCCGTGGGGCCCATGAGGGTGGGGGCGCGCCCTCCTGCCTCGTGACCACCTCGCGGTGTTCCATACTTCAACTCCAAGTCTTCTGGATTGCGTTTGTTCCAAGAAAGATCCTCACGAAGGTTTCGTTCCGTTTGCTATTCCTTTTCTGCAAAACACTGAAATATGCAAAAAACAGAAACTGGCACTGGGCCTTTGGTTAATAGGTTAGTCCCAAAAATAATATAAAAGAGCATATTAAAGCCCATTAAACATCCAAAACATATAATATAATAGCATGGAACAATAAAAAATTATAGATATGTTGGAGACGTATCACGGTGCGGCCGATTGGAGGAAGGGAACGACGGATCCGAGCGGCGGTGTGGTACGTCAACGATGGCGATGGCCGGATCCGGCCAGATTCGGTGGGGCACCGGCGCCGTGGGAGGGTTTGCGGCGTCGGGAGGCTGCGGCAAAATTTCGCATGTGACGGTGGGGCATGCACGCAACTGGCTTTTGGTTTGTTTGGGTTTGTGGCAGCAGCCCACGTGCCGCATACGCACACGGCGCTGCCGCTTTTTTGTCTACCCAAAAAACTATTTGCAACCAATTGTAACAAAGACATTTCTTTTGTTCAAAAGTCCAATAAAACGGTTATGCCCTGCAATAATAGAGTTGTTGTTGGATATGCTCTTACACCATCCAAGTAGTACATCACTACCCAAAGGTTCAGGCCGGATTGTAGGAACTAGCTAGGAAGTGGGTGATACGTTTTTGTATTTTTATGAGAAGAAATACGGCACCCATGATTCCCAGTAGTAAGTCGTCGGCATATCACGCGTAACAAATCCTTATTAATAAGGAATGGCTTTTAAAAGGGGCCAGGCCTCTCTCTAACCTCCCTCCGGTCCTTTTTACTCTGCACATTAGATTTCTGTCAAGTCAAACTTTATAAAGTTTGACCAAATTTATGTTAAAGAATACACACATCTACAATACCAAATATATATACTATGAAACTACATTTCATAATGAATCTAACAATATTGATTTGACTGTGAATATTGGTATTTTTTCCTATAAGCTTGGTCAAAGTAGAGATAATTTGACTTCGGACAAAACTTATATGCGAACTAAAAAGGACTGGAGGGAGTATGCCTATGAGGTAAGTTTCTAACATCGTGAACCAGATCATCACACTCGTCAAGGTCAGAACGAAGTCTTGTCTGAAAAGAAACGTTACAATAAGCATCAACTTCTTTAACAATGCAGTTTTTGCTAGAATTTTGTCTATTATGGGCCAACCCAATAGCAGTTTTAGAAATTCCTAATAAATCCTAGAGGCCCACGCAGCTCATTCATGCAAGGCAAGAGGTGGAACTAAAGTTTAGTCCCACATTGCTAGTTTAGAGGGAGTTGGACCTCTTTATAAGGGAGGTTCTTTCCCCACATGTATGAGCATGAGAACAAGAGGGACATCCACGTGCGCTCCTCCTCCGCCGCCCGCCTCGCCACGCCTCGGCACGACGCGCCGCGCCGCGGGTTGCGGGAATGAGCCGAGCCGATGTCTAAATTTTTGCCACGCACGACGGGTATACGAAAGGTCACACAGAAGCTGAAAAGTTTTTACGATAGTGGAGTTTGAATGCGAACGGTGCAGCCCTTCGGCTGCTAGCTGTTCGCTTCATCTTCGTCTCTTCATTTCACCTTTCGTCGCTGCCCTCTCACCTCCTTCTCTCGCGCCTATAAAAGGGAGGTCGCTCCTCTCAGAGAGACGCACCAGACCTTCTCCTTCCTCTCGCCACCGGTTCCAATCTCTGAGCTGCTGCTGTCTTCCTCATCCCGGCTTGCGGCGTGCACCGCGAGTCGGGACAGTAGGCCTCCGAAATCGCACCTCTTTGAGTCCTGTACGGGAGAAGGGTGATAAGGTTTTTGGGGAGCGCTCCGCGCGACTACTGACTTCTTCATCACGGACTCCGACGGCTACTTCCCCGACGACGACTTCTTCCGCGACGTCGACAACCAAATCAACGACATGGCTGGAGAGGATGTCGACCCCAAGTCCAGTGCTTCTGCTGCTGTCCCGTACATGTTCTTCCTCTTTCTATTAGAAGTCCTGCCACAGTTCTTTGCTCTAGCCTCTGCCCTACATATGTTAGGTTCTACTTCATATATGCAACTTCATCTAGTGTCTGTTCTAGATGTGTTTAGCTCAAGTTCATATATGCAGATGCTATTTACCTTCTCTCTGTCAGATTGCATGACTTGCTTTATCTCTGCTATATTAGTCATGCTTTATTCAGCATTTCCGTTAATAAAATCATTCGGTAAATTGCTCATATTTCCAACAATCCAAAAACCTTATTATAGGCAATTCACCCCAAGTGGTTTTGCTGCTTCCATGAGACCTCCTATGTTTGAGGGTATCCACTATAAGAGGTGGTGCGTGAGAGCAGTCTTATGGTTTCAAACCATGAGTTGCTATGACGCCACTCTTGGCAAACCTGAAGGAGAGCTTGATGCTCAACAGGCACAAGCTTTTCAGAAAATGGATACTCTGTTTAAGGCTGCTCTCTTGAGTGTTCTTGGTGAGAACATAGTTGATGCTTATGCGTCAATTGATAATGGAAAAGATATGTGGGATGCACTTGAGGCCAAGTTTGGGGTCTCAGATGCTGGCACTGAGCTGTACATCATGGAGCAGTTCTATGATTACAGGATGACTGAAGAGCGCTCCGTGGTTGAGCAAGCTCATGAGATACAGTCATATGC
Organism: Aegilops tauschii subsp. strangulata; assembly: GCF_002575655.3. Taxonomy (NCBI): domain Eukaryota; kingdom Viridiplantae; phylum Streptophyta; class Magnoliopsida; order Poales; family Poaceae; genus Aegilops; species Aegilops tauschii. The sequence goes on from NC_053035.3 coordinate 400,436,004, forward strand.
TAGAGAACTTGAGCACTTCAGTTGTATGCTACCGGACAAGTTTGTTGCCGGAGGTATCATCACTAAGCTTCCTCCTTCGTGGAGGAACTTTGCTACCTTACTGAAGCATAAGAGACAAGAGTTTTCCGTCCCGGATCTCATTGGCACTCTTGATGTGGAAGAAAAGGCGAGAGCAAAGGACACACGTGCTCGAGGTATTGAGGGAGGATCTAGTGCCATTGTGGTACAAAAGCAGAACTTCCAACCCCACAAGTTGAAGAACAAGGGCAAGTTTGATGGTAAAGCAAAGTTTGATGGGAAGAACAAGGCTGTCCAGCACAAGAACTTCAAGAAGAAGAATGACAAGAAGAAAGGTGTCTGTCATGTGTGTGGGGATCCTGATCATTGGGCTCCTAGTTTCCCTAATCGCTATGACAAGCGTCATCCTGGGAAAGGCGGAAAGACCGCTAATGTTGTCATTGGAGACACTGACATGAAGGATGTTGGGTATGGTATATTTCCCACTATTCTTCCAGTATGTCATTCTCCTGATTGGTTGATTGACACGGGTGCTAATGTGCATGTATGCGGTGATATTTCCATGTTTTCGTCTTATCAGACCGCAGGGACTTCAACCGTGCTGATGGGCAACGGTTCAAGTGCTTTTGTTCGTGGTGTTGGCACGGTCGATCTGAAGTTTACTTCGGGGAAGATCGTGCGGCTGAAGAACGTGCATTATGTCCCCTCCGTCAATAAAAATCTTGTTAGCGGATCTCTTCTGTGTAGAGATGGCTACAAGCTTGTCTTTGAGTCGAATAAATTTGTAATATCCAAGTATGGAACCTTCGTTGGTAAAGGCTATGAGTCAGGAGGCCTGTTTCGTTTATCCTTATCAGACGTTTGCAATAAAGTTGTTAATCATATTTGCAACAATAGTGAATCAAATGTGTGGCATTCACGTCTTTGTCATGTTAACTTTGGTTGCATGTCGCGACTAGCGAAGTTGAACTTAATCCCTAGTTTCACCACTGTCAAGGGATCCAAGTGTCAAGTGTGTGTGCAAGCTAAGCAACCTCGTAAGTCTCATGTGACTGCGGAAACGAGAAATCTTGCACCACTAGAACTCATACATTCAGATCTATGTGAAATGAATGGTGTTTTGACAAAAGGTGGAAAGAAATATTTCATGACGTTAATTGACGACTCCACTAGATACTGCCGTGTGTATCTTCTGAAATCTAAGGATGAGGCTTTGAACTTTTTCAAGATCTATAAAGCTGAAGTGGAAAACCAACTTGATCGGAAAATCAAGAGGCTTAGGTCCGACCGTGGTGGAGAGTATTTTTCCAATGAATTTGATGCTTTTTGTGCGGAACATGGTATAATCCATGAGAGGACGCCTCCCTATTCACCTTAGTCAAATGGGGTGGCCGAAAGAAAGAACCGTACTCTAACTGATTTGGTTAACGCCATGTTAGACACATCGGGTCTCTCCAAGGCATGGTGGGGGGAGGCGATATTGATGGCATGTTATGTCCTAAACCGAGTTCCCACAAAGAACAAAGAGATAACTCCATTCGAGGAATGGGAGAAGAAAAGGTTAAAACTCTCTTATCTACGAACATGGGGTTGTTTGGCGAAAGTCAATGTTCCAATTCCAAAGAAGCGGAAGCTTGGACCAAAGACTATGGATTGTGTTTTCTTGGGATATGCTTTTCATAGCATTGGCTATAGATTCTTGGTTGTAAAATCTGAGGTACCTGACATGCATGTCGGTACGATCATGGAGTCGAATGATGCGACTTTCTTTGAAGATATCTTTCCCATGAAGGATATGGCTACCTCATCTAATCAGGAGATGCCTAGTTCATCGAATCAGGAACCAGTTACAATTACCAAACCTACAATTTCGATGGAACACTTTGAAAGTCCTGTGGAGGAGAACAATGAAGTTCCTACTAGGAGCAAGAGACAAAGGACTGCAAAATCCTTTGGTGATGATTTTCTTGTGTATCTCATAGATGACACTCCCAGTTCTATTTCAGAGGCCTATGCATCTGAAGATGCTGACTACTGGAAGGAAGCGGTTCGTAGCGAGATGGATTCCATCTTGGCGAATGAAACTTGGGAGATAACTGATCGTCCTTATGGGTGCAAACCTATAGGATGCAAATGGGTATTCAAGAAGAAGCTTAGGCCTGATGGTACTATTGAAAAGTACAAGGCTCGGCTCGTGGCTAAGGGTTATACCCAAAAGGAAGGTGAAGACTTCTTTGATACTTACTCACCTGTGGCTCGACTGACCACTATTCGAGTTCTACTTTCACTAGCTGCCTCACATGATCTTCTCGTTCATCAAATGGATGTTAAGACTGCTTTCCTAAATGGAGAGTTGGACGAGGAAATTTATATGGAACAACTAGATGGGTTTGTAATAGATGGTCAGGAAGGGAAAGTGTGCAAGTTGCTGAAGTCTTTGTATGGACTCAAGCAAGCACCCAAACAGTGGCATGAGAAGTTTGAAAGAACTTTAACAGCTGCAGGCTTTGTTGTGAACAAAGCTGACAAATGTGTGTACTATCGCCATGGTGGGGGCGAGGGAGTTATCCTTTGCTTGTATGTTGACGACATACTAATTTTCGGAACAAATCTGAATGTCATCAAGGAGGTCAAGGATTTCCTATCTCGTTGTTTTGAGATGAAGGATTTAGGAGTGGCTGATGTCATTCTGAACATCAAGTTGTTGAGAGACTATGATGGTGGGATTACATTGCTTCAATCTCACTATGTGGAAAAGATCTTGAGTCGCTTTGGCTATAGTGACCGCAAGCCCTCTCCAACACCATATGATGTGAGTGTGTTACTTCGAAAGAATCGAAGAATTGCTAGAGATCAATTGAAGTATTCTCAGATCATTGGCTCGCTTATGTACTTAGCCAGTGCTACAAGACCTGACATCTCTTTTGCTGTTAGCAAACTGAGTCGGTTTGTCTCAAAACTAGGAGATGTGCATTGGAAAGCTCTAGAGAGAGTTTTGCGTTATTTGAAAGGCACTGCAAATTATGGAATTCACTACACTGGGCACCCAAAGGTGCTTGAAGGGTATAGTGACTCAAACTGGATCTCAGATGCTGATGAGATAAAGGCCACGAGCGGATATGTATTCACTCATGGAGGTTGCGCTATTTCTTGGAAGTCTTGCAAGCAGACCATCTTAACGAGGTCAACAATGGAAGCAGAAATCACAACACTAGATACAGCTATGGTCGAAGCAGATTGGCTTCGCCGGCTCTTGAATGACTTGCCGGTTGTTGAGAAACCTGTATCGGGTATCCTTATGAACTGCGACAATCAAACTGTGATCACGAAAGTGAGCAGCTCAAAGGATAACATGAAGTCATCAAGACACGTTCAGAGAAAGTTAAAGTCTGTCAGGAAAATGAGAAACTCCGGAGTTATTGCATTGGATTATATCCAAACGTCTAAAAATCTGGCAGATCCTTTTACTAAGGGTCTATCACATAATGTGATAGATAATGCATCAAGGAAGATGGGTATGAGACCCACAATATGAGCTGTTCACAGTGGTAACCTATTCTTTGTGATCTGAGATCCCGTGAATTAGATGTGGAAGACAAGTTGTTGGTCAACTGAGAGGAGAGTATCCTTACTATTAACAATACCACTCCATGAAGATGCAATACTCTTCTAATCTGCATGGCAGGTTGATGTATATCTTAATGTGTTCTAAGTGGCTCTTTTAAGCAAAGATGTTGTCCCACAGAACATCTTTTGAAGAACACACCTATATGAGTCTGATTGTTAAACGTCGTAATCTATGAGAGTAGGGTTCTCTCTAATAAACTCATGAAAGGTCTCGGAGTATGACGCATAAGCTCCACCCGCGGGGAAGACCCACGGTAGCCATGTATCGGTCAAGGCTTTATGTGAAGCTAGATTCGCAGAAAACTTGCAGTTCAAGGCCCAGTCCACTGTTTAAGTTGCTTACTAGTGTAGCATAGAGTTCTAGGTGGAAGTTCAACTTAACAGTCTCCACTGCAGTACCGGTATATAAAACAGTGTCTTGGAACCAAAGGCAAATTTTGTGTGCCTTTGGGATCTGGTGGGGGATTGCTGGAATTTTGTCTATTATGGGCCAGCCCAATAGCAGTTTCAGAAATTCCTAATAAATCCTAGAGGCCCACGCAGCCCATTCGTGCAAGGCAAGAGGTGGAACTAAAGTCCCACATTGCTAGTTTAGAGGGAGTTGGACCTCTTTATAAGGGAGGTTCTTTCCCCACATGTATGAGCATGAGAACAAGACCTCGTCACGACGTGCCATGCCGCGGGTTGCGGGAATGAGCCGAGCCGATGTCTAAATTTTTGCCACGCACAACGGGTATACGAAAGGTCACACAGAAGCTGAAAAGTTTTTACGATAGTGGAGTTTGAATGCGAACGGTGCAGCCCTTCGGCTGCTAGCTGTTCGCTTCATCTTCGTCTCTTCATTTCACCTTCCGTCGCTGCCCTCTCACCTCCTTCTCTCGCGCCTATAAAAGGGAGGTCGCTCCTCTCAGAGAGACGCACCAGAACTTCTCCTTCCTCTCGCCACCGGTTCCAATCTCTGAGCTGCTGCTGTCTTCCTCATCCCGGCTTGCGGCGTGCACCGCGAGTTGGGACAGTAGGCCTCCAAAATCGCACCTCTTTGAGTCCTGTACGGGAGAAGGGTGATAAGGTTTTTGGGGAGCGCTCCGCGCGACTACTGACTTCTTCATCACGGACTCCGACGGCTACTTCCCCGACGACGACTTCTTCCGCGACGTCGACAACCTCATCAACGACATGGCTGGAGAGGATGTCGACCCCAAGTCCAGTGCTTCTGCTGCTGCTGTCCCGTACGTGTTCTTCCTCTTTCTATTAGAAGTCCTGCCACAGTTCTTTGCTCTAGTCTCTGCCCTACATATGTTAGGTTCTACTTCATATATGCAACTTCATCTAGTGTCTGTTCTAGATGTGTTTAGCTCAAGTTCATATATGCAGATGCTATTTACCTTCTCTCTGTCAGATTGCATGACTTGCTTTATCTCTGCTATATTAGTCATGCTTTATTTAGTATTTCCGTTAATAAAATCATTCGGTAAATTGCTCATATTTCCAACAGTTTTGACCGTGACAAATACTAGTACGTAGTACAAGAAAGAGTAGGAAATTGAAGTTTCAAGGGGGCACCATTAAGCCAAGGACCATCCAGAAGCTTCAGCCTTCACTTCAAGCACCGATCTCTTCTAAATGCGGGGGAGGACAATGTCGCAGCAGGAGTCCTGAGTCAGGAGCTCATCAATGAAATAGCCAACATCCGTGAGCATGAATTCTTCGTCGCTGATCCTCTCCCTGATCTCGCGGTGGTCGTTGGAGAGCGGCTCGAGGTACCGGCGAACGTCGGCGCCGGCGCCGGTGAGGCGCAGGTAGAAGGCCCCGAGAGCTCGAAGGTACCTGTGCTCCTCGTTGCTGATGAACCCGACGACGGTCTCCCTGTCGGGCTGCATCTGGAGCATCTTGAGGGCGAGGCACAGGAAGGGGGTCGGCCTGCTGCGACCGTAGGTGCCGCTGACGTGGTCGAGCTCCACGGTCCTGCCGACGAGGGTCTCCACAGTGAGGCCGAAGCACCGCTCCCTCCAGTAGCTGCTCCGGTAGATGCTGGACCGCACGGTCTTCTCCACCAGCCACTGCAGGTTCGCGGCGATGCGGCGGCGGAGCTCCACGGCCCAGTCGACGGGCGTCTCCGCCGTGAGGCCGGAGAACTGCTCCTCCGTCTCGCTCTCGCTCTCGTAGATGTTGGACCACTTGAGCTTCACCACCAGGGGTTGCGGCTGTGGGTTCGCGCTGTAGGAGACCACGAACCGCGGGGCCGTGCTGTTCGCCATCGTCGCCGGTCGGTTCTCTGCCATCGGCGGCCGAGGCGGCGGGAGTGGGTTTAAGATTGGGACTGGGATTGGGGTTTGCAGGCGATACCCTGGTAGACTACTATTTATAATAGACAGGCCAACCCCGCGGGAGCTTTTGAACCGACCTCGGCACGACCACGAAGTTTTTTGAGACAATTTTAGAACACAAGTTTTTTTAGCATTTTTTTAGCAATAAACTAGGCTTTATTCAATCGTTGGTATTGCTACCAGTATTACAGAAGTATCATGTGGTAGCCCCGACCAAATATGGCGGCCATGATCTAACTTTACAGCATGCCTAGCTAGTTTATGAGGCTCGAAATTCGAGGCTCTAGATTCAAACTTAAAACAGCAAGAATTAAAAGAAGATTGCCATGCAATAATCTCTTTTATGACTGCACCATAGTTTCCGCCTGAATTATCTTTAATATGCTTCACCACCTCTTGACAGTCCGACGCAATCATGAGGTTCTGGAGCCCCAGATCTTCCGCTAGCGATAATCCTTCTCTGCATGCCATAGCTTCGAGAGTAGGCGGATCAACCAGCCCTCTAATAACAAGCACCGAGGACCCCAGGTATTGTCCGTTATTGTTCCTGCACACCGCAACAGCTGCACCAACTCCACGAAAAACAGCAGCGTCAACATTGATCTTAGCAGAATCACCAGTGGCCGGAATCCATTTCCTTGGTGCTGCAGTAACTGGGATGTTCATACGGCTCGGTATTGGATTCTTCTCCTCCTCCAACTCTGATATGAAATGAGTGATGAACATGTATGTGGATAAAGGGCTTTGATTCAGCCCTTCATGGATCAGCTTCCGCCTCGCCCACCATATGGCCCATAGGGTAACTGCTACCTTGGTAAACTTGTCATGTGGAAGTTGTTCGATCATAGTAAATAACCATTTCTTTGCATCATTTTCAGTGTTACTCCGCAGATCATCAATTAGGTCCTGATCCACCAATGACCAAACACGCCGTGCAGCAGTACACTCAAGCAAACTATGCTTCCAAGAGTCCGGAGTTCCACAAATGGCACAAGAGCTGCTTGTGGTCATGTTCCGATGCATTCTGACGTTTTCCGTTGGGATATATTGACGTGCAAGTCGCCACAAAAAAACTCTGATTTTAGCAGGAACCGTAGTTTTCCATAGCCATTTCCAATCCGACTTCTCCTCCTAGCGGTTTGACGCACCTGGGCGTGAATCCAGCCAATCTTCATGCCTCCTCTTAGTTTCAACAATCATACGATAACACGACCGTACACTGAACACGCCAGATTTCTCAAACATCCAAGACCAGTAGTCCTCCACATTCCTTTGACAAATCGGGATTTAAAAAATTGCTTGTGCATCAAAAGGCAGAAAGACCCGTTTCACTAACTCCATGTTCCAGTGGGCATTACCTGAATCAATAAGTTCAGCAACCATCTGCGGCGGGTCAGGCACTCTAGCAACTAGAGGCCTCATTAACTCAGACCGAGGGATCCAGTTAGTGTTCCATATTTCCGTCGATGATCCATCACCGATTCGCCTGATTAGACCCTGGTTCATGATATCCCTTCCTTCCAGAATAGATCTCCAAATCTGAGATGGATGACTCCCAATATTGGCTTCAAGAATCGAGTAATTTGGGAAATACACAGCTTTTAAAATACGAGCGCTAAGGGACTCTGGGGAGACCAAGATCCTCCATGATTGCCGAGCCAATAGAGCCAAATTAAAGAGCTCAAAGTCACGGAAACCAAGGCCGCCCATATACCTCGGCATTGTCATACTGTCCCATGACATCCAGTAGGGTTTCCTCTTCCCTTGTTTGCTTCCCCACCAAAAGGCCCTTATAGCTGAGGTTAACTTCTCACATAACCCTCTTGGCAGTTTGAAGCATGACATTGAAAAGACCAGGATGGCTTGTGCTACGGACTTGATGAGCACATCCTTTCCTGCAGCCGAGAGGGTCTTCTCCATCCAACCTCTTATTTTGTTCCATAACCGATCAATAAGGTACTTGAAAGCTCCGTTCTTGGATGAGCTCACATCCGTTGGCAACCCCAAGTATTTCTCGCTAAGTTGTTCATTGGGAACTTGCAAGATTTGTTTAACCTGTTCTCGAACTGATTCTGGACATCCCTTACTGAAAAAGCATGATGATTTGTCCCGGTTCACTCTTTGGCCCGAAGCCCTAGCATAGGTTTCCAATAAAAGAGACACTTCTTCCGCCCCTTTCGAATTTGCTTTAAAAAACAATAGGCTGTCATCTGCAAACAACAAGTGGTTTATCGGCGGAGCCGTTGAAGCCACTTTGATTCCTCCTAGATTAGATGACTGAACTCGAGATTTTAAGAGGCACGAAAGGCCCTCTGCTGCCAGCAAAAACAAATAGGGTGAAATAGGATCCCCTTGACGGATGCCACACGAAGGATTGAACTCTTCTAATTTTCTCCATTAAACATAACCGAGAAGGAGACAGATGAGACCATCCCCATAACAATATCAACCCAATTCCGACTGAACCCAAGCTTCAACATGATAGCTCTGAGGTAGTCCCACTCGACACGGTCATAGGCCTTCATCATATCCAGTTTTAGTGCACAAGACCGGTGGATCTGAGCTTTATTTCTCTTCATAAAATGAAGGCATTCGTAAGCTGCAATGATATTGTCAGTAATCAATCTGCCCGGAACAAAAGCCGACTGCTCCTCTGAGATGATCTCCGGCAATATTAGCTTCAAGCGATTAGCTATCACTTTTGATGCAACCTTATACAGTACATTACACAAACTAATTGGCCGGAATTGTGTAAGCAAAGTAGGGTTTTTTACCTTCGGGATTAGAACTAGCACTGTATTGCTGATTTCCTTAGCACTCTCCGTACCCGATACAATACCTAGCACCACTCGGGCTACCTCTTCACCGCAGACCTCCCAATGATGTTGAAAGAAATGAGCGGGAAATCCATCGGGGACAGGAGCCTTTGTCGGTGCCATTTGAAATAACGCGATTTTTACCTCTTCAGCAGTGTACGGTGCATTCAACTGTTCATTCATCTGGGCGGTTACCTTTACTGGTACTGTATTCAGCACCTCCTCCATATCATGGACCCCTTCTGACGTGTAAAGATTACTATAGAAAGAGTTTACCATATCTTTCATAGTTTGTATGTCCTCCGTCGAGTTGCCATCCTCTTGCACCAGCAACTTAATCAGGTTTTTTCTTCTACGCATACTCGCCTGTAGATGAAAAAAGCGGGTATTCTTATCTCCCGCACGTAGCCATTCAACTCTAGCCCGCTGCCTCCACATTAATTCTTCTCTATGATAAAGCTCAATCAGATTTTCCTTGATCTTTAGCTCTCTGTGAGAGGGACCAACCCTCCCTGGCACACCTTGCAAAATTTCCAGCTCGCGCTTTAGGGTTCTGATTTGTTTACGTACGCTCCCGAACGTAGTCTTGTCCCATGCAGATAATGACAGGGCCAACGCCGCCAACTTTTCCTTGATTTCCGCCACGGAGCTGCATGCCGGCGAGCCCCCCCCCCCAATCATTAGCTACCTTTGTGTGCAGTTGGTCATGTAATTCCCACATCGTCTCGTACCGGAATACATGTTGTCGCTGTCTCACCCCAGCCTCGCCGTGCGGGTGTAAAATAATGGGCACATGATCCGATGATCCTGCCGTCAGGTGGTCTACTCGCGCCCTTGGAAACTGCGCAGTCCAAGCACTGCAAGCGAGTGCTCTATCCAGCCTGACTCTAGTATATGAGCCTCCTGCAACCTTATGCTCAAAAGTCCATGGAATTCCTGTATACCCCAGATCAAGCAAAGCACAGTCATCAACAACTGATCTGAAAGAAGCAATCTGGCTCTGGCTTCTCTGTCCCACTCCATCATGCTCTCCCGCATGCAGTACTTCGTTGAAATCGCCTATCAGGAGCCATGGTAAGGGAGACATTCCTGCGACACTCCGAATAGTGTCCCACGTATTTTGCCTTGATGCAAACTATGCTTCTCCATAGACACAGGTTAGCCTCCAAGGGTTTGGACCTGATTCATCGATTAGTGCATCAATGTGATACCTAGAGTAACCATCAACTTTCAACTTTATTTCATTATTCCAAAACACGCCTAAACCTCCACTTCTACCAGAACTGCTTACAGCAAAACTATTATCATAACCGAAAGAAGATTTCAAATTCTCGACACGTACCCTGTCTAGTTGGGTTTCCACTATACAAAGTACTGCCGGGGTAAACTGCTTTGCAAGGTCGCAAAGCTCACGAACTGTCGCAGGTCTACCCACCCCACGACAGTTCCAACACAATATACTCATTGTGCCCCGCGGAGGCCGCTCTGGGTCTCCACGATGGGCGCTTCTTTGGTCTTGTCGGTGAGGTTTTTCTTTGGCAAACCCTTGTCAGTAAGGGCAACCTTGGCTCTCTTCTGCTCTTGTCGCGATGTAGGGCTTGGAGGGACTATTGGAGGTGCCGGCAGCATGAGAGCATTGGCCGACGCCCCTTTCGCAAGATTTCTGTCTCCTGTATTGCCCGCCAACGATCTCTTCCTAGCTGATTCAGCATCCTCCATGAGAGCATCCACATCCTCTTCTCCTGCATGTTGCTGTGGCTGCTGGGACATGCCTCTGCCAGCGCCAAATCCAGCACCGCCCCTTGGTGCACCACGACCGAAGCCGCCTCTGCGAGCTCGTCCTTCTCCCGGACCCCTTCCAGCACCTCGGAACCAGTTTGCACCCAGCTCCTTGAAAACTAGGGCCTTTGGGGGATGGATCCCGTCCCCATGCTCCTTGAATTGGTGACCAAGATGGCCACACACTGCACACCAGTCAGGAAGGCGTTCATACTTCACCAGAAAAATCTGTCGCTTGTTTTCTTTGACAATTGATGTAGCATTCTTCAGGGGCTTATTGACATCGATCTTGACTCTAACCCTGTAAAAGTTTCCTTCAAAGTCGTGAGACTTGGGTTCCACGAACACCACCTCACCAATCTTCCCTGCCATGGCCTTCAACATGGGACAAAATCCATCAGGAAGATCGTGAATCTGTGCCCATATCTCCAGGGTGTCAAGTTTGATTTGGGACGGTTTTGTGAACCCATCATACGGTGCAATGATCACCGCAAAACCCTTGAAATTCCACGGTCCATCTTGCATAACTCTGTCCCAATCGCCCAAGCACGAGAACTGCAGGGTGTATAAGTTTTCTTCAAGGGGTCTAATCTTTACTCTTGTGCCAGATCCCACGCAGCTCTCATTGTCTTGAAGAACCAGTATTGACTGTAGGATTTCGCAGTATGAACCCTAGCCAGAGCCATCCAACGGAGCGACTCTGGTGGAGGGGGTTCTTGTTCCTCGAAGACCACATCATCCAGATTGTTCTCTTGGAGGCCAAGCCTCTCCATCAATTCTGCCACATCATTGGAGTCTACAGTCTTCGACCCCGAAGCTTTGTCCGCCATCTCTGAAAACCCTAACCCGATGGAGAAAGACGATCGGGCTGTTGAGGAATCCCTAGATCGCCTCGCGCATCCAGCAACCGTGGTTACCGCAGGGAGACCCCTGAGCAACACACCGGCGGTAAGGACGGGGGAGACGGCAGGGGAGTAGCGATCTCGACGTGCAGGCTATCGCCGCCGTGAGTAGGAGAAACCCTAACGAGAAGGGATTGCTCAATCTCAACTGCTCCAGTTTTTTTTTAGCAATGAACACAAGTTTTTTGTAGAACACAAGTGGACTAATATTACTGGGCTGTCTTGTTAACTGGGCGTCCTGTCACAAATTTCACCGTACCTCCTCGCCCACGACCGACGACCGGCGCGCCCTTATGATTGCTTCCTCCCCTCCACTTCGCTCCTCCCGCCCGGTCTCCGCCTCCGCGTCCACCCCAGCATTATCTCATAGCCCCCGTCTCCGGCGACCGCGGGCATGGCGGCGGCGACCGAGGTATACTCGCCGACGCCGGCGGCGCCGCACCGGGAGCAGGCGGCGTGGTGGGCGGTGGTGGGGTGGCTCGGGCTCCTCCTGCAGGTCCTTCTCCGGGTCATCCGCGGCGCGCCCTCCTCCCTGGCGAAGCTCCTCAGGTCCCTCGGCCTCCGCCACCCCCTCCTCTCCGCCGCCCCCGCGGTGGCCTTCGTGCAGCTCCCCTCCAAGGCCCCCGCCGACGACTTGCCGCCCCTGTCTCCGCCGCCTGGGCGGCTCACGGTACGGACCCATGTGTTGCCGCGCGAAAGGATAGTAGTCTGCTATGATAGGGATCACCGTGGTGGTCGGGGTTTATATGAGGCTAGTGGTTAACTGCAGCTAAACCAGCTGTGGTTCTAGAACTGGATTGCTGTGTGCAGGCAGGAGTGTTGAGCAACAGAGCAAGGTTCATTCTGAGCATGATTTCTTAGGCATGGCTAACAGAATAACACTATGTCTATCTTAATTAAGCAGAATTGTAGGCTATGAATGTTTGTTTATTAGTAGTTGTTTTACAAATCAAGTCCTTTTTTCTTTTTGCGAATGATATCAAGTCTTCTTGGGCGAGCTTCCTTTCTGACTGCATAACACATCACTATTTTGGGGTTGTATCTTCAGGTAGTGTTGGACTTGGATGAAACATTAGTCTGTGCATACGAGTCATCGAGCCTTCCTGCCACCGTGCGCACCCAGGCGGTCGAAGCAGGGTTGCATTGCTTTGACATGGAGGGCATATCATCCGACAAGGCAAGCATGTGGCCATCTTTCCCCCCTTTCCCTATGATATTGTTGTTAAGTTCTCACTTTCTCAAGAAGGTACTTATGGGAATTTCTATTTCTTGGTGTAAAAGGATGCCAAAGGCAGACAGAGGGTGAATCATGTAACTGTCTTTGAGCGTCCTGGTTTGCACGAGTTTTTGCAGAAAACTAGTGAATTTGCCGATCTTATACTCTTCACCGCTGGTTTGGAAGGTTTGTCCTGTCGAACATTCATACTGCTCTCCATCAAGAGCCCAGTATCTAACTGATCTGCGCTTCCCCCAGGATATGCAAAGCCTTTGGTTGACAGGATAGATGCTCACAATAGGTTCTGTCGCCGTCTCTACAGACCATCAACTGTTACTACGTAAGTTGGTCATTAACATCTCTATAAGCTGTAAATAATGGACACTTTGTTCCTGATTGAGGATAATTCTCGTGCTCGCTGAAATAGTGAAGTGCGACCCTGATTGATTTTAGTGGGAGGCCTTTGCAAGTAGTAACTTAAATATCACAAGTGCTTGTACAAGGTACACCATAACACTGTGGCATTCCATTCATGCTAGTGGAATTTTTGCATTTCTTTTGATTTGGTGTCATCTACAACTTTTATCCACATTTATTATTAATTTATTATGTTGTGCAAATTGGAGGTACACCACCAGTATGTGCATATCCAAGATTGAAACCATGCCTCTCTTTTTTCAGAAACGATTGGAAACCATATCTTCTTTTTGAATCAGTTTCTTAGAAAAATGCCACCAAGGGTTAGTCCTGGTTGGTAGAGTTTTCTTCTTTCTTGTAGAATAGATTGAAACCAGATCTATGGGGACACATTGGCAGTGGATCCTAGTCTGTTCATGCTCCTGTTTATCAAGCTTTCTGCTGCATTAGTTGAGCTGGTTCAGTTTTCTAATACTGGCATGCTCCCAATTTCAGGGAATATAGAGACCATGTGAAGGATCTTTCTTGTTTGTCCAAAGATTTCCGTAGAATTGTGCTTGTCGATAACAATCCATATAGTTTCCTACTACAGCCATTGAATGGGATACCGTGCCTTACGTTTTCAGCTGGACAGCCCATGGATGATCAGGTAAAGTGGCACTGTTGATAAAATCTTTCTTTGGTTCTAAACTTAAACTATCCAGTGTTATTGATCCAATTATGTTCGAAATATTTTAGCTTATGAGAGTGATATTTCCGCTTCTCAAGCGCCTCTCTCTCCAAAATGATGTGAGACCGGCATTGCATGACGCGTTTCACATGCCAGAGTGGTTCCAAAGAAACGGGATCCCACAAATTGACCGGGCAATGTAAGTTTTGCAGCAACTCTGCAACTGAATTGGATTAGTTGGTGAAAGCTCAAAAGCTTGCTGTTCTTCTGGAGGGTATACTTGTACAGTTATATTCGTTTAGGTCCTTCCATACGAGCCATTGTTCAACATGGAGTAACCCTGCCCGCAGAGAAGAAAGATGTAATATAGCTCTGACAGACTTTTTTTTCTGTAATGAAGCTTAATTTATCATTGTATAGCACTTTTTGGTTGCTGAAAGCTCAGACAACCTTGCTGATGGTTTTACGTGTACGAGGGAGTAAAGATCTGCAAAGCATGATCAGGGTTCTACATCAGTGATTAATTTATCGTTGTATAGCACTTTTTGGATGCTGACGAAAGACGCTTGGTGAAGTTACAATGCCTCTCATTCCGCTTTTACATAGAGTAACTTCTAATTTATTGCAGAACTCACATCACATGTCTGTAAACCTTCTCCTGTGTGCTTGAGTAGCTGAGTTCAGTCGTTATCCTGCTTCTGCCCAGCCTTTCAGGAGCTTAGCGGCACTGCGACAAAGAATCAGTAGCATGGCAACTAAGCCTGCGCCTATTGAAACTTGAACTCAACCATTGGGTTTACATTTTGATTAATTAGGTGAAATGATGATAAGGGATATATTTTTGGAGCTTTTGCTATTTAATTCAATTTTGAACTGAATATCAAAACCTTCCAAGGACACACATACCCCCAATCCAAACAATCTTCCAGTGCTAAAGATAGGGCCCAGGACTGCCTAAACCAAACTTGAATTTGCTATATTATGAATTAGAAGTACATCAGATCAGAGTAGTATTTTAAAAAGCTCCATCAGAGTAAACGCCAGCTGTACAGGCAGGAACCTTTTCTCATATTTACATGCATGAGCAGGTATGTATTCACCTAGCAAAGCAGGCCAAGGATTGCCTGGCAAAAAAAAGCCACACGAACAAAAAACCCAGTTGCAAAAGGAAGAAAAAAACATGTCGTTTCATGAGCTGAGGAACTGCGAAAATGTCCCCTCCATGTGAAGAACGGTCTTTGATTGGCAGCTCAACGATACTTGTGTGAAAACCATCGGTGCCGCAACGCTTCCCTGGCTGTTGGTCTCTTTCTGTGGTTGATTTGCAGCAGGCAGGACAGGAAATCAACAAACTTGGAGTCGGAGCATCGCAAGTGGCGCCGCAAGGAGGATTTCTCTGGTATCAAATACTCCAGCTGACCCGTCTCCTAGAATAGGAAGAGAAATGGAGTTGGAAAAACGAATGCATGTTCTAAATAACACTTGTGTGGTGATCAAAGTTTAAAAAACACTAGGCATTCATTGCGCGTTTTGTCACTGCCTTGCGCTTTTCTGACCAAAGTGCAAACTTAAGCACAATTATGTGCACATTAAGCGCTAGGCGTTTTGGTATCACCTAGAGCATAGGCACGCCTTTTTTTAACTATGGTGGTGATACCGGTGGAAGTGCCATAGAACAGCTGAAATCCTTATGGAAAGATCTTTGCAGTGATGACAAAGAAGTTTCTTTCTCAAGATTATGTACAGGGATGGCGTTCACCAAATTGGCATACTCAATGTACCTGAGGGAACCAGATCCCAAAGAATAAAAACCAACCAACATGGGTACCCTTGAACAGCTGCAAACCATATCCCTTGCACAAAACACATTGGCCAACTACTAAAACACAATTCCTCCAGTAACAGAAGGCAACAGTTTTTCCAACTAGTGTCTTGTTGGTAATGTTACTTGTGGAAAGTATTTCAGTTGTTGACTTCATTTCTTCACAACTCAAGATGTTGTACAGGGTATAATATTTTTTAAGTGTGCGGCACAACAAAATTTAAAATAAAACTGCACTGTAAATAATCTTCTATGGCAGCATACTTGTGCACAATACTGTCATTTGCATTTACCATGCCAAGCATGTGGGACACAAAGAGGTCCCTAAGACAGAGACTGGTCTTCTTTCAAATGATATGCAGAAACCCAAGGATTACAATGAAAAACAGCACCCAATTTTGCTTCAACTTAAGTGTGCATGCAAACTAAATTAGGCTCATATTATGTCATGCACATCGCCATCAAACAAAGACTGGAAAAAGGTAACAAAATAATATTGGTTTTCTTAAACACACTTGGAAGTATGTGTGATGGGAACTTATGATATTTGGAAAGACAGGCACAAACTGAAAAAAGTAAACAAGCATGTACCTCGTTCTTGTGGAAAAGGTCGTACTCTTCTGTAAAGTACTTCGGAGTCTCCTGTCCCAACGCAAGCATCTGCATGTCAATTGGGCCAATTGTTCCAATCATCCGAGCAAGAATTGTTGACACCGATTCATTAGGAAAGAGCACCTGTAACATGTAGCCAGCATCCTCAGTCTCTACTTCTCTAGAAATAGAAGAACATGGCTATTAGATCAGATAGATGTAATTCTACCAGTACCAGACATCACATTAACTCCTCAACTTTACTCTGGAGGGTGCGCTAATGCTCTGGTTTTATTTTTCTAGTGTTTTGAACAAAGATTCTAGACACATTATCTTCAGTTCATACCAGATCAAATAGGTAGTTCTGTCGTATGTGCAATGTTACTAGAAGGTTCTTCTTTGCTTACATTGTACTCCCTCCGTAGTGATCTAAACGGTCTTATATTTGTTTACAGAGGGAGTAGTATTCTGCAGAAATATACGGTCATGCGCTTTTGAATTCACTCTCCTGTTCAATTTAAGACCAAAAAACAGATCCTACTCAACTTGTGAAGGGCGGAAGAGCTATAGCATTCAAGCATGTTGCAGACTTGCAGTCTTGGAATGGAGTGGTTAAACAAGCACCAAAGACTAGCCCCAACAGGACCAAAAAAATCGAGATTGAAGAGGACAAATATCCATTTAGTTGTAGATAAACTCTGGTGTATATTTGGCTGTGATTGGCTTAAACCGCAGTAGATAAAATGTATGTTGATGCGCCTCACATATGTCATGCAAACCAAACAGAAATGGAAATTTGTAAGTCAACATGTAAACTTACTTCACCAGAGTACAGTTCAGCAAATATACATCCAAGAGACCAAATGTCAATCCTCTGGTCATATGGAAGACCCAAAATAATCTCAGGAGCACGGTAAGAACGTGACTGGACATATAGGCTTAAGTTATCTGTCAAGAAGCAACTGCTTCCAAGATCAATAACCTTGACTTCACATCTGCTGTAGCTCTTCATAAGGATGTTCTCTGGTTTCAGGTCACAGTGAACTATATTTAAATCATGCAAATACACCAAAGCTTCTAAGCACTGTCGAGCTATAGCCTGAAAATGAAGGGAAGGTCTCCTGTTTCAGTAGGTATTTTTATATTTTCAAGAAATAAACTAATTATGCTTAAAGTACATTCCAGACTTCGCAAAAATATCACACAGAGAAATGCGGAACAAAAGAACCGCAACATAGATATGGTGCTACTAATTGCAAGTAATGACATCATTAATAAAATCAGAAGATACACAATAAGGTTACATAGAGTGCTTTGGTAGCAGAACAGAAGGAGATACTCTCAGAAAAAAGAAGTAATAATCAGATACCTGTATTCTGGGCAATGAAAAGTAGACCTCGTCACTGGACTCCTGGTTATACTTTTGAAATTCATATAGATTTGCCCGTAGCAACTCGGTGACAATGAAAAGATGTTCCTGTTGATTGTTTCAGCTGTCAGCATTATGCGACATCAAAAATGAAAAAAAAATGCTGGGATTAATATTTAACAGGCCAATAACTGAAGCACACATCTTGCATAAAAAGAACAGCTCATAAGTGTTAAGATTTGGAAGAATATGATCTTTTTTTCTTTTTTGAAAGCAATTTGACTCTTCATTGTAAGGTATGGTGTAAAAGCAAGCCAACGGTTTGTATCCCCATATCAATACCTGATAGTAGAAAAAATCATATAGGCGCAATATATGATGTGCATCTGCCGGATCATGTTTATTTACAAACTTAAGGAGCTTTATCTCATCCAAACTCTGATCAAAGAAATCCTTGTCATTTTTAATTATTTTAAGGCAGACATCCATTCCTGTGCGAAGATCATGTGCCTGTACGACCCTGCTGAATGCAGCGGAACCGAGATATTCAGTGATGCGATATCTTCCGGCAACAACTGAATCTACCACAATAGGAAAATCTTTGTTTTCCTCAAAGCCAGTCCTGCAGGGAAATCCTATCACATGAGCATACAAGTATATCCAAATAATTATTTGGCAGAAATAAATAGAAAAGGTATTGGATAGTGAACCTGTTCTTCCGGTGGAAAATCCTCAGCTCAAATTCCTCATATTCTTGATGAAAAACAGAGCTTGCAAGATCAATCGCCGTTTTCGGACCTTCATCGATATTATGAGCAGCATTTTGAACATTTGTATCCGCTGGCCCGAAGTCCTCCATCCCATAAATATCTTCAGGAATACTAATCTCAGGAAAAGGGTGCACGCTGTAACTATCCTTTAGAAATTCCTTGTCATCGACAATTTTGTCATCTGTTATAAGGTCAATATCCAGTTCATCTTTTACTCTGAAGTCATGGTTAAACCTATGGTCTGAAAGAGATAAATAAAGTCAGAATGGAACCAACTAGTACACAAGCAAAAATAAATAAATTCACTTCATATGAGGACAACGAATTTTGGAATTACAAAGGTACGCAAATCTGGATCAACCAGAAAAACTACATCAGATCAACCAGCAAAATTACATCACAATTCAAGTTTGTTCTGGGTTCGTAATTCAAGCATATACCAATGTTCTAGAATTGCGACAGTCAGGTGCTAGTACAAAATATAATCTCTTCAGAAAACAATCCAATCACAGAGTGAATCGTTCCAAACTTGTTAGAGCGAAGCATGACAAATGATCCTGAGGAATATGGAAGAGGGCAGAAGCACTTACTGTTAGCAGCATTTGCGTCTTCAGACAAGTACGGACTGAGCATCTGAAGCTCCTTCTCCAGCGCACTGAGATCAAACTCCTTGTCATCTCCACTCCTGGAATCCACTAACGGACCGCCCTTGAGTGTGGCATCGTCATTCACATTGCGCCTGAACTGGTGCGCGTCCGCACCGCACTCATCAAGCACCTCCGTCAGGTCGTCCATGATCTGATACCTCCCGTACACAGCAGACCAAGAATCCCTCACAAACTCCCGACCATTCTTGTGATCCATTTCCCCGTGGCAGCAACTGCAGGGCGGTTTCGTATACGCCTCTGCATTGCCCTTGCTGCGGTCGTGGCGTCGGCCGCTGTCGTCGCCAATCTCGCCGACGTCGGGGTCAACAATGAACTTGTCCTCCTCGTCGCCGTCGCCGCTCTTGCCACTGGTCTCCGGCTCGCGGTGGAACAGGTGGTCGTCGTAGAGCCAGTTCTCGCCGAAGAAGAGGTCGGTGGTGTCGTACTCGCGCGCCGTGCCGAACTCCGACGCCTCCGACGGCGCGCGTGGCGGCGACCACACCCCGTACGGATTCAGCAGCCCTGATCTCCAAGCGAAACAGCCAAACGAAAACAGAAGCGACAAAATTCGGATCAGAATTCAGAACTCGAGCAAAAGCACACGCGCGAGCTTGAAGCATATGCGTCTCTCGTTGACGCGCAGAGATCGAGATTCACAGCGTCAGTCAGTGAGTCAATCACACGCCCCGGTCGCTCTCGGGAGGCCGGCCGCGCGCGCCGATGGCCAGGAGGGTTCAACACACCGGGGAAAAACTAATGGACCGGGAGTGTACCTGAAGGCGTGGAGGTCGTGCTGAGGAAGGCGTCGGAGGAGGAGCTGGAGGCGGGGCTCGCGAGCGCGGCCCCGGCCCCGTCGGAGGCGGAGTAGGAGGCGCCGAGCCGCAGCGGCGGGAGCCGGGGGTCGTCGGAGTCGGCGGATTCGTCCCCTCGCCTCCCCGCGAGGACGCCGTGCCGCAGCGCGAGGCCGTGGCCGGCGTCGGCGGGGAACCCCAGCCCCACGACGCCGACGGCCTCCTCCGCGCCACGCGCCATGGCCAGCGAATCACTCGTGCGCCCGCCGCTGACCCTGCGCCGCCACGGCCACCATTTGAAGCGAAGCGGGGCGAGGCGAGCGGGTACCGCGGCACGCGACGCAACTGCGACGAGAGAGAGACCGAGAGCGAGAGCAAAGCACTAGCGGGAGCGAGGCCGCACGGGATCCAACCAACGCGCCCGCACACGACAGCGCCTTCTCGGGGCTGACGCGCGGGGCCCGCGGGCCAGCGTGTCGATGTCGGCGTCGGCCCGGGGCCGCTGTCGAGGGGCGCCCGCGGTGGGTGGTCTGGTGCGCGCGCGCGGCAGGATGATGGAGCGATCCGACGTGGAGGGAGCGGGGCCGTCATTATTGTCAGTCGCTGTTGCGCTGGACGCCGCCCCCGCTCCCCGCCCCGCTGGGGGATCCGGATCCTCTGCGGCGCGCGGCGCTCGTGACGGACACGGCGGATCGGCCGATCTACCACTCCTACCAGGTACTACTACCAGCGTCCAGCGGCAACGACGTCAGATCTATCTGCCTGCCGTGGTAGGGCAGGTCGGCCTTCCCTTCGCACCTTTCCCGAACCCCGCGGCCCTACTATTGGAACCGCACCTGCTCCGGCTTTAGCGAGCAGCTGAGGGCATAATTGCGTCCTCGCCGGGCCGGGCCGGAGCGGCCGTGCGATCGTGCACTGGCTGGTTACTGAATGGATCAATGAGTGATGCTGCTGATTAATTGCGTGATGTTCTGGACTCTGGTTTGGTAGATGAGCGTTATGGGCTAGCTCGCAGTGGGGCGTGTGGGTTTTGTGCGATCGAAGAAAGGAAAAGGCTACAGTAGAGGACTGGTTGACAGTGCGTCTGCGACTTGTTTTGTTCACCACCTGAAAAACCTGCTTCTTTTTTTAATCTCGTCTGGTTAGGCGTACCATCCAGTAAAAACGACGTCGCACTGGAGACCTCCTTGTCATGGTAGTTCGGGGAACGACTATCTATGGGAGTAGGGTAAAAACAAAAGAAAAGTGCTCAAAGTTAGTGCTCTACCTCGTAAAAGCAAAAGATTGCGTTCGTGCTGTTTGTACGCTTAATGATTGCTTACAGCGAGTCATCACAGATGTGATCTTAATTGACGACCGCTGGAAAAGCGATTTATAAATAAGAAGACCGTCCCAGCGAGCAGTTCATGTTCTCTTCAAGGTCTGGTGATAACGCCAGTAAATACTGGCCTCATTTATGTTCCTTTTTTTCCATTAGTAGTGAAAGGGGAGCAAAGCTTGGTCTGGTTACTTTACATCTTTATTAGGTGACTTGAACACTCCCATCTCCAGCCTCCAGGCATGCGGCTACTACTACACTCCTTAAGCAGATTATGTATGCTCAAATCACTACAAACTGATTAAAGTTTGGGGAACACTGTTTTTGAGCTCGACAGACCTGCACCTATTACATCTCCACTGGTCCAGCCCGCCTTTAATATGTTCTCTAATCTTTATTAGTTTGGACTTTGGAATGATAAAGCTGATAATTCGCTGTCTAAACAAGCCGCTTCCTCTTTTGATTTTCTTCTCCGCTCGAAAACGGCGGTAGCTGAAGCTTAAGTGTAAAGGCAACATGATTAGTCAGCGAAATGGGAGGAATGCCACACAATCTCCAATGATTTCGGAAGCAATGGCCCCAAGAGCAGTTGGGTTTAAAGTTTAAACCCACGAACAATAAGTGGACCGCTACAAGTACTACATGAGACCAGGCAAACTCTCAAAATTATACTGTGACGACAAACTGCAGGTTACCCTGATCCCGTCTTGGCACGTAGCCGAAACTTTCAGTACCAGACAGCAACACAGCAGCGTACCCACAGACAATCTGGTGCACTCCTACTGCAAATAGAACGGCACACATAGGGTAGCACTATACAAAAAAGTTGCGGCTACCTGGCGCCCTCTTGTCCTCTTCCCTTGGCGATATGCTGTTTTGGTACAGTTGAAAGCAAGGCTGCACTAACAGTCAGTGGCCTACTCGGCATATCTAGCTCTTAACCACCAATACAGTACACACGATTCCATCAAGCCAACAAAGTGTATCTGAGGGGGAAACAACAAAATATTGTACAACACTTAGCATCAGGTACAGCAAAAGGAGATATCATCAGGCAGGAGCAGTTGGTGCATCATTCGGTGCGTGCTCCTCACCTCAGCGATACCGGGAAAGCTACTTACACGAGTAAGCCAATCAGGGGGGGAGCCTATCTAATTAAATTTCCGCCAAAATAATCATCAGAGAAGGAAAGAGGGTCTATGCTTAGTGGGCCAACGGCCGGACTTACGTGACCGGAATAAGAGCATCAGCTGCAAGCCTGTGATTTCACTCATTTCCCATCTTTACAGATCCATCCTTGATAAGCCTTATGCTTAGGCTATTGAATCGTCCTCTCGAATAATGCCGTGAAGCCTTCCGCCAGTCTGTGCCGGTTTTCATCATTGCTACAAACTCTTCGAAGCTAATTTTGCCATCCTGCAGAAACAATCAAAGCAGATGTTAAGTATCGTGAGGGATACATTCTGAAGGTTGTACCCTCCTTTTGGCAAAAGTGCAAATGAACCTCCACCTTGTCGGTGTCAACTTCTTGCAATATGTCCTTCACCACTTCTGTGATATCTACCGCCCCATCCTCCGCCAGGGCCTCCTGAAGCTCCTCAGGCTCAATAAAACCATCGCCATCCTTATCGAAAAACAGGAAGGCCCGCCGAAGGTGCTCATCATTTGCCATCCTTTGTAGATGAAGTGAGACAGCCAAAAATTCACCATAATCTAGTGCTCCTCTACCATTTGTATCCACCTAACATCCAACCAACAAAGATCAGATATGCAAATCTTCAACATTTTGTTCTTGTAAATACTAGAGGACACTACACAAGTCAAGCCATTTGGACTACTTAATTCTCAAGTTGACTCTCACATCACAAGCAATAGTGGTATACTCTTCTTATGGACCTTATGCGACCCCCCAAAAAAAGATGGTAAATGATAAAGAATTAGCAGGTACACTGAGCTCTATATGTTCAACCTGTATAAATCAGAACTTCAGAAAAATGTTAGCCATGAGGCTCTAGATCTTATCTATCATAAACAACATATGAAGTGAGTAGAATAGAAATGTCCTTATTGGAAATGAAAGTAGAAGTTGATTATATCTTGTATCCCTTATTGCTACTTTTCAAGGTCCCAAGAACTAAACTAGTTCAAAAAGGGACCACAATTTACAATACTTCTACCCATCTGGTACAGAAAACATGTCAATATATTTTACTGCAGTTCTGGTTGATCGAGCAATAGAAGAGCTATCTATCATACATAACTTTTTGCAGAAATAATGTCATTCAGTTTGGACTGATCAAGGATAGGCTAAGTTAATCTAACTGAACAGTTTAACAAGCAAGGAAAATCCTGTACATTACTTACAGCTTCTATTAACATTTGCACTTCAGATTCTGCAAGGTGAGAACCAAATTTTGCAATCCCGCTCTTCAACTCTTCATATGAGACTATACCGTCATTATCAGTATCCATCACTTTGAACATCTCCTTTATGTCCTCAACTTCTTCAGCCGACAAGTGGTCAGCAATAACCTAGTCAAATAAATTTCCTCAGTACAACATATTTTCGATGTAAATTTGAGAAAATATATTCAGTATCAGAGGACACAAAATTCAATTTATGGGAAAACGAAATTCAAACCCTTAGAGCTCTTCTTTTAAATCTATTCATCCTTGAAAATTGTTTCAGCCTTGACTTTACGATGTCTCCAAGAGGAACATTTGGAGCTTTCTTTGCATTTTGAAGCCATGTATGCTCTGTGACAACAGAAATCAAGAATCTATGAATATCAAACTATCTGGAAAAAAGAATTAAGAAAAACAGGATGCACAGTAACATAAGGTCGATTAATTGTGTGGATAACTGGTGGGTAGTATGGGAAACTTCGATAGCCGGTTCAATAGGCATCCACGATTGTAAGAAGGAACGCATGTAGCTTAAATGTTAGAACATGAAGCAGCAAAATTAAGAAATTAGGCTTCGTCTATTTTGCTAAAATATTAAGCACATACTAACTCAGTAGAGTGCAAAATCAATATTATGCTGTCCATGTCTTGAATAATCGACAAGCTTCTTTTTTATTTATTTTTAGCACACGCTCCATGTAATTGCCATCTGGTGCTTGCAACTGTGTTTCATGCCAGACATCAACGGTGTATCTCCAGATTACAGCAACATTTAAAATCTACTTCCTCAATCCTCATTTTATTCTCGGCGCCTTCGCCCAACAGATTTCTACTTATGTTTACTTTTGGATTCAGCATTGCTCAGTATATTTCATCCAGCTTACAGAAGTCAATAATATGCTACCAGAAAATATAGCGAGGCAACTACTAGAGCAAGGATTCAAAGTGGATCCTGCATAACTTTTACTACAAGTGTTAGGCAGTGGGTCCTTCAAATTGATCTGAGTATTAGATCCAATGGGACAACAGATTTACCGCATAGCCAAAATAAATTACATGACATGACATCAGGATATGGTTGGTAGATACTTATGTGCAAAAATGGAGAACTATTCAAAACAAGGCAGACTGGTCCAGTGATCTTCTAGCTATCAGATTACACACTGCCATTGAAAAACAAAACATGAAAGGGGGGACAGGCTGAAGTTTAAAGCAGTACCAAACAGTAGGAACTTACGCAAATTTGATGTTTCGTGAACTTTGAGGATATTGAAACTAACATAACACAGTGCCTGTTTGAAAGCACTACCACTATGTACATCTTACCAAGAACTTGCTTTGCCGTAAGCCTGATTTTCGGGTCAGGCTGAAGCATCTGCCGAACTAGATCTTTAGCATTATCAGAAACATGGGGCCAGGGTTCTCTCTTAAAATCTATATTTCCGCGAAGGATAGCTTGTGCCACTCCTTGTTCAGTCTCTGCAATATAGCATGGTAAGACCGCGTGAAAGCAAAGCTGAAGGATAAAAGGTTCTCACAAAGATAAGGCAAAGTACCAGCCCAAAATGGAGGAACACCGCATAACAATATATACAAGATAACGCCAGCACTCCAAATGTCTATTTCAGGTCCATAGTTTCTCTTCAGCACTTCAGGAGCCATATAGTAGGGACTTCCCACAATTTCAGAGAACTTCTCACCTAAACAATTGCATAATGCCATCATATTATGTACGGTACAAAATGTTTAAACATATATGTGTAATAGACATTTCACAGGGAATAATTAAAGGCGTGCGACAGATAGCAAAGTAAATCATCGAAGTTCCAGTTGACTAGAATTACAAACATAAAAAGTGATATTTGAGGGCTTTCTTGACATAAAGAGGCATTACAAATCCAACAGCGTCGTATAAGGAAAGGTACGTTACACATTTTCAGATGGCTTATCTATTAGTACATTCTTCCTACAAGGACAGTGCTGCAAGGACACGTGTTTTCAAGCCTATAAAGATGCTATGTTGATTAATACCAAAGGCCAGATTGGCAATAAGATGTGTTGCCTAAAAACATTTGGGATGCCTATAATCAATAGTGAACAAATCAACAAGAAACAGATAGACCACTTTCTTTTTGTGAAGCAAGTTAAATGTATCAAGCTACGGCAACGGCAAGATATAAGTTCATAAGTTACAACTGTTTGGTGGCTCCATACATACATCAAAATCAATTGGAGCCAATTCTTAGTGATTGAAACAAACAAACAAACCAAGTAAGCAAGATCAATATGGCAACAAAGACTAGGTGCTTGTAAGTATTGATGGCATGAAGGACAAGTGACACACGAGCAAGGGTGAGAATTCCACAATAAACTCAATAAGGTTCAAGCTGTGGGATGTGAAATGTTTCATAACAGGAAATCAACAAGAGAAATATGGTGTAGAACCGAGCATAGATTTACAGCACATTAATGATTCAAGTAGTTCAAGACTTAATTACTTTTTCAACAAGAGGGTATAAGAGATATGGAACAGAAATGGACAAATGGTGCCTATTGAGTGAGAGCAAGCAATATAAAGGGGCACAACTGTGTGAAACTGTTATCAGTATTGTTTCAAAGTTTACTGTGGCATATTTTTCATGATCAGTATGACTTCTTATAAATAATAACACAATACTACTGCCGCCAAATGAGCTGCTTATACATAACGATAAGTCAACTAACAGCTACGTATAGATGATGATAGGCCACCTGATGCCTTACTATTTCCCAAAATAATTGAGCTCAGGTCGAACATGGTATCAGCATTCAGATACCAAGACTTGGTATGGAGTATGGACTACAAGCAAAACGACATTGTGCACTATTTTTGGCAACAGCAATGTGCCGTCTGATTCCCAAATCCTAAAAATAGCAGTCACCCATGAACCAGCAAGTCAACCTAGCACCTAAGATTCCAGTATCTGGACTAGCAGCACAATCTGCAAGAGCCGACTATATCAAGAGACATACTACCGAGTACTGACATACCACCAACTTGCTGCGAAAGAAAGAATACATCTAAAAAGTCCTACCAAAAGAGAACCACCAAAATCTAGTTCTAGTCAGATTACGCAAGCACGGAAATAGCACTCAGCTACAGTACCGAGCACTACCAAAAATTCCACCCAGAAACCGCCACCAACCCACGGATCACGCGCTTAGGCAGAGAAAAAAAAATCGTCCAAAAGTGCAGCGACCAGTTCGTCCAAATCACGGTGGATCTCGGCGGCTCACCGGGCTTGAAGAAGATGGAGAGGCCGAAGTCGATGGCCTTGAGCGGGGAGTTCTCCTTCTTGTTGGCGAAGAGGAAGTTCTCGGGCTTGAGGTCGCGGTGGATGACGCCGTGGTGGTGGCAGAGCTGCACGACCTCGACGATGGTGCGCGTGACGGCGGCGGCGGCGCGCTCCGTGTAGTGGCCCCGCGCGACGATGCGGTCGAAGAGCTCCCCGCCCTCGCAGAGCTCCATGACGAGGTGCACGGCGCCGTCGTCCTCGCAGGCCTCCCGCAGCGTGACGATGCTGGCGCTGCGGGGCAGGTGGCGCATGATGGCCACCTCCCGGCGCACGTCCTCCACGTCGACGGGCGTGCGCAGCTTGCGCTTGGAGATGGACTTGCAGGCGAGCAGCTCCTTGGATCCCCGGTCCATGCACAGGTACGTGACCCCGAACTCGCCCCGCCCCAGCTCCCGGTCCAGCGCGTACTTGTCGTCGATCCCGCCGCTCACGTCGCGGCCCTCCTCCCCGAGCACCGAGAGGCGCTTCTTCTCCCCGGCTCCGGCGGCGCCGCCCCCGCCTCCGCCTCCCCCCGCGCCGCCGCCGTTCCGCGCCTGGTGGGGCTTCTTCTTCCCGGCGGAGGCGGGGAAGTGCGACGACGAGACGTCCTCCCGCGCCGCGGCCGCCGGGGAGCGGCAGCAGTTGCCCATGGCCGCGCGAGATCGGGGGTGGGGCCGCTAGGGTTCGTACGGCATTGGGCGCCGCGCGGGTGCGGGAGAGGGGAGGAGGACGGGTCGAGGAGGAGAGAGAGATGAACTGACTGCTGTGCCGAGGGACAGAGAAGGGAGCAGCTAGCTAGAGATGTAGAGGCAGAGCAGTAGTAGTCTTTGAAGTAGTAGAGAGAGACGAGACCTGTGTCGTCGGGTAACGGTATGGAGGAGCCGTGGGGGACGGGGCGCGGGGGACGCGTAGCCGCGGGGGCGGTGGTGGGGAGGACAAGGGTGGGGAACATTCCCACATGTGATGATGGTTTGGTGAGCCCGATGGGTCGCTGGGCGGCGGGCCCGAGGGCGGGGTCGGGGCCTCTGCGGGGAGTTCGGGGGTGGCGGGGCCCACGGTCGGCAGTTTGACCGCACTCCCCTACCGGGATTTCATCTCGACGGCCGTGGGCAGAGGAATCTGGCGAGATGAGAACCAGGCCCCGATTTCATTGTTTAGAGATGAACCAAACCGACGCGGGCTTTATCCGTTTTTTATTCGTTTGGGTCGGCCAGACGAGTAAGCGTCCGCATTTTAATATGGATCGGTTTGACCGTCTAACGAGGAGGCCGATCCAAATATACCAGCATGAAAAAAAACAACTCACACGAAATAAACATAAAAATAAACATAATTAAACATAAGTGGCCGGTCAAACGCCGGCCAAAGTCCACTTAAATATAATTAAACATTAAATAAAATATTAAAAAAGTCTGCGCCCGTCTGCTGCCGTCCCGCACGCTGCCCTAGACGTCGTCGGCCTTGCCCTTGACGTCGACGCCACCGTCGTCGGTGAGGTCGATGAAGACCGGAGCAGGGCTAGCCCACCTGAACGCCGCCTGGTACGCTGCCAGGGCAGCCTCCTCCGGCGTCTGCTGGGGCGGCGGCATTGCGGCCAGCCGCGCGCTCCTCCTCCTCCTCCTCCTTGAGCCGGAGCGCCTTCATGTCACGTTGGAGCATGGCCTCGTAGCGCATCTGCTCCTCGCCGTCGGCCTGCTCCTGGCGGAGCCAGTGCTCCTTCCATCGCTCGAGGTGAGCCGCCTCCTGCGCCGGTGTCGCGGCGAAGTGGACAGGAGGCGCGCTCACCCACTCGCGGTACTGGCCCGTCCACGAGTAGGCCTCCTCCGGCCAAGTTGGTGGATGCGGGGAGCGCTTCCGCGTCGGCTCCGGCTCTGCTTGGGCTGGACGGGCGGCGACGGTGGCGGTGGCGGCACGAACAGTGGGGTGTGGACGGAGTCCCCCGCCGCCGACAGGGCAAGGGCTTGCTCCAGCCCGTCCCAGTGCGCGTCCTCCACGAGGCGGCTAGCCTCCAGCGCGTGCTGCAGGGCCTCCTCGAGGGCGGCTTGGTACTCCGCCTCCGCCTCCATGTCCTCCGGCTCTACCTGCGGGGGCGGCGGTGGGAACGGCGGCGGGACGGCGTCGACACCCATGCGCCGTTGCTCCTCGCGTTCGAGGGCGAACCACGCCTCCCAGTTGGGAGAGTCGGCGGCGTACTCTGGCAGCCGACGCTGCTCCGGCATGAGCAGCACGCGGCGCCTGCGCACCTCGTCGTCGTGCGCCCGCTGGCTAAGCGGAACCGCCGGCACCGAGATCCGCTGCGGATCCAGATGCCAATGGTGCGGCAGCGTGACGTCGGGGTACGGCAGCGGCTGCCTGTACTCCCAGTGCCACCGCGCTTGGTGCACCGGGATGTGCAGGCGCCGACGACCAGGGCGAAAACGCGGCGCCGCCGGAGGAGGAGGGGGAAGGGGAGCACGGGAGGACGAGGCGCCGGGGGTGCCCTTGCCATTGCTAGTGCCGAAGAGGCCCATGGGCGCGCTAGGGTTTGCGGTCGCCGGCGAGGAAGCAAAAGGAGTGGTGGGGGGCCAGATGTGGACGGGAGAAGTGGATGAGGCCGGCCCCGCCACACGCGTGCTTAAAAAAAGACGCTTCCACTGGCTGGCGCGTGGGCCCACTGTCAGTGGTCGTCATAAATAAGACGACCGGTGGCGGTTGGGTGGCCTACAGGTGGGGACACGTCGGACGGCGAGGAGACGCGCGGCGCGTCCGCGCCGACGCATTCCAGGCGTAATTTTGGGTCGGAAATGGGTCGACGCGGACGCCAGACGGACGCGATTTGAGTTTGGGTCGGCACGTTGGGTCTCCATTTTTGTGTGCACTGACCCAAACGAACGCAGGCGGACGAAATGGGTCGCCGAGTTGCTCTTAGTGAATTGTAATCTGGTGAAAGATGCTGTCAGAAAGTTTTCTTAAAACCTGGTGTTACGCGATTGCATCAGCCCGTGTATCAAGGAATCCGGATATAATCTGCAACTAGGCATTAATTAAAGGGAAAATTTGAAGACGAGATGCTGAATGTTATACTAACAATGTGGATGCTGGTTAGTACCTTTTGTTGCATTATCGATGACAGTGGAATCGGCCTCTGTGCCGCTCGGAAAAAATAAATCTTGAACGCGGGAATGAAAAACACTCAACTGAATAAACAGAAATACTGCCGCCAAAAAAACAGAAATACAAATAGTCAAATACAAATACAGAAAAACAAAGGAGACGAATAGACTGCACATAAAAGATGAATTTTGTTGTAGGAGTGTTGTGATGTAAAAGGTAAAAGCTCCCCGCAAAAAAAGGTAAAAGCTATGTCAAACGGTTTCTTTCATCCAACATTGAACCTATATTTTACTATCATGATGATAACAGAACAACAGAGTACAAAATATTCATATCTCCTTGCCTTCGCCAGTTCTTAGCCCTCTCTCTCCCTTTAGAGCGCACGTATTGTCGTCGGTTGTTGTCGTGTAATTGTCACGGCAGATGTCCTAGTGTGAGGACTTAGTCGCGAGGCCAACGCATCTATGCAGTAGCTTGAGAGGGGTTGGGCGGAATCGAGAGACGCGACACAAGACAAGGATTTAGACAGCTTCGGGCCCCGGGAAATATCATCCGGTAATAACCCTACATGTTGTTTGTGGCTAGGTCTCATTATGATCATGAGTGAGTCGCCGGCTTGGCCGGCTCTTTGTGTCTAGCCCTAGAGATTGTTTCTTGTTCCTTCCCCCCCTTTTGGGGAGCCCTGCCCCTCCTTATATAAGTTGAAGGGGCGGGTTACATGACTAGTCCTAGTAGGATTAGGATTACTTTATTACAAGTGGAGTCCTAGTCTTGCTCCCTTCGGTGGAGAATATTCCTTATGCCTTTCCGCTTAAGCCGGCCCACCATAACGTGAGCCGGCCTTCTGGGCCTTGGGCCTAGTCTTCTATTTGACCCGCCGTCGGGGCCATTCGTGAGTCGTGAGGCTCGTGAGTCGTCAGTCCTCCGGCGGGTCATCGGTGAAGCGCCAAGTCCGGTCGGGTCATACTTCCGGCCGGGTCATACCGAGGGGTATATCCCCGACATTAGCCTCCAGTTTAATTTGGATTTATCCATGTTAAACTGATCCTGTAAAACAAACACAAGAACAAACTTGACAAGTTGTGCTCCGGGTTAAATATTCTTGTAAGCCGGCACCTGATCATCCTTAAGTCCTTGACATTTTCTCCTGGAAAATCCGGGTCAATAGGCCAGCTTCATAATCCATTTACTGACATTGGCTCTTGTAAAGAAATATTATAAGAAATAATCCATTTGAGTCGGCCTTCAATGCTCTGATTTGACAAAAATATTGGTCTTGAACTATTCAACTGATATTCGGCCGGCTTAAAGATGTAGATCTTGCCGATTTATGACTGCCAAAATTGTCGGGTTATAAACAAATGATACCGGGTCATGATTGTTGCAGACACCGGGTTAATCCGGTCTTCTCCAAACTGAGAATTTGAAGATTTTTTCTCCCTTATATGCATATCACCTGTAGCCCCCAAGTGCCGGGTTGTCATGCTTGCATCAACCTGGGACTTGTAATTGCCTTATGCCCATGAAAACTTCAACCAGTGTAGCCCCCAAGGGTCGGGTCATTATGCAATAATAAGCAGGGACTTCGTAGATATAACCATGTAAACTTGAATTTTTGACAGGAGCAATTGGTAGCCCCCAAGGGCCGGCTTAGTAAGATAATACTGAGCTGGGACTTTGTATATAATTTATTGATAATAACATCATATAATATAATCTCCACCATGGGGCTTGAACCCACGTCCACAAGGTTAAGAGCTTTGTACTCTACCAACTGAATAGTGGACCGTTCAATATAACGGATTAATGCTTGTGTACCTTGAACTTTTGACGGGGCCAATTGGTAGCCCCCAAGGGCTGGCTCATTTAGAATGTGATGAATCGGGTCTTTAATAAGTTGAGCAAAAAATGACTTTGCATTAGCCCCCAAGTGCCATGGTACATGCTGGCAGTGACATGGGACTTGCATATTCGATGTAATATCAATTTGAATAATGTAGCCCCCAAGTGCCGGGTCGTAAGCCTGCAGCGACTCGGGACTATTCTTTCCATTGTAGAATAAATCATATCCATTGATAAAATAATAGCCATTGCGCCAAAGCGACTTTGAATACCTCATCTGTTGATAATTAAATCCGGAGTTTAAATATCCGGCGGCTTATAGCCTTTGAGAAAAACAAGAATTGATAACCCTTTTGAGACACCAATTTCAATCTTTCATGATGGGCTTGAACTTAATCATTTATGTAAGTCGTAGCTCTGTAAATCCTGCAGAGTTTAAACAACATATGCCCTGGCGACTTAACGTCAAAAGCCAGGTCGGGTAACCACCCAAATGTAGTCTTATCCTGCACACAAGTAGATCACAAGATCCCTTGGCGGTTTACCGCAGGGTGGGTCATAATATCTCACATATAACCACTGTGATATTGAATTTGTACTGCCGGTTTACATGACCTGTGCAGTAAGGGTGATAACCCAATCCTTAGAAGCCAAACCTTCCAAGTATTAATATTGTCATATGCTGGCGACTTGTTCATCAAAAGCCAGGGCGGGTTAATAGAAACCACATATATATATATATATATATATATATGCTTCAGATATGAGCAAAAAGTCTCAAAACCCAAAAGATTGTGTTCAAAAAACTTAATCCAGACAAAAAGAAAATCAAGGCTTCTGATTCGAATACGATCAGTAAACCGTTCCAAAGGGGTTAAGCTAGGATTCGAATACGATCATGTAGCCCCCAGTGGCTTTGGCGTTGCCGATCAAGAGGGTACCGACAGCTATGTTCTCTTTGGTTCGAATACGACCTATGTTTGAACAGGAAGCCCCCAAATGACCTTGAGAGTTGTTTAACGACGCTGATTCGAATACGATCCACGTCGGACCCAAAAGGGGTTGAGCTATGATTCGAATACGATCAAGAAGCCCCCTAGTGAGTTTGGCAGTGTGCCGATCAAAAGGGTACCGACAGCTATGTTCTCTTTGGTTCGAATACGACCTATGTTTGAACAGGAAGCCCCCTAGTGATCATGAGAATATTTAACAACTCTGATTCGAATACGATCTGGGTCACACCAAAAGGGTTAAGCTAAATTCGAATACGATCAGCTCCCAATGGTCATTAAAGCAGGGTACCTATGTTTGAGTTGT
Organism: Aegilops tauschii subsp. strangulata; assembly: GCF_002575655.3. Taxonomy (NCBI): domain Eukaryota; kingdom Viridiplantae; phylum Streptophyta; class Magnoliopsida; order Poales; family Poaceae; genus Aegilops; species Aegilops tauschii. The sequence continues at coordinate 400,469,056 of NC_053035.3, forward strand.
GCTTTGTAACAGACTCTCTCTAGTCCCTTTAACTTTTTCCTGAGAACTCGAACTTTGCGAGAGATAAATTCTTTTTGAACCGGAAATTCTTAAACCGGATACCGAAAGTTTCAAAGTTTTTGTAATAGAAAAATTCACCTTGAAGCGGATTTTGAACCGGACTTGAGAGCTTCAAAGCTTTGTGGCAGATAAATTTCCCTTGAACCGGATTTTAAACCGGATACTAAGAGCTTCAGTACCTTGTGGGAGATGTCAAGTCTCTTGAGCCGGATTTAAACCGGAATCCTTCTTTTTAAGCCGGAAATTTTTCTGACGGCCTTTAAATTTTCACCAATATGGCGGTAGCCTCCGGAACCGGGTTATTTTTCCCTCCAATGACCCGGAGTTCTTTGAATGCATTGAAACCGACCAATGCTGCCGAGTCATATCATTGTAGCCCCCGAGTCTCAAGACGACTCGAGGAGTTGGCTTTGAGATTCTCCATATTGACCATAGCATAAGGCGTATATCATTGGTGTTGATATCGCGATGTGAATCCACAGAAGGTTGAGGCGACTACGGCGGGTTTATAAATGATCCCGTATGAGCCGTGTCAGCAACTCGGCCAATGGTTCCTTCCAACTGGCTGTTTGAAGTTTAACCGAACTGTAGTGGCGGCGACTTGTGCGCCTGCCCATTGAGCCATCCAGTGCAGACGGCGGTTGATAATACATGATAATTTGCCTCCAATTTTTTGGAAGAAAACCGGGCTTCCCAAGCAGTGACTTGCTCATACTCAATAAACAGCTCATGCAGACAGGTGCGGCCCGGTGTATTGATGTAGACCAGGCCGCGAGAGACGGACGGTAAAGATGACCGCAACTTCTGAGGCGGCACAGACAGATGAACCGGCCGTGGCGTTGTAAGCCAGTGCGGACGGATAAGGTAGCCGCATCGACACATATATTCGTCAAGCATCTTGGTACAACCATTGCTCTTGGAATGAACAACTGTCCTGCATAAACAATATTGCAGACCAAGGCAAAGATAAACTGCTCTTTGACAAAAATAATATGTGTTTAAGAAAATATATTTTAGATGGATATCACCTGATGTGCTAGGCCGAAAATTATCCGCCGTGGAGTTCATGGTTACCACAGTGATGCTAAAATTAATCACGGCCGAGTTAACCGTAGGAGCAGACAGATGAGTCGGCCCGGCGTTGTAAGCCGGTGCTGCCGAGCAAGTTGTCCTCCACGTTGTAAGCCGGCGCGTGAACCGGCCGCGAGGGCGGACAGACGAGTCGTTCGTGGCGTTGTAAGGCGGTGCGGACGGGCGAGTCAGCCGGTACGTTGACGTAAACCGGACTGCGACACCCTGTCCGTGAAGCCGTGCGATACAGCCGAACGTGTGTCCGCGGTATAACACCACCCCTTTTTCTTTTAATAGTTGCCCTGCGTAAAAATATTACAGGCCAGAGTAATTGTTGTCGGATGAATTAACATGTACTGATAAAATACATAGAAAGGATAGCACCTGGTATTTTTTGCCGGATGCTGGCGCTGGATAATGCATAGTGCTGTTTTTGTTTTTCACAAAAGAGTTGATTGGTTCTGTGTCTTCTAGTGCCTGAACTCTCCACATAACCCGGCCGGTACTTTTTGAGCCGGAATTTCTGGAACAAGAACTTCTTGATAATCCGGCCGGAACTTTTGATAATCCGAAACTTTTGAACCGGAACCTCTTGATAATCCGGCCGGAACTTTGATAATCCGGAATTTTTAAACCGGAACCTCTTGATAATCCGGCCGGAACTTTTTTTTCTAGGTTAGAACTCTTTGTTGATTCGGACGGAACCTTTCGGTGATTCGGCTGGAGCCCTTTGATGATTCGGATAGAACTTTTCGTCGAGGCAATCGAAACGTTTTGGTGATTCAGACGGAACCTTGCATTTAGGCGGTCAGAACTTTCCAATGATCCGGCCGGAACTTTTCGACAAACCGGCGGAACCTTTCGATGAGCCTGACGGAACTTTTTCGGTGAGCCGGCTGGAACTCTCCGACGAACCGACCGGAACTTCTTCATTGAGCCGGACGGAGCCTCTCGATCCCTGGGATAGCGCCCTCCAAGAACTCAACACCACCGTGCGCAGGCCCCACGATGGGCGCCAACTGTCGTGGAATTGTCACGGCAGATGTCCTAGTGTGAGGACTTAGTCGCGAGGCCAACGCATCTATGCAGTAGCTTGAGAGGGGTTGGGCGGAATCGAGAGACGCAACACAAGACAAGGATTTAGACAGCTTCGGGCCCCGGGAAATATCATTCGGTAATAACCCTACATGCTGTTTGTGGCTAGGTCTCATTATGATCATGAGTGAGTCGCCGGCTTGGCCGGCTCTTTGTGTCTAGCCCTAGAGATTGTTTCTTGTTCCTTCCCCCCCTTTGGGGAGCCCTGCCCCTCCTTATATAAGTTGAAGGGGCGGGTTACATGACTAGTCCTAGTAGGATTAGGATTACTTTATTACAAGTGGAGTCCTAGTCTTGCTCCCTTTGGTGGAGAATATTCCTTATGCCTTTCCGCTTAAGCCGGCCCACCATAACGTGAGCCGGCCTTCTGGGCCTTGGGCCTAGTCTTCTATCTGACCCGCCGTCGGGGCCATCCGTGAGTCGTCAGGCTCGTGAGTCGTCAGTCCTCCGGCGGGTCATCGGTGAAGCGCCAAGTCCGGCCGGGTCATACCGAGGGGTATATCCCCGACAGTTGTGGCACTCTTTTCTCCCATGGATCTATGTCTCCTTCCCGCCATCACATTCAGCGACCTCGGGGTACGACCATCTTATCCTCCTCTCCTGTATACCTCCTCTCAGCTCGACGGTGGCGGCGGCCTCACGTGCAAGCCTACTGACCTCCTCCTCTGGATGAAGTGGCTAGCTCAGCCTCGATGGCAACAAGTTTGCCTCATTGACGGCGCCGAGCTCTCATCTTTAGGTCGCGGCGCAATGTCTGCGTGTGGCGAGGGTAACCATGGAGGCAACGAGGTGTTGTAGCAAGACTATGAATACGTGTGTAGGCACGTACAAGGTTGTGGGCTCTTGTGATCAAAAGTTGTATCATCAATAACTCGCTATATTGGCCTAATCACCATAATAACTGCCAATATAGTGGTAAACACACAGATTGACACTCTAATAGAGTCGTCATATGCATTACGATGCCAAAATTTAGGGAGCTTACTCAAAAAATGACCTTATAGCCTCCAAACATGGAGGTTGTGAAGGCTTCATTTGAAGCTCGCTCAAAAGCCGACCGCCAGCGCAGAGGGAAGTTTCATCTTCTTCCTCTTCATGCCACGGCCGGTTTTTGAGGCACCATGTGGCCCGTACACGCACCACTGCACACAAATAATCATCGACGAGGGGGTGACTGCTAACCACTCGCCATATTAATGGTGCATTTGCCCCCTGTTCTTGTGGCGGTCCATCGGATGGACGCCACGCGACATCATCTCCTTGTTGTCCCACACTATAAAAGACCGACAACGAGACGTCCTCGTCACCAAAACCATAGTCGTCGTCTCCTCCCCTAGCCAGCTCCATGCGACACACGTCGCCAATTGGTTAAATGGGCTGGTGGACGAGAATCTCCGACCCCATATGCCGCACACCACCGCAGTGAACTCCCCATATATGCCCATCGCCCCCGCCGACCCCTCGTGTTGTGCATCCTTGTCCCCATCGAGTCGGAGCCAGAGCCCAAGGACCTAACGAGGGTCGTGCTTTGGCCCTTCAAGATACACACGCTGCTGCGAATATGGACACATCCGTGAGCACTATGGTCCCGCAACCAATAATGAGTAGGAGCAGTTGTAAGTGCATCTAGTGCCCACTTTATGGTTTTGGAGTATTGGAGACAAATGAGTTAAGGGACTAATGTGTTTGTGAGAATACACAGGAGAAAAGTCCCTGAAGATTTGGTTTAACCAAGAAATACGACCCATAAAAATGTATGTTTATATTGAAGAAATTGGTGCGCCCCTTTGAAGAAATTGAAGTGACGAATTGGAACGTGAAAACTTTGTTTTCATAGTTTCTTTCAGTTTATATTGAGTCACAGGGAACACCGTGCTGTTAAAGGGGGTTGATTGCGGCTAGAACCACGACTGTATTTCCCCAAAGAGGAAGGGATGATGCAACACAGCAATGGTAGGTATTTTTCTCAGTGATGAGACCAAGGTTATCGAACCAGTAGGAGAACCACGCAACACTACGTAAACAGTACCTTGATACGTCTCCAACGTATCTACTTTTCCTAACGCTTTTCCTCTTGTTTTGGACTCTAATTTGCATGATTTGAATGAAACTAACCCCGGACTGACACTGTTTTCAGCAATGGTAGGTATTTTCCTCAGTGATGCGACCAAGGTTATTGAATCAGTAGGAGAACCATGCAACACTACGTAAACAGTACCTTGATACGTCTCCAACGTATCTAATTTTCCTAACGCTTTTCATCTTGTTTTGGACTCTAATTTGCATGATTTGAATGAAACTAACCCCGGACTGACACTGTTTTCAGCAGAACTACTATGGTGTTGTTTTTGTGCAGAAATAAAAGTTCTCGGAATGGAACGAAACTTTGCGAGGATTTTTTATATCAATAAAGAGAATTTCTGGAGCCAAGAACCACCAGAGGAGGGGCACCTGGGTGGGCACAACCCACCAGGGTGCGCCCCCCTCCAGGTGCGCCCCCCTCCAGGTGCGCCCAGGTGGGTTGTCCCCACCTGGTGGCCCCGCAGACCCTGAAATCGATGCTATAAAATCCTATTTTCGGAGAAAAAAATCTGGGAGAAAGAATTATTGCGTTCCACGAGATGGAGCCGCCGTCACCTCCTGTTCTTCATCGGGAGGCCAGATCTGGAGTCCGTTTGGGGCTCCGGAGAGGGGGATCTTCGTTCTTCGTCATCACCAACCCTTCTCCATCGCTAATTCCATGATGCTCCCAACCGGGAGTGAGTGATTCCTTCGTAGGCTCGCTGGTTGGTGAGGAGTTGGATGAGATTCATCATGTAATCGAGTTAGTTTTGTTAGGGCTTGATCCCTAGTATCCACTATGTTCTGAGATTGATGTTGCTATGACTTTGCCATGCTTAATGCTTGTCACTTTGGGGACGGGTGCCATGATTTCAGATCTGAACTGTTTATGTTATCACCATTATATCTATGTTCTAGATCCGATCTTGCAAGTTATAGTCACCGACTACGTGTTATGATCCGGCAACCCCGGAGTGACAATAGTCGGGACCACTCCTAGTGATGACCGTAGTTTGAGGAGTTCATGTATTCACCGTGTGTTAATGCTTTGTTCTGGTTCCCTATTAAAAGGAGGCATTAATATCTCTTAGTTTCCAATTGGACCCCGCTGCCACGGGAGGGTAGGACAAAAGATGTCATGCAAGTTCTTTCCATAAGCACGTATGACTATTTACGGAATACATGCCTACATTATATTTATGAACTGGAGCTAGTGTCATATCGCCCTAGGTTATGACTGTCACATGACGAATATCATCCAACGAATCATCAATCCAATGCCTACGAATTTATCTTATATTGTTCCTGCCAAGTTACTACTGAAATCGTTAATGTTGCACTTGTTACAAAACTACTGCTATCACTGTTACCGTTACTGTTGCTGCTGCTACTATTATCCAAACTATCATACTAGTTTGCTACTAATCACTTTGCTGTAGATAATTAATCTCCAGGTGTGGTTGAATTGACAACTCAGCTACTAATACTTACAAATATTCTTTGGCTCCCCTTGTGTTGAATCTATGAATTTGGGTTGAATACTCTACCCTCGAAAACTGTTGCGATCCCCTATACTTGTGGGTTATCAAGACCTTTTTCTGGCGCCGTTGCCGGGGAGCATAGCTATATTTGTTGAGTCACTTGGGATTACTATCAATTTATCACTATGAAGAATCTGAAGGATGCTAAGACTAAGATTTTTCCCTCTAAGACGAGGGGAGGTAAGGAACTGCCATCTAGCTCTGCTTTAGATTCACCTTTTGTTATAAGTAAACTTGCAATACCACCACATGCTATTAATCCTGATATGTCGCAAGTTATTGATGATGCTACTTCTCCTATGAATGATGCTTATGATGATGCTAGTACCTTGCATGATGATGATGTGCCACTAGGTGAATTTCTTGATGAACAAATTGCTAGAGTAAGACAACATGATATTGTTGAAACTGATGATGAGCTTGAAACTGAAAATCTTGAAACACCTACTAGAACTAGCCCTCCTAGATATGAAATGCCTAAGGTACCGGAAGGTTATGTTATGAATGAGGAGACAACTAGAGATATTCTTGCTTGTAAGGATAGAGATGATCTAGAGAAATTATTATGCAAGTATAAAGAAAAATCTCTGAATGCTAGAATGCAATATGATCCTAAGTTTGCTACTTCACCCATCTTTATTGATGATAAGGATTATGAATTCTCTGTCGACCCAGAGTTAATTATTTTGGTTGAATCTGATCCTTTCCATGGTTATGAAACTGAAACTGTTGTGGCACATCTTACTAAGTTGAATGACATAGCCACCCTTTTTACTCATGATGAGAAAACTCGCTATTACTATATTCTCAAATTATTTCTGTTCTCATTAAAGAGTGATGCTAAAGCTTGGTACAATGCTCTTACTCCTGGTTGTGTGCGTAGTCCCCAGGATATGATTTATTACTTCTGTGAAAAATATTTCCCTGCCCATAAGAAACAAGCTGCCTTACAGGAAATATATAACTTTGTGCAAATTAAAGAAGAGAGTCTCCCACAAGCTTGGGGGAGGCTTTGCCAACTGCTTAATGCTTTGCCTAATCATCCTCTTAAGAAAAATGAAATACTTGATATCTTCTATAATGGACTAACCGATGCTTCTAGGGATTTCCTAGATAGTTGTGCTGGTTGTGTTTTCAGGGAATGGACTATTGGGCAAGCTGAAGAATTATTGAATAACATATTGAAAAATTATGATGATTGGACTCTTCTTGAACCACCACCTAAACCCACTCCGAAGAAGAGGGGTATCTTATATCTCAGTCCTGAAGATATGCAAGAGGCAAAGAAATCTATGAAGGAAAAATGTATTAAAGCTGAGGATGTTAAAAATTTACCTCCTATTGAAGAAACACATGGCTTAATACACCACCACCACCTAAGGTGGTAGAGGTAAATTCTCTAATGAAATTCAATGGTAATGATAATCCTCACGATATGCACCCTAGCCAATGCCTTTATGAGTTTAAGAATTACATTAGAAAACAAGATCACTTCAATGCAAATGTTATGAAACAATTGAAATACAATTCTGATATGATTGCTCGCTTGAGTGACTTGTTATTTAGAATCTCAAATGATGCTAGGGGTGTGGGAAAGCATGCTTCTATGGTTCAAACTCAGTTAGAACATGTTGCTAAATCTCAAAGAGAGTTACTAGATGAAATGAATAATAACATACATGACTTTGCTGTTAGAGTAGCAACTAGAGGAGGTAAAATGACTCAGGAACCACTTTATCCCGAGGGACATCCAAAAAGAATTGAACAAGACTCTTGAAGATCTAACACTGATGCACGTAGTCCTTCTAAAAAGAAAAAGAAGAAGAAAATGATAGGACTTTCCGTGCCTCTAGTGAACCTGAAGTGGAAAAACCTCCTGATAATGATAATGAAGTATATATCTCTGATGCTGAAACTCAACCTGGTAGTGAACACTCACCTTCTAATAATGGAAAAGATAATGCTGAGGTTCATGAAGACACTCAAATAGATAATAAAGAACCAGAAAATGATGTTGAGATAGAACTAGCAGTTGATCTTGATAACCCACAACCCAAGAATACACGATATGATAAAAGAGACTTTATTGCTAGAAAAAACGATAAAGAAAGAGAACCGTGGGTTCAAAAACCTATGCCTTCCACCTAAGTCAACTAAAAAGAAAGATGATGAGGAATTTGAACACTTTGCTGAAATGCTGAGGCCAGTCTTTTTGCGTACTCGCTTGACTGATATCTTGAAAATGCCTCCTTATGCAAAGTATATGAAAGACATCATCACCAATAAGAGAAAAATACCGGAAGCTGAAATCTTCACTATGCTTGCTAATTATACTTTTAAAGATGGAGTACCTAAAAAACTTGGAGATCCGGGGATACCAACTATACCTTGCTCCATAAAAAGAAACTATGTGAAAACTGCTTTATGTGATTTGGGAGCTGGTGTTAGTGTTATGCCTTTATCTTTATATAAAAGACTTTATTTGAATAAACTCACACCTACTGAAATATCTTTGCAAATGGCTGACAAATCAACTACCATACCTATCGGTATTTGTGAGGATGTGCCCGTTGTTGTTGCTAATGTTACTATTTTGACTGACTTTGTTATACTTGAGATGCCCGAGGACGACAACATGTTGATTATCCTTGGTAGACCCTTCTTGAATATTGCAGGGGTTGTTATTGATTGCAATAAAAGCAAGGTTACTTTTCATATCAATGGTAATGAGCATACGGTGCACTTTCCAAAGAAACAATTCCAAGTGAATGGTATTAATGTTATTGAAAAGTCTTCGACAATCACTATTGGAAGTTTTCAACTAACTCTACCTACTGCCAAAAAGAAATATGAAATGCTTATTGTTGGGGATATTCATATCCCCGTTGAGGTAACTTAGTGATTTACGAAAGTTCTTCGGTTTCATGCTAATCGAAAGTGGTTGTTAATAAGACTTGATCAAACTTATTAATGGATCATTTTTGAGAGGTATGACGTTGATGAATTTAGTGAGCACGACCTTCTGTCCCTACCTTTTGTTTTCTGTTTTTATTAGTTAAATAAAATAAAATGCCATGTTTTATCTGTTTTCTGAATTTCCCGTGCAATAAAAAAAGACCCAAAAATAAAAGTTCTCAGAATGCTCTGAAAATTTAATATGATTTTTTTCTGCATATTTAAGAATTTCTGGTGCAAATAATATCAGAGGGAGGTGCTCCAGGTGGACACAACCCACCTGGGCGCGCCAGGACCCCCAGGCGCGCCCTGGTGGGTTGTGGTCCCCACGTGCCCCCCTTACTTATCTCTTCACACCACATCATCACCTACGTCTAGAAAAAAATCACCATTGCTCTCTCTCACGTGCATTCTTGCTCTCAAACCCGCGGATTTCGATCTCTTTGCTCGAAGCTCCATTTCTGAAACTGTTTCGGCGCATTGTTGCTTGGTATGTGAATCCACCATTTGTCCAATTAGTTTTTGTTTTAGTGGTTTATATTTTGAATAATTAGCTACTCTTGGTGCTGCTGTAGATGAGCTTGCATGTTGAATTCTTAGAGTTCTAATTAGTTTGAATGATTGCTATGGCCTCTATGTATCCCTATGAGTAGTTGCTACCAATTTTGTAGATTTTTGTTGAGAAAAATTTGTGGACTAAAATTTTTAGAATTTTTATTCATAGGAAAAACACGAGTATCTTTAGGAAGTTTGCTTCCAAGAAGAACTCCAAGGGAGTGATTCAGGAGTCATCTGATAGTGATCTCCACACCCAGAGATTGGCGGAGCTACGGCCATGCGAATGGCCGCATACCCCGTTCATGGAAGGGGCTGGAATCCTTCAAGAGTTTGCACAATATGCTGCTAATGCCAGCCTCACCGACTTCATCGCAGCTGAATGCGAATAGTATCATCTCCTCACAAACACCTTTGTGCAAAGTTTTAATTTTCTTCCTAGGAATAACCCCCCTGAAGTGCAGTTTAATTTATATGCTGAACCCCATTAGATACCGCTTACTGAATTTTGTGAAATATGCTTACTTCCTTCTGATGGTAGTTTGGTAGAGCCTAGGCCCGCAGAGTTTGAAGGCTTTTAATGTACTCTGACAGTGGGTGATGAGAGAGGGGTGTCGAGTATCACCGCCGCTGGCTTGCATTTTCCTGTTGTTCATTATTTTGCTCTTTCCATTGCAAAATGCTTGCTTGCTAGAGGGAAGGTGGGTGCACTCAGTTCCCCAGACCTTGCTGTGTTACGTCGTGCACTAGAGGGCGACAACGCTTATAGCTTGGGAGCTATTGTGGCATGTCGCCTCCACATTAATAAGTCTAAGGGTAAAATACATGGAGGGATTTACGCCACTCGTTTGGCGGCTCGCTTTAATGTTCAGATACGCCTGCATGATTATCCTTTGCCCAAGGTTTACCTAGATCGCGCGGCCATGGATTACCACTAGTTTACTGCTATCGATTATCCTAACATTCCTATTCCGTATAACCTGGTTTTTAGTGTGAGAACTCATGATATTATTCCATTGCATGTGCCTGCTTTGTTTGATCCTATTGCCAGGGGTGGATACAGGATTATGCCTGTGGACATCATCGCGTACCGGAACAACCAAGCTGCAGCAGAGGAGGAGTCTCAGCAGCGGGAGCCACAGGTGCCCGCTCCTCAGCAGTTCGACATGGGACCCCATGGTTTCTTCGACTACTGACTGATTACCAAGTTATGCCAAAAGCATAAGCTTGGGGGAGTACGTGTTTCTCACCAACTTTACATTCATGTTCACACATTTCAGTTGTCGGTGTTTGCACTTTTTCATTGTATTATCCATGTTAAACTTATTTTCTCGCTTTCTTCTTGCGTGTTTGAAAAACTTTGAGAAAATCCAAAAATATTTCCTGCTTCTTTTGATTTTTCTTTCTAGAGTAGTTAGCTGTAGCACTAAAAAGAAAACCCAAAAAGATTTCCTTGTTCTTCTTTTACTTGTTGGGAGCTTTCCCATGTAAATAGTTTTTCTCATTTTGCTTTCCCCTTTTTATTTGCTTCTTTCAGATAAAACCAAAAACTCCAAAAATATTTCAGTGTGTTTCTCTGAATTTCTTTTCTATTTATCGAGTCGTACCGAGGGGAAGACCACGACGAAAATGTTGAGTGGCTCTCATATGCATTATTATTAATCTAACAAAGAGCCTATTTTACTTTGTCTTCTCCTATTGAATACAATGTTTGCAGATTCCAGCTTAGTCCACGACACTCTTGCACTATTATTATTTTCTTATCGTTCGGTCGTGCAATTGAAAGGCAATAATGACGATACTTGATGAATTAACCGTGGTAGAGAAAAATGGGTATGAACTCGACTTGTTCTGTTTTTGTAAATATGTTTAACCTAGTATCCATGATTCAGCTCATTATGATTAAACATGTTTGCAATGACAATTAGAGATTATAGTTTCTCATTTCATGCATAAGTAGCTGGGAGTGGATAATGATTTATCTTGGATGTCAACATTGCATTAAAATGATGGTGATGTAGTATTATGATATGGTATCGTCCTCGAATGTTCGAGTGGCTTGACTTGGCACATGTCCATGCATGTAGTTGAATCAAAACCAACATAGCCTCTATGATATTTATGTTCATGGTGTTCATATTCTACTCATGCTAGTGTCCAGTGTTACTTATGCATAATGCATGTTCATGACTATTGTTGCTCTCTAGCTGGCCGCTTCTCAACCTATTTGCTAGCCTTCACCTGTACTAAGTGGGAATTCTGCTTGTACATCCAAAACTTGAAACCCAAGTTATTCCAGATGAGTCCACCATACCTACCGTATTACCCTGCCGTCCTAAGTAAATCTGCATGTGCCATCTCTAAAAATTTCAAATAAATATCCTTTTTGTGTGCCTGGATCGTTCATGGAACGACAGGAGGTAGTCGATATCTTCCATGCTAAGCGGGTTATTCTCAGGATGAGTGTCTATTCACTCACCATCGCACGAGAAAAGGGCGGTAATATGGATGCCCAGTCCCAAACTGCAAAAAGAATTGATCTTTCAAATAATCAAACAAAAACTCCCAATGGAGTCACAACCTTTACTTTATCGCTTGGGAACCGCCACTAGCGTGCTTAGCATGGAAGGTATTGATAACTGATAGTCGTGAAGTAAACAAGAAGGGTGCATGCCTCAAAATATCATTTACCTCTGTTTTAAAACTTGAGCTCTGGCACCTCTCCAAATCACTGCTTCCCTCTGCGAAGGGACTATCTATTTACTTTTATGTTGTGTCATCACCTTCTAAAATAAGCGCCAGAAGCTGAGAGCACTGCTGTCATGCTGATGCATTGTGTGTAGGTAATGTTGGGTGCATCATGACTGGATCTTTTCTACCATGAATTACAATGTTTAGTCGCTGCTTGAACTTTGGAGGTGCTCTGCATTTATGTTTTGCGGTCTCGGAAAGGGCTAGCAGATACCACTATTGTCATATCATATCATGGTTGTTTTGATAATGTGTTGCCATTTGAGATATCTTATTATTGCTCGCTAGCTGAATATGTCATTGATACGAGTTAATATAATTTTTAAGAGTTATTGTCGGCATGGTTAGTTATAATGTTGGCTAAAAACCTGGGTGCTATTTAAGCTTATTTATGCAAACAAGAGCAAAAGAGTTCGTAAAAGTTTTTCTTTTTCATTTTCAGTTTATCAACTGAATTGCTTGAGGACAAGCAAAGGTTTAAGCTTGGGGGAGTTGATACGTCTCCAACGTATCTACTTTTCCTAACGCTTTCCCTCTTGTTTTGGACTCTAATTTGCATGATTTGAATGAAACTAACCCCGGACCGACGTTGTTTTCAGCAGAACTACCATGGTGTTGTTTTTGTGCAGAAATAAAAGTTCTCGGAATGGAACGAAACTTTGCGAGGATTTTTTATATTAATAAAGAGAATTTCTGGAGCCAAGAACCACCGGAGGTGGGTACCTGGGTGGGCACAAACCACCAGGGCGCGCCCCCCCTCCAGGCGCGCCCAAGTGGGTTGTCCCCACCTAGTGGCCCCGCAGACCCTGAAACCAACGCTATAAAATCCTATTTTCGGAGAAAAAATCTGGGAGAAAGAATTATCGCGTTCCACAAGACGGAGCCACCGTCACCTCCTTTTCTTCATCGGGAGGCCAGATCTGGAGTCCGTTTGGGGCTCCGGAGAGGGGGATCTTCGTTCTTCGTCATCACCAACCCTTCTCCATCGCCAATTCCATGATGCTCCCCATCGAGAGTGAGTAATTCCTTCGTAGGCTCACTGGTCGGTGAGGAGTTGGATTGGACTCATCATGTAATCGAGTTAGTTTTGTTAGGGCTTGATCCCTAGTATCCACTATGTTCTGAGATTGATGTTGCTATGACTTTGCCATGCTTAATACTTGTCACTTTGGGCCCGGGTGCCATGATTTCAGATCTGAACTGTTTATGTTATCACCATTATATCTATGTTCTAGATCCGATCTTGCAAGTTATAGTCACCTACTACGTGTTATGATCCAACAACCCCGGAGTGACAATATATAGTCGGGACCAGTCCCGGTGATGACCGTAGTTTGAGGAGTTTATGTATTCACCGTGTGTTAATGCTTTGTTCTGGTTCTCTATTAAAAGGAGGCCTTAATATCCCTTAGTTTCCAATTGGACCCTGCTGCCACGGGAGGGTAGGACAAAAGATGTCATGCAAGTTCTTTCCATAAGCACGTATGACTATTTACGGAATACATGCCTACATTATATTTATGAACTGGAGCTAGTGCCGTATCGCCCTAGGTTATGACTGTCACATGATGAATATCATCCAACGAATCATCGATCCAATGCCTAAGAATTTATCTTATATTGTTCCTGCCAAGTTACTACTACTATCGTTACTGTTGCACTTGTTACAAAACTACTGCTATCACTGTTACCGTTACTGTTGCTGCTGCTACTATTATCCAAACTATCATACTACTTTGCTACTGATCACTTTGCTGCAGATAATTAATCTCTAGGTGTGGTTGAATTGACAACTCAACTGCTAATACTTACAAATATTCTTTGGCTCACCTTGTGTCGAATCTATAAATTTGGGTTGAATACTCTACCGTCGAAAATTGTTGCGATCCCCTATACTTGTGGGTTATCATACCTGCACACAAAGAACAAATACTTGCAACCCGATGTAAAAGAGGGGTTGTCAATCCCTCCCGGGTAAAAAGATAGATAAAATTGTAGTAGATTGGATAAATAGATCTCGCGGGAACGCGAGATAGAATAAATAACAATAAATTGCAGCAAGGTATTTTTGGTTTTTTGGATTAATAGATCTGAAAATAAAAGATGTGAATAAATAAAAAGGCAAATACCAATATAGATCTGAAAGTATATGATGAGAAAATAGACCCGGGGGCCGTAGATTTCACTAGTGGTTTCTCTCGAGAAAAATAGCATACGGTGGTAAACAAATTACTGTTAGGCAATTGATAGAACTTTAAATAATTACGATGATATCCAGGCAATGATCATTATATAGGCATCATGTCCAAGATAGACCGACTCCTGCCTGCATCTACTACTATTACTGCACACATCGAACGCTATCCAACATGCATCTAGTGTATTAAGTTAATGGAGAAACGGAGTAATGCAATAAGAATGATGACATGATGTAGACAAGATCTATTCATGTAGGAATAGACCACATCTTGTTATCCTTAATAGCTACGATACATATGTGCCATTTCCCCTTCTATCACTGGGATTGAGCACCGTAAGATCGAACCCATCACAAAGCACCTCTTCCCATGGCAAGAAAAAACGATCTAGTCGGCCTAATTATACCAAAGATCCAGAGAAGAAATACGAGGCTATAAGTAATCATGCATATAGGAGATCAAAAGACTCAAATAACTTTCATGGATAAAAACATAGATCTGATCATAAACTCAAAGTTCATCGGATCCCAACAAACACACCGCAAAAAGAGTTACATCAAATAGATCTCCAAGAGACCATTGTGTTGAGAATCAAAAGAGAGAGAGGAACCATCTAGCTACTAACTACGGCCCCGTAGGTTTACATGAACTACTCACGCATCATCAGAGAGGCACCAATGAGGATGATGGACCCCTCTGTGATGGTGTCTAGATTGGATATGTGGTTTCTGAAACTTGCGGCGGCTGGAATTGTGTTTCGTCGACTCCCCTAGGGTTTTTGGATTTCCAGGGTATTTATAGAGCAAAGAGGCGGTGCGGGAGGCGCCCGAGGTGGGCACAACTCACCTGGGCGCGCCCTGGTGGGTTGTGCTCCCCTCGGAGCCCCCCTCGGGTAATTCCTTGGCCCATCGTGTGTCTTCTGGTCCCCAAAAAATCTCCAAAAAGTTTCGCTGCATTTGGACTTCGTTTGGTATTGATTTTCTGCAATGTAAAAAACAAGCAAAAAACAACAACTGGCACTGGGCACTATGTCAATAGGTTAGTTCCAAAAAATGATATAAAGTTGCTATAAAATGATTGTAAAACATCCAATAATGATAATATAACAACATGGAACAATTAAAAATTATAGATACGTTGGAGACTAATCAGCATCCCTAAGCTTAATTCCTGCTCGTCCTCGGGTAGGTAAATGATAAAAACAGACTTTTTGATGTGGAATGCTGCCTAACATGTTCATCACATAACTTTGTTTTGTAGCATGGACATTTGGATTTTTATATGATTCAAAGCAATAGTCTAGTTTTGACATGAAGATTTTAATACTCAAGCATATCAACAAGCAACCATGTCTTTCAAAATATCAACACTAAAGCAAGTTATCCCTAGCCCATTATGCTCAATCATTGATCCATTCATGAAACACACTCGCATATTAGCTACACCAAATGCTCAAGTATGATCATAGTGCCCCTTAGTTGGTGCTTTATAAGAGAAGATAGAGACTCAAATAAAAAATAAAAATGCATAAAGTAAATAGAAAGGCCCTTCGCAGAGGGAAGTAGGGATTTGTAGAGGTGCCTGAGCTCAAAGCAAAAAATTAAGAGAGAAACATTTTGGGTGGCATGCTTTTCTCGTCAATGAAAATGACCGAGTAATTCCCAACACTTTCCATGCTAGATATATCATAGGCGGTTCCCAAACATAAAATAAAGTTTATTCCTTTTTCCACCATACTTTCACATTCCACGGTTAACCGAATCCACAGGTGCCGTCCATACTGATAATCCCCAAGTGCAGGGAATCATCGTAGCAATTCCCGAAGGTGGAAGTGATAAGTATGGAGTGTCGAACCCACAAGGAGCTAAAGGTAAGATCAATATTCTCTCAAGTCCTATCTGCCACTGATACGACTCTACGTACACCGAACATTTGCTTCCAACTAGAAACGAGAAATAAAACTACGTTGTGGGTATGAAGAGGATAACTTTGCATGATATCGGAGAGCTAAAATATAAAAGTAGGTGCTATTATCATAAAGTTAGAATATATTACTAAATATTATCAATAGCGAGTGTGGAATAATGATGGGTCGGTGTGCGGAATTGTCCTAGGCAATTGTTAACAAGATCGGTAATCACTATTGCAATTTCATATGAGGGAGAGGCATAAGCTAACATACTTTCTCGTCTTGGGTCATATGCACTTATGATTCGAACTCTAGCAAGCATCCGCAACTACTAAAGATCATTAAGGTAAAACCCAACCATAGCATTAATGCATCAAGTCCCCTTTATCCCATACGCCGTGACCCACTTATCCGTGTTTATGCTTCTGTCACTCAAGCAACGCAGACAATAAGTGAACCATGGACATATTGCAACACCCTACAGCGGGAATCCCTCATGCTTGCGCGACACGGAGGGCACCATAGGACTGCACCAAAATAAAACATACAACTCATACCAATCTAGATCATCAATCAACCCAAAGACAAAGGATATCTACTCAAAACATCATAGGATGGCAACACATCATTGGATCATAATATGTGGCATAAAGCACCATGTTCAAGTAGGGATTACAGCGGGGTGCGGGAGAGTGGACCGCGTAAAATAGATGAGGATGGTGATGTTGATGAAGACGATCACCGCGGCGATGATTCCCCTCCCGATGGCACTCCAGCGCCACCGAGAGAGAGGAGGAGAGCTTCTCCCCCTTGTGCTTCCTCCTCCATGGCCTCCCCCTTAGATGGGGAGAGGTTCTCCCTCTGGTCCTTGGCCTTCATGGCGATGATGGCCCCTCCAGGATCCTCCTCCATGGCCTCCGGTGAAGATGGCCCCCTCCGGCAGGGTGCCAGAGAGGGCCTAGATTGATTTCTCGTGGCTATAGAGGCTTGCGGCGGCGGAACTTCTGATCTAGGTTCTGTTCTGGAGTTTTCTTGATTTATAGGAGGAGTTGGGGTTGATTTCACGCCAGGGGGGCCCTCGGGGAGTCCACGAGGCAGGTGGGCGCGCCCCCCACCCTCGTGGGCCCACGGGACTCCCCTCCGGTAGATTTTTGTTCCAGTATTTTTCATATTTTCCAGAAAAATTCTCCGTTGATTTTCATTGCATTCCGAGAACTTTTATTTCTACACAAAAACAACACCACTGTAGTTCTGCTGAAAACAACGTCAGTCCGGGTTAGTTCTAATCAAATCATACCAAAATCATATAAAACTATTGCAAACATGGCATGAACACTTCATAAATTATAGATAGGTTGGAGACGTATCACATACCAACAATTTCCAAGGAATTTATTATTCGAGAACATAAAGTAAATTCATTTTTCATTTCGAGACTGGGCATCCCTAATACCTTTGTCGTACTCTCATGCAATGACAAGTGAATAAACACTCATCTTGAGAGTAACACATCTAGCATGGAAAATATTGGCCACCCCCTGCCGCTTCATGAGCGGTACAAGCACACAAAAAGGAAATTTATTTTGAAAATTAGAGATGGCACATACAAGTTTGCTTAGAACGGCAAAAGAATACCGCATATAGGTAGGTATAGTGGACTCATATGGCAAAACTTGTTTAAGGATTTTGGATGCACAAGTAGTGATCATACTTAGTGCAAATGAAGGCTAGCAAAAGATTGAGAAGCATCCAACCAAGAAACGAAAAATCTCAGAAGCGAGCATTAAGCATAACTAACACTGGATAATGCACCATAAGTAGGATGTAATTTCATTGCATAACTATTGACTTTCTTGCTTGCATAGGGAATCACAAACCTTAACATCAATATTCTTACTAACACCATAATTACTCATCAACATGACTCACATATTATATCACCATATCGCAAAACTATTACAATGAATCAAGTTTATTTTGTCCAATGATCTTCATGAAAGTTTTTATTATATCCTTCTTAATATCTATCACTTTGGGACTAATTTCATATGTTGCTTTTGATAGCTCAAACAAATCTAAGTGAGATAGAGCTATTCCATAGCTCAAAAATATTTAAGTGAAGCATAGAGAGCAATTCTAACAAATCATAGCACAATATTGGCTCTTTCAAATAGGTGTGTCCAGCAAGGATACTTGACTTAAAATAAAAAGCAAAACAAGCAAAGACTGATATGTCTCCAACGTATCTATAATTTTTGATTGTTCCATGCTATTATATTATATGTTTTGGATGTTTTATATGCATTAATATGCTATTTTATATGATTTTTGGGACTAACCTATTAACCTAGAGCCTAGTGCCAGTTCCTGTTTTTTCCTTGTTTTAGAGTTTCACAGAAAAGGAATACCAAATGGAGTCCAAATGGAATGAAACTTTCGTGATGATTTTTCTTGGACCAGGAAGACATCTAGAGGGCTTGGATTGCACGTCATGAAAGCCACAAGGCGGCCACAAGGTCGGGAGGCGCGCCCAGGGGGATAGGGCGTGCCCCCACCCTTGTGGGCCCCTCGTGACTCCACCGACCTATTTCTTCCGCCTATATATTCTCAAATATCCCAAAACCTTCCAGGGGAGCCACGAAACCACTTTTCCACCGCCGCAACCTTCTGTACCCGTGAGATCCCATCTAGGGGCCTTTTCCGGCGTCCTGCCGGACGGGGATTCAATCACGGAGGGCTTCTACACCAACACCATTGCCTCTCCGATGAAGCGTGAGTAGTTTACCACAGACCTACGGGTCCATAGATAGTAGCTAGATGGCTTCTTCTCTCTCTTTGATTCTCAATACCATGTTCTCCTCGATGTTCTTGGAGATCTATTCGATGTAATACTCTTTTGCGGTGTGTTTGCCGAGATCCGATGAATTGTGGATTTACGATCAGCTTATCTATGAATATTATTTGAATCTCCTCTGAATTCTTATATGCATGATTTGATATCTTTGCAAGTCCCTTCGAACTATCGATTTGGTTTGGCCAACTAGATTGGTTTTTCTTGCAATGGGAGAAGTGCTTAGCTTTGGGTTCAATCTTGCGGTGTTCGATCCTAGTGACAGAAGGGGAACCGACACGTTGTATTGTTGCCATCGAGGATAACAAGATGGGGTTTTCATCATATTGCTTGAGTTTATCCCGCTACATCATGTCATCTTACTTAATGCGTTACTCTGTTCTTATGAACTTAATACTCTAGATGCAGGCAGGTGTTGGTCGATGTGTGGAGTAATAGTAGTAGATGTAGGCAGGAGTCGGTCTACCTGACACGGACGTGATGCCTATATTCATGATCATTGCCTTAGATATCGTCATAACTTTGCACTTTTCTATCAATTCTTGGCAGTAATTTGTTCACCCACCATAATATTTTCTATCTTGAGAGAAGACTCTAGTGAAACCTATGGCCCCTGAGTCTATTTTCCATCATATAAGTTTCCGATCTACAATTTTAGTTTCCTATTTACTTTCTTTGCAATCTTTTACTTTCCGTTCCATAAATCAAAAATACCAAAAATGTTACTTTACCGTTTATCCATCTCTATCAGATCTCACTTTGCAAATAACCGTGAAGGGATTGACAACCCCTTTATCGCGTTGGGTGCAAGTTGGTGTTTGTTTGTGCAGGTATTCGGTGGCTTGCGCGTTGTCTCCTACTGGATTGATACCTTGGTTCTCAAAAGCTGAGGGAAATACTTACTCTACTTTGCTGCATGACCCTTTCCTCTTCAAGGGAAAAACCAATGCAAGCTCAAGAGGTAGCAAAGACTCATATAATACAAGACACTCCAAGCAAAACTCATGATATGTGACGAATAAAAATATAGCTTCAAGTAAAATACCAATGGTCGTTAGAAGAAAGAGGGGATGCTACTCGGGGCATCCCCAAGCTTAGTTGCTTGCTTCTCCTTAAGATAATAGTTTGGGGTGCCATGGGGCATCCCCAAGCTTAGGCTCTTCTTACTCCTTATTCCTTCATCCATTGCAATCTCACCCAAAACATGAAAACTCCAATCACACAGAACTCAACAAAACCTTCGTGAGATCTGTTAGTATAACAAAGCAAATCACTACTTTAAGTACTGTTGCAAACCCATTCATATTTTTTTCATTAATCTACTGTATTCCAACTTAACTATATAGCTTATACCCTCCAATACAAACCATAGATTCATCGAAATAAGCACACAACACAGAGAAAACAGAATCTGTCAAAAACAGAACAATTCATAGCAATGTGAAAACTTCGAATACTTCTGTAACTCTAGAAATTCTGAAAAATTAGGACAACGTAGGAAATTTGTATATAAATCTTGTTAAAAAATTCAGAATTTTATCGCGCTTTTGTGTTTTTTAACAATTATGTGACTGGCGCACAAAGTTTTTATTTTTCAACAAGATCAAATCAACTATCACCCAACATGATCCCAAAGGCTTTGCTCGGCACAAACACTAATTAAAACATAAAAGCACAATCATAACAGTAGCATAATTGTGCAAACACTCAAGAACAGAAAGAAAAAGACAAAAATAAATTTTATTCATTGGGTTGCCTCCCAACAAGCGCTATCATTTTATGCCCCTAGCTAGGCATAACACAAAGATCTAAGTATTGTCATCTTTATTTCTAAATCCATAAGATGCCCTCATGATTGATTCATACGGTGGCTTAATTCTTGTTCTAGGGAAGTCTTCCATACCCTTCCTTAGTGGGAATTGAAATTTAATATTGCCTTCTTTCATATCAATCACGGCACCAATAGTACGTAAAAACGGTCTACCAAGAATAATTGTACAAGACGGATTGCAATCAATATCAAGAACAATAAAATCTATGGGCACATAATTTCTATTTGCAAGAATAAGAACATCATTAATTCTTCCCATATGCTTTTTAATAGTAGAATCCGCTAAGTGTAAATTAAGAGAACATTCTTCAAGATCGGTAAGACCAAGCACATCACATAAAGATTTTGGAATTGTGGAAACACTAGCACCCAAATCACATAAAGAAAAACACTCATAATTTTTAATCTTGACTTTGATGGTAGGTTCCCATTCATCGTGTAATTTTCTAGGAATTGAAATCTCTAATTTCAACTTTTCTTCCAAAGCTTTCATCATAGCATCAACAATATGTTTAGTAAAAGCTTTATTTTGTTCATAAGCATGGGGTGAATTAATCATGGATTGCAACAAAGAGATACAATAAATCAAAGAACAATTATCATAATTGAAGTCTTTGTAATCCAAAAGAGTGGGCACATCGCTAGTTAAAGTTTTGACCTCTCCAAACCCACTTTTATCAATTTCCTCAACAAGATTTTCACCCTCCAAATTATCGGGACGCCTTCTAACTAAGGTTGACTCTTCTTCAGTCCCTTTATCATCAATCTTAATTTTACTAAACAAGGAATCAATATAAGAAACACAAATCATTTTAACATCTTCATCATTTTTATGAAAGCAATCACTAGAGAATGCGTTTTCTAAAAGTTCTCTTCTAGCTCTAAGCATAGCGGTTCTTTTCTTATTTTCATCCATAGAAACATATAAAGCTTTAATTGATTCTTCAACCTTAGGCACAAAAATTTTCATCTTGAGATTTTCTACATCGTGAGAAATTCTATCAATGCTTCTAGACATATCATCAATCTTACTCAACTTTTCTTCTATCGTATTGTTGAAAACTTTTTGAGCATTGATAAATTCTTTAATATTATTTTCAAGATCAGAGGTGTTCCTATTATTATTATTATAAGAAGGATTACCATAGGAATTATTATAATTATTAGAGGAATTACTAGGAAAAGGCCTAGGATTAAGATTACCTCTATAAGCATTGTTATTATTATTTCGCGAGACAAAATTCACATCTATGGCATCACTATTTTTTCAATCAAAGTAGACAAAGGCACATCATTAAGATCAATAGGATCACTTTTATTAGATCCACGGAGGGCTCCACCCACGAAGAAGCAACCTTGTCTATCCCACCATGGCCATCGCCCACGAAGGACTTGCCTCACTAGGGTAGATCTTCACGAAGTAGGCGATCTCCTTGCCCGTACAAACTCCTTGGTTCAACTCCACAATCTTGACGGAGGCTCCCAAGTGACACCTAACCAATCTTGGAGACACCACTCTCCAAAAGGTAATAGATGGTGTGTTGATGATGAACTCCTTGCTCTTATGCTTAAAATGATAGTCTCCCCAACACACAACTCTCTCACACAGATTTGGATATGGTGGAAAGATGATTTGAGTGGAAAGCAACTTGGGGAAGGCTAGAGATCAAGATTCTTGTGGTTGGAATGGAATATCTTGGTCTCAACACATGAGTAGGTGGTTCTTTCTCAGAAAATGAATGGTAGAAGTGTAGGCATGTTCTGATGGCTTTCTCCATGAATGAAGAGTGGGTGGAGGGGTATATATAGCCTCCACACAAAATCTAACCATTACACACAATTTACCAAACTCGGTGGGACCGAATCATGAAACTCGGTCAAAGATTTAGTTCAAAATGTGAATGTTAGGATTTTCGGTGGGACCGATAAGATCAACTCGGTGGGACCGATGTGCTAGGGTTAGGGTAAAACCTCATCTCGGTTTGACCGATTACACAAACTCGGTGGGACCGATTTTGGTAATAAGCTAAACAGAGAGTTGGTCAAGAAAAGTCGGTGGGACCGAAATAATTGCAACAGGTAACAAAGAGTTTGCAAGCCCATCTCGGTGAGACCGAGATCCCATCAGTGAGACCAAACTGATTAGTGTTTTTGGCAGTGGCTATGTCAAATGAACTCGGTGGCGCCGGATAGATCAAATCGGTGGGGCCGAGTTTGACTTTTGGTTTGGGACACATGTGGATATGAGAAAGTGGTTGAGGGCTTTGGAGCATATCACTAAGCACTTTGAGCAAGCAAGCCGTTAAGCAACACCTCATCCCCTTTTAATAGTACTGGCTTTCCTATGGACTCAATGTGATCTTGGATCATGTGACGCCCGGATAATTAAGCTACAGTAAACCTCTGTTAACAATGCGACGTCACCATGATTACTGTTATTAATCTGGTGTTAGTCCGAAACTGATTATAATTCAAAATTCAAAATCAAGCAAACAATAAAAGTTTTCAAATATTAAAACTAAAATGTTCAATAAATAGTCGATAAATCAGAGGCTGTGATAAAATTGTAAACAACATTATTGAAATTTGATAAGTGACTTAAACAACCTCAAACAGTGGATGAAAACATTATTTAATAACCTTTTATTAATACAAAAGAAATATGAAATGATATTTACCCCAAACTAGTTTTTGGTGGTAGGATATATTGGGCTGTGAATTGTGGGCCAGCTCGCATATTTTACAAAACTCATTTGATGCCCAAACAATTAGCCAAAACAGAAAAGAAATAGAATAAAAAAAAGAAGAACAAAAAAGAAGAAGGAAAAGACCCCCCCCGCGTGCGCTGGGCCTCAGCCCAACTGGGCCATCTCCCAGCCAGGCCGGCCTACCCCTGGCCTACTAGGCCTCCCACCCGAAACCCTAACCCCGTCGCCCCCCACTTCCCCCACGGTCCTCCCTCTCCCCTCTGGATCGGGGGTAACCAACCCCCGAAGCCGCGACCCGTTGCCCCCGTAGCTACGTCGCCGCCCGGAACCCCCGCCGGAGCCGCCCCGCTACCCGCCGTCGTCGGTGCCGTCTCCCCGACTCCGCTGGTCGTCCTCATCCTCCTCCTCGTCGCAGGTCGTTCACGCACGGCGCCCGACCCCGCCGCCGCCGCGCCTTCGCCGTTTCCGCGCGCCGGCACCACCCCGAGATGCACCAGGTTGGGCAGAAGCCTTGTCGCCCTCCCCTACATCGCCTACACGGACCAGCTCGAGCTCCTCACCCCTGCATCAAGCTGCTCGCCCTCGTCTTCCACCTCGGACCCGGAAACCGTCGTCGTTGCTTCGTCGTCCCCGGCGCCTCCCTGTGCTCGCCGAGCCTTCCATGTGCTCCGATGTGAGCCCCAGCATCGATACCCCTCTTCCTCCTTTCGTTTTCCTCGCCATAGCGCCGCCCCACGAGCTCGCTCGCCCACTGCCGAACTCGCTCGCGTTCACCATGCCCCGAACGCGCCGGCTCCGCCGTGCCCGCGCCCAGCAACCCGAGGCCGCGCCCCTGCTGGTCTTGGTCGCCGGCGCACCGCCGCCCTGGCTCCCGGCGGCCCCGGTGAGCCGCCCGCACCGCCGAGCTCGCCTCCTGGCGTTTTGGCGCCGACGCCTCTGCACGGGCGTGCTCAGCCGTGGACAGAGCCGGCTGGCTCTCTGCCACCTGGGGCCTGCCCTTGTTAATTAGGGATTAGCCCCTGTTAAGTTATTTTATTATTATTTTGTTTTTAGTTAGATAGCCCTATGACATGTGGGACCCAACACCCTAAGTAACTTAATTAAAATCAGTTAAAAGGCCCTGTTACAACATGTGACATTGACAAGCTGGTCCCACGTGCGCTATTGACCCGATTGACCAATCAACAGTCAATTGTTGACTGCTGACTGGGCAGTCAACTGAACCCACATGTCAGCCTCTTTGTGCCCTGGCTAGGTACACTTCTGAGTACCCATAGCCATTTTGCTATTTAATTCAAATAATTAAATAAATTCTAAAAATGATTAAAACTTTAGAAAATCAACATAAAATAATCTGTATAACTCGGATGAAAATACTTTCTACATGAAAGTTGCTTAGAACAACGAGACGAATCCGGATACGCAGTCCGTTCATCCACCACACCTCCCTAACCTATCGAACTCGCAACTTTCCCCCTCCGGTCCGTCTGTCCGAAAACGCGAAACATCGGGAATACTTCCCGGATGTTCCCCCCCTTCGCCGGTACCACCTACTGTCGCGTTAGGACACACCTCACACCGCTCGTTGTCATGTCACGCATCGTCATGTTTATGTTTGCATTGTATTTACTGTTTCTTCCCCCTCTTCTCTCCGGTAGACTACGAGACCGACACTGCTGCTGCCCAGTTCGACTACGGAGTTGACGACCCCTCCTACTTGCCAGAGCAACCAGGCAAGCCCCCCTTGATCACCAGATATCGCCTATTCTTCTCTATACTGCTTGCATTAGAGTAGTGTAGCATGTTACTGCTTTCGGTTAATCCTATACTGATGCATAGCCTGTCATTGTTGCTACAGTTGTTACCTTTACCTGCTATCCTACTGCTTAGTATAGGATGCTAGTGTTCTATCAGTGGCCCTACACTCTTGTCCGTCTGCCATGCTATACTACTGGGCCGTGATCACTTTGGGAGGTGATCACGGGTATATACTATATACATTATATACATGACACATGTGGTGACTAAAGTCGGGTCGGCTCGAGGAGTACCCGCAAGTGATTCTGATGAGGGGGCTGAAAGGACAGGTGGCTCCATCCCGGTAGAGGTGGGCCTGGGTTCCTGACGGCCCCCGACTGTTACTTTATGGCGAAGCGACAGGGCAGTTTGAGACCACCTAGGAGAGAGGTGGGCCTGGCCCTGGTCGGCGTTCGCAGATACTTAACACGCTTAACGAGATCTGGGTATTTGATCTGAGTCTGGCCATTTGGTCTATACGCACTAACCATCTACGCGGGAGTAGTTATGGGTATCCCGACGTCATGGTATCAGCCGAAGCTCTTTTGACGTCAGCAACTGAGTGGCGGGCGCCGCATTGGACCGTAAGCTCGCGCTTGTATTAAGGGGGCTAGGTCTGCTTCTGGCCGCGTACGCAACGTGCAGGTGTGCATAGGGCGATGGGCCCAGACCCCTGCGCGCATAGGTTTAGACCGGCGTGCTGACCTCTCTGTTGAGCCTAGGTGGGGCTGCGACGTGTTGATCTTACGAGGCCGGGCATGACCCAGAAAAGTGTGTCCGGCCAAATGGGATCGAGCGTGTTGGGTTATGTGGTGCACCCCTGCAGGGAAGTTTATCTATTCGAATAGCCGTGTCCCTCGGTAAAAGGATGACCCGGAGTTGTACCTTGACCTTATGACAACTAGAACTGGATACTGAATAAAATACACCCTTCCAAGTGCCAGATACAACCCGGTGATCGCTCTCTAACAGGGCGACGAGGAGGGGATCGCCGGGTAGGATTATGCTATGCGATGCTACATTGGAGGACTTCAATCTACTCTCTTCTACATGCTGCAAGATGGAGATGGGCAGAAGCGTAGTCTTCGACAGGACTAGCTATCCCCCTTTTATTCTGGCATTCTGCAGTTCAGCCCACTGATATGCCCCTTTACACATATACCCATGCATATGTAGTATAGCTCCTTGCTTGCGAGTACTTTGGATGAGTACTCACGGTTGCTTCTCTCCCTCTTTTCCCCCTTTCCTTTCTATCTGGTTGTCGCAACCAGATGCTGGAGTCCAGGAGCCAGACGCCACCGTCGACGACGACACCTACGACACTGGAGGTGCCTACTACTACGTGCAGGCCGCTGACAACGACCAGGAGTAGTTAGGAGGATCCCAGGCAGGAGGCCTACGCCTCGTTCGATCTGTAACCCAGTTTGTGCTAGCCTTCTTAAGGCAAACTTGTTTAACTTATGTCTGTACTCAGATATTGTTGCTTCCGCTGACTCGTCTGTGATCGAGCACTTGTATTCGAGCCCTCGAGGCCCCTGGCTTGTATTATGATGCTTGTATGACTTATTTATGTTGTAGAGTTGTGTTGTGATATCTTCCCGTGAGTCCCTGATCTTGATCGTACACATTTGCGTGCATGATTAGTGTACGGTCAAATCGGGGGCGTCACAGATCACTAAACTGAAAATGTAGAGTCTTGAGCTTTTGCCAATCTTCTGTAGCATCTTGAAGGGGTTCCACATCCTCTTGTCCACGCCACTGCACTGTTGAACTCATCTGAAATATAATAGATAAAATCATAGTCCAACAAGAGATATGTTGACATTAATTACCAAAATCACCCAGGGAGCACTTGTTCTTTCAATCTCCCCCTTTTTGGTAATTGATGACAACATACATCAAAGCTTTAGATAAAGATATAGAGAATAGCAAGTAAAGCTTTGGTAAGACATGTAACATGCATAGGCTCCCCCTACATGTATGCAATCATGTCAATATTGAATATAAGAGCATGTTAATGCATAAGCATGTCAGAGCAAGTAATGAGTTACATGTATCTTGGCTATATGCATCAGAGCAAATGGTGTGAATATAGGAAATGTACGTTCATGTTTACGAGTCCTTCTTGCAAACAATATGTGCATCAGCAAGAGATCATCATGCACATGAGTGTGATGCATATACTTACCTTGTGGTCTTGAGCTGGCTTTGGAAGAGATGAACCTGAGTAAACAAGGTTAGATAACACAGAAACATCTACTAAAAAGAGCAAACAACAAATCACAAGAGTACCAAGATTGGGATGACATGTAGAGAGTGAGTACTAGGTACTCTATTGGACATAGACATGTCCCCAAAGGTAAAAGATATGCAATGAATTCAAAGATTTCCTTCCCTTAGATGTCTTTCTCCCCCTGAATCTTATATTGGATAATGGGAGAATATAGGGAAAAGAAAATCAGAGCAAAACAAATCAGAGCACAATAATTATAACACAAACTAGCATGTCTTTCCCCTCTTAAAGACATGTGACTTCTCTCCTCTTGAACACCAAGCATCTGGGGTCTTTCTCTCCCTTTGATGTGATTAAGCACTCTCCCCCAATGATGTGATTAAGATTTGATGTGATCTCTCTCTCCCCCTTTGACATCAATTTCCAAGAAGGGATCTTCTGGAGTGTGAGTCAAAATAGGTTTTGTCCTCGAGTCACAGAGCAAAGCAGCATGTAGAATGTGATGCAGGTAGAGGACAAGAATCATTGAGTGGAGTTGGAACAAATATGCAGGATGCAAATGGCAAAGTATCTCCTCAGCTTTGAAATCAGTAACACCGAGTTGTTCCTCTTTGGTGGCACCGAAATGGTTCGGTTTGACAGAAAGTGACAAGCCGGTGTGTCCTAGTTCGACAGAGAGAGAGAGAACAATTTTCATCTCATCTCACTAGGCAAATAAGATCTCACAAAGATCTGCAAGGAATAAACTAAAAGATTTGCAAAGAATTGGATGCAGGGAATGCAGAACAAAACAGAGAAAATAAAGAGATCTAGATGAATTTTTTTAAAGAGAAGGGAAACACATATGCAAGAGACAAATGCAAGAACATAGAAAAACACTAGAGAACTTCATCTAGAACTGGTTGGCGACAAAGTCACCTATGTTAGAGTATATTGACTTAGGAGTCAAGTGAAGGCACTTGATCATAGGTCATACTCATCGTTTAAGCTCAAAATGGGGTTGCCATTTTTCATTTAAGCATTTTGATGTATTCACATCTTGTTGAGCTACTTTGACCCATGTTTTGGGGTAAAGCTTCTCTAAGATGGAATAACATACCTTGGGTGTTGGTGTTGATCTTGATCATGTAGTTGAACTTGTGTGGGATGCTCAAGGTTGATGTAGCTCATCAATGAGTTGGGAGCACCACTTGTATTTTGAGTTCATCTACCTACATGGGTTAGTCTTGCAAGGAAGAGCACTTGTATATCCAAAATGACAATCATGAAATTTTATACCAAATGAAATTTGATATATATAATTTGTCAAAGGATATGTTGAAGGGTTTCTTGCTTCCTTGACTTCAACCACCATATTCTAGAGACTTGGTGATGTAGAGATTGCTCAAGATGTGAGTGATTTGCAATCTCATTGATTTAGATTCATCCAAGTACCTACAAGGGTTAGATAGCATGCAAGGGTGCAAATATATGCAATATATATGATCATCATCATAAGAGAAATATCAAGGATTAGTTAAGGCTCATGCCTTGCATGTATCCAAATGGAGTATCTACTCCAAATCTGAAGCATCAATGATGTTCAATTCACCTCTCAAACGGCAAAATACTTTCTCATCAAGCAGTTTGGTGAATATATTCGCCAATTGCTTATCGGTACGAACATGCTTAAGATCAGTGTCTCCTTTAGCAACATGATCTCAAATGAAATGATGACGAACTTGAATATGCTTAGTTCAAGAATGTTGCACGGGATTGTGAGCAATCTTAATAGCACTTTCATTGTCATAAAGCAATGGAACATGTTTCACATAGATGCCATAATCTTTAAGAGTTTGAGTCATCCAAAGTAACTAAGCACAACATGAACCGGCGGCAATGTATTCCGCTTCGGCGGTGGATAAGGATACCGAGTTTTGTTTCTTGGAGGACCAAGACACAAGAGATCTACCAAGAAATTGACAAGTACCCGAAGTGGACTTGATATCAACCTTGTCAGCGGCATAGTCCGAATCGGAGTATACAACAAGATCAAAAGAGGACCTCTTAGGATACCAAATGCCAAAGTTTGGTGTGTGAATTAAGTATCTCACTATCCTTTTCACAGCCTTAAGATGACATTCTTTGGGGGCCACTTGATATCGTGCACACATGCACACACTTAGCATAATATTGGGATGGGAGGCCCATAGATATAACAATGAACCAATCATAGAGCATTAAACCTTTTGGTCAACCGGTTCGCCATCCTTGGTCAAGTCAAGATGTCCACTAGTAGGCATGGGTGTGTTCATACCTTTGCATTCTTGCATGTTGAACTTCTTGAATAAGTCCTTGGTGTACTTTGTTTGAGAGACAAAGGTACCTTCCTTAGTTTGCTTGATTTGCAAACCAAGAAAGAATTTGAGTTCACTCATCATAGACATCTCAAACTTCTCTGACATTAGCTTTCCAAACTTTTCACTAAAATGAGGGCTAGTTGAACCAAATATGATATCATCAACATAAATTTGGCACACAAATAATTCACCATTAACCCTTTTAGTAAAAAGAGTAGAATCTATCTTCCCAATCTTAAAGCCTTTTTCAATAAGGAACTTGGTCAATCATTTATACCACGCCCTAGGAGCTTGCTTAAGGCCATAAAGAGCTTTGTGAAGTTTGTAAACATGGTCAGGTTTCTTAGGATTAACAAAGCCGGGAGGTTGTTTAACATAAACTTCCTCCTCAATTTCACCATTTAGAAAAGCAATTTTAATGTCCATTTGGTACAAGGTAATATCATGATGATTGGCATAGGCAAGTAAGATGCGGATGGACTCAAGTCTAGCAACGGGGGCATACGTCTCACCATAGTCCATACCTTTGACTTGGGTGTAGCCTTGGGCGACGAGACGTGCTTTGTTGTGAATGAATTGTTTGTCTTCGTCTTGCTTGTTGCGAAACACCCATTTGGTACTGATGATGTTGTGGTTGTTGTCGGGCTTCTGGACCAATGTCCACACTTGGTTTCTCTCAAAGTTGTGTAGCTCTTCATGCATGGCGTTTATCCAATCCGGATCTTCCAGTGCTTCTTCAACTTTCATAGGTTCAATGCTAGAGATGAATGAATAATGTTCACAAAAATTAGCCAAACGAGTTTTAGAGCGAGTAATTCTCCCAGTTTGGATATCATTGAAGATTTTCTCGACGGATGGTCTCGTGAAACTCTTGCTCGAACTCGTGAGAGCTTTTGCTTGGGTCGGGGTGGAACATCTTCTTCATCATCTTGTTCTTCCTCTTGGCCTTCTTCGTTGTTGACGTTGTCGTTCTCTTGTCGAGGTGGAGAAGGAGGTTGATGAGGTTCATCTTGGTGTACTTCCTTGTTTTCTTCATCTTGGCGTGTCCCGCTTGTGGATGCCTCCGTGTCAACTCTTGGTTCACCTTGTCGTGAGGTAGAAGCTTCCACTTGGACGGACGAGGTACTCTCCTTCACCTCCGTTGGACAAATCTTGCCAATAGACAAGTCTTGGATTGCTTCCGAAGGGTCTTTGTCTCCTACATCAATTGGCAATTGCTCTACTTGCGAGCCGTTAGATTCATCACACTTCACATCTACTGTCTCTTCAACCTTTCGGGTGAAATTGCTGTAGACACAGTAAGTGTGAGAGTTTGAGCCATAACACAGTAGGAAACCTTCATGAGATTTAGGAGCAAATTTAGAACGACGATGCTTATCAAGAATGTAGCACATTGAGTCGAATACTCGAAAGTATCCAACTTGGGGTTTGTTACCGGTGAGAAGCTCGTATGCCGTCTTGCCGAGTAGCTTGTGAAGATACAAGTGATTTGTTGCATGACAAGCTGTCTCAAACGCTTCTGCCAAAAAGTGTTTTGACGTCTTGTACTCATCAAGCATCGTTCTCGCCATCTCCATAAGTGTCCAGTTCTTCCTCTCAACAACTCCATTTTGTTGAGGTGTGTACGTAGCCGAGAACTCGTGTGAAATCCCTTCTTCATCAAGAAAGGTATCCACATTTGCGTTCTTGAACTCCGTTCCGTTGTCGCTGCGAACCTTCTTGATCTTCACTTCAAATTGATTTTGGGCCTTCCTAGCGAAGTTCTTGAAGATCTTTTGGACCTGCGATTTATCATCAATAAAGAACACCCACGTAAATCTTGAAAAATCATCAACTATAACTAAACCAAATGAGTTTCCACTGAGACTTTTGCAGGCATTGGGACCAAAGAGATCCATATGAAGTAGCTCGAGCGGTCTTCTCGTGGTCATGATGTTCTTCATGGGGTGACTTCCTCCAACCTGTTTTCCTGCTTGACAAGCACTGCACAATCTATCCTTGTCAAATATAACATCTTTTACTCCAAGGATATGATCACCTTTAATAAGCTTATCAAGATTTCGCATGCCCACATGACCTAATCTTCTATGCCACAACCAGCCTTTAGAGGATTTAGCAATTAAGCAAGTTCTAGGTTGAGCCTTTTTAGTGAAGTCAACAATGTAAAGATCACCTCTATGTATACCGGTAAAGACCATTTTATGATTATATCTACGAAACACTTGGCAATCTACTTCAGTAAATAGGACATTGAAACCAAAGTCAGCAAGTGTAGATACGGAAAGGAAATTATAGCCAAGAGATTCAATGAGCATAACATTTTGTATGGAGCTATCATGTGAGATGGCCACCTTACCAAGGCCAACCACCTTACCCTTTGAGTTATCACCAAAAGTGACATACTTTCAAGGGCCGTCGTTTTCAGCAAGCTCACGAAACATATCCCTATCTCTGGTCATGTGATCGGTACATCCACTATCAAGGACCCATTCCTTTCCTCCAGCCATGTAGCCGCGAAGATTAGCATAAGACCAAAGTGTAGGAAATATGCCCTAGAGGCAATAATAAAGTTGTTATTTATATTTCCTTATATCATGATAAATGTTTATTATTCATGCTAGAATTGTATTAACCAGAAACTTAGTACATGTGTGAATACATAGACAAACAGAGTGTCACTAGTATGCCTCTACTTGACTAGCTCGTTGAATCAAAGATGGTTAAGTTTCCTAGCCATAGACATGAGTTGTCATTTGATTAACGGGATCACATCATTAGAGAATGATGTGATTGACTTGACCCATTCCGTTAGCTTAGCACTTGATCGTTTAGTATGTTGCTATTGCTTTCTTCATGACTTATACATGTTCCTGTGACTATGAGATTATGCAACTCCCGAATACCGGAGGAACACTTTGTGTGATATCAAACGTCACAACATAACTGGGTGATTATAAAGATGCTCTACACGTGTCTCCGATGGTGTTTGTTGAGTTGGCATAGATCGAGATTAGGACTTGTCACTCCGTGTATCGGAGAGGTATCTCTGGGCCCTCTCGGTAATGCACATCACTATAAGCCTTGCAAGAAATGTGACTAATGAGTTAGTTGCGGGATGATGCATTACAGAACGAGTAAAGAGACTTGCCGGTAACGAGATTGAACTAGGTATTGAGAACCGACGATCGAATCTCGGGCAAGTAACATACCGATGACAAAGGGAACAACGTATGTTGTTATGCGGTTTGACCGATAAAGATCTTCGTAGAATATGTAGGAACCAATATGAGCATCCAGGTTCCGCTATTGGTTATTGACCGGAGATGAGTCTTGGTCATGTCTACATAGTTCTCGAACCCGTAGGGTCTGCACGCTTAACGTTCGGTGACGATTTGTATTATGAGTAATGTGATTTGATGACCGAAGTTTGTTCGGAGTCCCAGATGAGATCGGGGACATGACGAGGAGTCTCTAAATGGTCGATACGTAAAGATTGATATATTGGAAGGCTATATTCGGACATCGGAAAGGTTCCGAGTGATTCGGGTATTTTTCAGAGTACCGGAGAGTTACGGGAATTCATATTGGTCCTTAATGGGCCATACGGGAAAGGAGAGAAAGGCCTCAAGGGTGGCCGCGCCCCTTCTCCATGGACTAGTCCGAATTGGACTCGGGAAAGGGGGCGCCCCCTTCCTTCCTTCTCCTTCTCCCTTCCCTTTTTCCTATTCCATGTGGGAGGTGGAATCCTACTAGGACTAGGGAATCCTAGTAGGACTCCACACTTTGGGCGCGCCCTATGAGGACCGGCCTCCTCCTCCTTCCATCCTTGATATACGTGGCCAGGGGGCGCCCCATAGACACACAAGTTGATCATTGATCTCTTAGCTGTGTGCAGTGCCCCACTCCACCATAATCCACCTCGGTCATATCGTCGTAGTGCTTAGGCGAAGCCCTGTGCCAGTAGCTTCATCATCACCGTCATCACGCCGTCGTGCTGACGAAGCTCTCCCTCGACACTCTACTGGATCGTGAGTTTGTGGGACGTCACCGATCCGAACGTGTGCAGATCGCAGAGGTGCCGTAATTTCGGTACTAGGATCGGTCGATCGTGAAGACATACGACTACATCAACCGCGTTGTCATAACGCTTCCGTTTTCGGTCTACGAGGGTACGTGGACAACACTCTCCCCTCTCATTGCTATGCATCACCATGATCTTGCGTGTGCGTAGGAATTTTTTTGAAATTACTACATTCCCCAACAGTGGCATCCGAGCCAGGTCTATGCGTAGATGTTATATGCATGAGTAGAACACAAGTGAATTGTGGGCGGTAATAGTCATACTGCTTACCAGCATGTCATACTTTGATTTGGCGGTATTGTTGGATGAAGTGGCCCAGACCGACATTACGCGTACGCTTACGCGAGACTGGTTCTACCGACGTGCTTCGCACACAGGTGGCAGGCGGGTGTCAGTTTCTCCAACTTTAGTTGAATCGAGTGTGACTACGCCCGGTCCTTGTTGAAGGTTAAAACAGCACACTTGATGAAAAATCGTTGTGGTTTTGATGCGTAGGTAAGAACGGTTCTTGCTAAGCCTGTAGCAGCCACGTAAAACTTGAAACAACAAAGTAGTGGACGTCTAACTTGTTTTTGCAGTGCATGTTGTGATGTGATATGGTCAAGACGTGATGAGATATAAATTGGTGTATGAGATGATCATGTTTTGTTAAAGTTATCGTCAACTGCTAGTAGCCTGATGGTTGTCTCTTTATTGCATAAGATGCAAGCACCATATAATTGCTTTACTTTATCGCTATGCGATAGCAATAGTTGGCGAGACGATCATGTGACGACACGTTGATAAAAGATCAATGTGATGGAGATCATGGTGTCATGCCGGTAACAATGGAGATCATGACAGTACTTTGGAGATGGAGATCAAAAGCACAAGATGATGATGGCCATCTCATGTCACATATTTTGATTGCATGTGATGTTTATCTTTTATGCATCTTATTTTGCTTAGTTCGGCGGTAGCTTTATAAGATGATCCCTTACTAAAATTTCAAGGTATAAGTGTTCTCCCTGAGTATGAACCGTTGCGATAGTTCTTCGTGCTGAGACACCACATGATGATCGGGTGTGATAAGCTCTACGTTCACATACAACGGGTGCAAGCTAGTTTTGCACACGCAGAATACTCGGGTTAAACTTGACGAGCCTAGCATATGTAGATATGGCCTCGGAACACTGGAGACCGAAAGGTCGAGCGTGAATCATATAGTAGATATGATCAACATAGTGATGTTCACCATTGAAAACTACTCCATCTCACGGGATGATCGGACATGGTTTAGTTGATATGGACCACGTGATCATTTAGATGACTAGAGGGATGTCTATCTAAGTGGGAGTTCTTAAGTAATATGATTAAATTGAACTTTAATTTATCGTGAACTTAGTCCTGATAGTATTTGCATAACTATGTTGTAGATCAATAGCTCGCGATTTAGCTCCCTGTTTTATTTTTGATATGTTCCTAGAGAAAACTAAGTTGAAAGATGTTACAATGATGTGGATTGGATCCGTGATCTGAGGATTATCCTCATTGCTGCACAGAAGAATTATGTCCTTGATGCACCGCTAGGTGACAGACCGATTGCAGGAGCAGATACAGACGTTATGAACGCTTGGCAAGCTCGATATGATGACTACTTGATAGTTTAGTGCACCATGCTTTACGGCTTAGAACCGGGGCTTCAAAGACGTTTTGAACGCCACGGAGCATATGAGATGTTCCAAGAGTTGAAATTAGTATTTCAGACTGATGCCCATGTCGAAAGGTATGAGACCTTTGACAAGTACTTTTCCTACAAGATGGAGGAGAATAGCTCAGCTAGTGAGCATGTGCTCGGAATGTCTGAGTACTACAATCACTTGAATCAAGTGGGAGTTAATCTTCCAGATAAGATAGTGATTGACAGAGTTCTCTAGTCACTATCACCAAGTTACTAGAACTTCGTGATGAACTATAATATGCCAGGGATAACAGAAAATTCCCAAGCTCTTCGTGATGCTGAAATCGACGAAGGTAGAAATCAAGAAAAGCATCAAGTGTTGATGGTTGACAAGACCACTAGTTTCAAGAAAAGGGCAAAGGGAAGAAGGGGAACTTCAAGAAGAACGGCAAGCAAGTCGCTGCTCAAGAGAAGAAGCCCAAGTCTAGACCTAAGCCTAAGACTAAGTGCTTCTACTGCAAAGGGATTGGTCACTGGAAGCAGAACTGCCCCAAGTATTTGGCGGATAAGAAGGATAGCAAAGTGAACAAAGGTATATTTGATATACATGATATTGATGTGTACTTTACTAGTGTTTATAGCAACCCCTCAGTATTTGATACTAGTTCAGTTGCTAAGATTAGTAACACGAAACGGGAATTGCAGAATGAATAGAGACTAGTTAAGGGTGAAGTGACGATGTGTGTTGGAAGTGGTTCCAAGATTGATATGATCATCATCGCACACTCCCTATACTTTTGGGATTAGTGTTGAACCTAAATAAATGTTATTTGGTGTTTGTGTTGAGCATAAATATGATTTGATGATGTTTATTGCAATACGGTTATTCATTTAAAGTCCAAGAATAATTGTTGTTCTGTTTACATGAATAAAACCTTCGATGATCATACACCCAATGAAAATAGTTTGTTGGATCTCGATCGTAGTGATACACATATTCATACTATTGAAGCCAAAAGATGCAAAGTTAAGAGTAATAGTGCAACTTATTTGTGGCACTGCCATTTAGGTCATATTGGTGTAAAGCGCATGAAGAAACTCCATGCTGATGGGCTTTTGGAATCACTTGATGCTTGCGAACCATGCCTCATGGGCAAGATGACTAAGACTCCGTTCTCCGGAACAATGGAGCGAGCAACAGACTTGTTGGAAATAATACATACTGATGTATGCGGTCCAATGAGTGTTGAGGCTCGCGGCGGGTATCGTTATTTTCCGACCTTCACAGGTGATTTGAGCAGATATGGCTATATCTACTTGATGAAACACAAGTCTGAAATATTTGAAAAGTTCAAAGAATTTTAGAGTGAAGTGGAGAATCATCGTAACAAGAAACTAAAGTTTCTACGATCTGACCGCAGAGGCAAATATTTGAGTTACGAGTTTGGCCTTCAACTAAAACAATGTGGAATAGTTTCACAAACTCATGCCACCTGGAACACCACAGTGTAATGGTGTGTCCGAACGTCGTAACCGTACTTTATTAGATATGGTGCGATCTATGATGTCTCTTACCGATTTACCACTACCGTTTTGGGGTTATGCATTAGAGACAGCTGCATTCACGTTAAATAGGGCTCCATCTAAATCCGTTGAGACGACACCGTATGAACTATGGTTTGGCAAGAAACCAAAGCTGTCATTTCTTAAAGTTTGGGGTTGCGATGCTTATGTGAAAAAGTTTCAACCTGATAAGCTCGAACCCAAATCGGAGAAATGTATCTTCATAGGATACCCAAAGGAAACTATTGGGTACACCTTCTATCACAGATCCAAAGTCCAGATCTTTGTTGCTAAGAATGGATCCTTTCTAGAGAAGGAGGTTCTCTCGAAAGAAGTGAGTGGGAGGAAAGTAGAACTTGACGAGGTAATTATACCTTCTCCCGAATTGGACAGTAGTTCATCACAGAAATCAGTTCCGGTGATGCCTACACCAATTAGTGAGGAAGTTAATGATGATGATCATGAAACTTCAGATCAAGTTACTACCAAACCTCGTACGTCAACCAGAGTACGTTCCGCACCAGAGTGGTACAGTAATCCGGTTCTGGAAGTCATGTTACTAGACCATGACGAACCTACGAACTATGAGGAAGCAATGATGAGCCCAGATTCCGCGAAATGGCTTGAGGCCATGAAATCTCAGATGGGATCCATATATGAGAACAAAGTATGGACTTTGGTTGACTTGCCCGGTGATCGGCAAGTCATTGAGAATAAATGGATTTTCAAGAGGAAGACGGACGCTGATAGTAGTGTTACTATCTACAAAGCTAGACTTGTCGAAAAAGGTTTTTGACAAAGTTCAAGGTGTTGACTACGATGATATTTTCTCACTCGTAGCGATGCTTAAAGTCGGTCCGAATCATGTTAGCAATTGCCACATTTTATGAAATCTGGCAAATAGATGTCAAAACTGTCTTCCTTAATGGATTTATTAAATAAGAGTTGTATATAATGCAACCAGAAGGTTTTGTCGATCCTAAAAGTGCTAACAAAGTGTGCAAGCTCTAGTGATCCATTTATGGACTGGTGCAAGCCTCTCAGAGTTGGAATATACGCTTTGATAGTGTGATCAAAGCATATGGTTTTATACAGACTTGCGGTGAAGCCTGTATTTACAAGAAAGTGAGTGGGAGCACTATAGCCTTTCTGATAAGTATATGTGAGTGACATATTGTTGATCGGAAATGATGTAGAATTTTCTGTAAAGCATAAAGGAGTGTTTGATAGAAGTTTTTCAAAGAAAGACCTCGATGAAGCTGCTTACATATTGAGCATCAAGATTTATAGAGATAGATCAAGACGCTTGATAAGTTTTTTCAATGAGTACATACCTTGACAAATTTTGAAGTAGTTCAAAATGGAACAGTCAAAGGAGTTCTTGCCTGTATTGCAAGGTGTGAAATTGAGTA
The DNA here is from genome assembly GCF_002575655.3 of Aegilops tauschii subsp. strangulata. Taxonomy (NCBI): domain Eukaryota; kingdom Viridiplantae; phylum Streptophyta; class Magnoliopsida; order Poales; family Poaceae; genus Aegilops; species Aegilops tauschii. The sequence goes on from NC_053035.3 coordinate 400,507,727, forward strand.
AGACTCAAAGCTCGACCACGACAGAAGATAAAAAGAGAATGAGAGTCATTCCCTATGCCTCAGCCATAGGTTCTATAAAGTATGCCATGCTGTGTACCAGATCTATTGTATACCCTACACTGAGTTTGGCAAGGGAGTACAATAGTGATCTAGGAGTAGATCACTGGACAGCGGTCAAAATTACCCTTAGTGGAATAAGGATATGTTTCTCGATTATGGAGGTGACAAAAGGTTCGTCGTAAAGGGTTACATCGATGCAAGTTTTGACACTGATCCAGATGACTCTAAGTCTCAATCTGGATACATATTGAAAGTGGGAGAAATTAGCTAAAGTAGCTCCGTGCAGAGCATTGTATACATAGAAATTTGCAAAATACATACGGATCTAAATATGGTAGACCCGTTGACTAAACCTCTCTCACAAGCAAAACATGATCACACCTTAGTACTCTTTGGGTGTTAATCACATAGCAATGTGAACTAGATTATTGACTCTAGTAAACCCTTTGGCTGTTAGTCACATGGCGATGTGGACTAATCACATAAAGATGTGAACTATTGGTGTTAAATCACATGACGATGTGAACTAGGTTATTGACTCTAGTGCAAGTGGGAGACTGAAGGAAATATGCCCTAGAGGCAATAATAAAGTTGTTATTTATATTTCCTTATATCATGATAAATGTTTATTATTCATGCTAGAATTGTATTAGCCGGAAACTTAGTACATGTGTGAATACATAGACAAACAGAGTGTCACTAGTATGCCTCTACTTGACTAGCTCGTTGAATCAAAGATGGTTAAGTTTCCTAGCCATAGACATGAGTTGTCATTTGATTCTCGGGATCACATCATTAGAGAATGATGTGATTGACATGACCCATTCCGTTAGCTTAGCACTTGATCGTTTAGTATGTTGCTATTGCTTTCTTCATGACTTATACATGTTCCTATGACTATGAGATTATGCAACTCCCGAATACCGGAGGAACACTTTGTGTGCTATCAAACGTCACAACGTAACTGGGTGATTATAAAGATGCTCTACAGGTGTCTCTGATGGTGTTTGTTGAGTTGGCATAGATCGAGATTAGGATTTGTCACTCCGTGTATCAGAGAGGTATCTCCGGGCCCTCTCGGTAATGCACATCACTATAAGACTTGCAAGAAATGTGACTAATGAGTTAGTTGCGGGATGATGCATTATGGAACAAGTAAAGAGACTTGCCGGTAACGAGATTGAACTAGGTATTGAGATACCGTCGATCGAATCTCGGGCAAGTAACATACCGATGACAAAGGGAAGAACGTATATTGTTATGCGGTTTGACCGATAAAGATTTTCGTAGAATTGTAGGAACCAATATGAGCATCCAGGTTCCGCTATTGGTTATTGACCGGAGATGAGTCTCGGTCATGTCTACATAGTTCTCGAACCCGTAGGGTCTGCACGCTTAACGTTCGGTGACGATTTGTATTATGAGTTATGTGATTTGATGACCGAAGTTCGTTCGGAGTCCCAGATGAGATCGGGGACATGACGAGGAGTCTCTAAATGGTCGATACGTAAAGATCGATATATTGGAAGGCTATATTCGGACATCGGAAAGGTTCCGAGTGATTCGGGTATTTTTCGGAGTACCGGAGAGTTACGGGAATTCATATTGGTCCTTAATGGGCCATACGGGAAAGGAGAGAAAGGCCTCAAGGGTGGCCGCGTCCCTTCTCCATGGACTGGTCCGAATTGGACTCGGGAAAGGGGGCGCCCCCTTCCTTCCTTCTCCTTCTCCCTTCCCTTTTTCCTATTCCATGTGGGAGGTGGAATCCTACTAGGACTAGGGAATCCTAGTAGGACTCCACACTTTGGGCGCGCCCTATGAGGACCGGCCTCCTCCTCCCTCCACCCTTTATATACGTGGCCAGGGGGCGCCCCATAGACACACAAGTTGATCATTGATCTCTTAGCCATGTGCAGTGCCCCACTCCACCATAATCCACCTCAGTCATATCGTCGTAGTGCTTAGGCGAAGCCCTGTGCCGGTAGCTTCATCATCACCGTCATCACGCCGTCGTGCTGACGAAGCTCTCCCTCGACACTCTACTGGATCGTGAGTTTGTGGGACGTCACCGAGCTGAACGTGTGCAAATCATGGAGGTGCCGTAATTTCGGTACTAGGATCGGTCGATCGTGAAGACGTATGACTACATCAACCGCGTTGTCATAACGCTTCCGCTTTTGGTCTACGAGGGTACGTGGACAACACTCTCCCCTTTCGTTGCTATGCATCACCATGATCTTGCGTGTGCGTAGGATTTTTTTTGAAATTACTACGTTCCCCAACACAAAGTGTCTCATAGATTCATCGAGATCAAAGTCCCTATCATCATCCTCATCATAGTATCCATGTTCAACATTGTCTTGTGATGGATCAATTCCTAGAGAGAGTGATTCATTAAATAAATGATCATCACAATAATCATCTTTATGAATTCTAATGGCTTCGAAGAATATATTGCTAATGATTCCAACATCTCCTTTAGCACGCATGAGGTCACGAAGCTCAAATAGGCAATCATCAAACTTAGGATCACAAGTATTCATTTTACTCAAGGCAATAGACTTATGAAGAATTTCATCTACGTTTTGCAAGGAGTAGTTTGGAAATCGTTCCTCAAGAAATCTCCATATGGTGTAGGCACAATCAAGAGCAGGCAAGCTAGCAATCAAGTTTCTAGGTAATCCTTTAGTGATTAAATTGACAGTTCTGAGATTGCGGATCATGTCAATAGACTCATCAAGGGTAGGATGCAAGGGGTCAACAAGACGCGCACAAGGGGTAGTAATGTACTTGTTCAAGTGATATTCATTGAAAATCTCAAGCATCTCATTTTTCCACTCATGAAAGAACTCTCCATCAAGTATAGGCACTCTATGTCTAAGACTCCCCAACGGAGACCCATCCATCTTCCTCCAATGGTGATTAAACCAAGGCAATGGAGACAATTGCTCTGATACCAATTGAAAGGATCGAGAAGAGGTGTCTAGAGGGGGTGATTAGACCCTCAACAAAGAAAAGTAGCAGTTTTTTAATTTCTTCAAGTTAAGGTGGAGTTTTAGCACAAGTTTAAACATTCACAATACATTTTAAGCAAGCATGGCAAGAGTATATGTGCAGCGGAAAGTAAAGCATGCAATTTGCAAGAAAGTAAAGGGATGGGATTGCAGTGTGCAAAAGCAATTGGAGACACGGAGATTTTTGGCGTGGTTCCGATAGGTGGTGCTATCGTACATCCACGTTGATGGATACTTCAACCCACGAAGGGTAACGGTAGCGCGAGTCCACGGAGGGCTCCACCCACGAAGGGTCCATGAAGAAGCAACCTTTTCTATCCCACCATGGCCATCGCCCACGAAGGACTTGCCTCACTAGGGTAGATCTTCACGAAGTAGGCGATCTCCTTGCCCGTACAAACTCCTTGGTTCAACTCCACAATCTTGATGGAGGCTCCCAAGTGACACCTAACCAATCTAGGAGACACCACTCTCCAAAAGGTAATAGATGGTGTGTTGATGATGAACTCCTTGCTCTTGTGCTTCAAATGATAGTCTCCCCAACACTCAACTCTCTCTCACAGATTTGGATATGGTGGAAAGATGATTTGAGTGGAAAGCAACTTGGGGAAGGCTAGAGATCAAGATTCTTGTGGTTGGAATGGAATATCTTGGTCCCAACACATGAGTAGGTGGTTCTCTCTCAGAAAATGAATGGTAGAAGTGTAGGCACGCTCTGATGGCTTTCTCCATGAATGAAGAGTGGGTGGAGGGGTATATATAGCGTCCACACAGAATCTAACCGTTACACACAATTTACCAAACTCGGTGGGACCGAATCATGAAACTCGGCCAGACCAATTTAGTTCAAAATGTGAACGTTAGGATTTTTGGTGGGACCGATAAGATCAACTCGGTGGGACCGATGTGCTAGGGTTAGGGTAAAACCTCATCTCAGTTTGACCGATTACACAAACTTGGTGGGACCGATTTTTGTAATAAGCTAAACAGAGAGTTGGTCAAGCAAACTCGGTGGGACCGATTGCTTATCTCGGTGGGACCGAAATAATTGCAACAGGTAACAGAGAGTTTGCAAGCCCATCTCGGTGAGCCCGAGATCCCATCGGTGTGACCGAACTGATTAGGGTTTCTGGTAGTGGCTATGTCAAATGAACTTGGTGGCGCCGGATAGATCAAATCGGTGAGGCCGAGTTTGACTTTTGGTTTGGGACACATGTGGATATGAGAAAGTGGTTGAGGTCTTTGGAGCATATCACTAAGCACTTTGAGCAAGCAAGCCATTAAGCAACACCTCATCCCCTTTTAATAGTATTGGCTTTCCTATGGACTCAATGTGATCTTGGATCACTAAACTGAAAATGTAGAGTCTTGAGCTTTTGAGCTTTTGCCAATCTTCTGTCTTTAGCATCTTGAAGGGGTTCGACATCCTCTTATCCACGCCACTCCACTGTTGAACTCATCTGAAATATACTAGATAAAAGCATTAGTCCAACAAGAGATATGTTGACATTAATTACCAAAATCACCCAGGGAGCACTTGTGCTTTCGAAAAGGGTGGTTTGATGTTCAAATACTGTAAGTGCATCTAGTGCCCCTTAGTGATTTTGGTGTATTGAAGAGTTATAGGTTAAGGGACTAATGAGTTTGTGAGTGTACACAGGTCTATAAGTCTATGAGGAGTTTGATATTTATGATGAAACTCGACCCCTAAAAATGAATGTCTTCAGGTGAAGACTTTGGTTTTCTTGAAGACTTTGAAAATGAAGAAATTGGTGTGACCATGAAGACTTGATATTCATGCAAGGATTATGAAGCGTGAAGACTTTTGTTTTCGTAGTTTCATTTTCTCTTTCTTGAGTCATAGGAAACACCGTACTGTTAAAGGGGGTCGAGGTAAAACTAAGGAAAAGTTTCCAAGTGATGCTCATCTCAAAATCCTACACCTACTCAATCCTTTCGAATGAAGCCATTGGAAATCTCATACAGTTCCGTCAATTTCTTTAGTGACAGTGACGAAGATCTTCTAGTCTCTGAGGATTTTGTTCTGACTGAGGATTTAGGAATTTGCCAGTGCGGATTGCCTACAAGTGAGGAACATGATAGCCCCGAGGAATTTGATAGCTCAAATATCCGACCGTTGTTGTGCTATGCGCCAACTGTCCCCAAAATATCTACCCACCTAATGGTCATATCATTGAAGGGAATTTATGTCTTATCATGTCGGGCTGCTCCCTAGGCTATAAATAGCCGCCCCCTACAACCACTAGTTGGTTGGCTACTCCGAGAGAAACTGGCACTTGTCATTGAGAGCATCCCATCCCCCGAGGACTTTGAGCGAAAATCATCTAGTGAGGAAAACCCAAACCCAAGCACCTACCAACCCAAAGTGATTGAGCATCACTGAAGAGATTGTTCCTGTGTGGAACCGGCGCTTGTTACCTTTGAGGATTGTGCATCCTCCAGACGGTTAGGCGTCATGGTCTAGAGCATCCAAGAGAAAATTGTGGATCGCCGAGTGACCGAGTCTGTGAAGGTTTGGAAGTCACCTGAAGACTTACCACGAGTGATTGGACGAGGTCTGTGTGATCTTAGCTCAAGGAGAATACGGTGAGGATTGTGTGTCCGAGACTGTGTGTCCTCGGGTTTAAATACCTAGCCGCTCCAACCAGACGTACAATTGTCACAACAGTTGGAACCGGTCTACCAAATCATCGTCTTCACCAAGCTACTGGTTCTATTTCCTCAACCCTTTCATTTTATCATTCATGTGTTGATGAACTTGATCGTTACTGTGTGAAGACTTACTCAATTTCCTCAATCCTAATTCTTCAGTCACGTTGTCTTCAACCTGCTTATCTTGTTTATATGCTTCCTGTACTCTATGCTTGTTTTCATTTCATCATGATGACCCTGTTACTACTCTGTTACGCTTGCATCTGAGTACTTATTCCCCTGCTAGTTGTTCGTGACTTAGGAAATTCCTCACCCTGAATTTCCTCAGTGATGAATTTGTAAAAATCGCCTATTCACCCCCCTCTAGTCGATATAATGCACTTTAAATTGGTATCAGAGCAAGGTACTCCCTTGTTCTGTGAGATTTTGGTTTAACCACCTGGAGTTTTAGTTATGTTGACCGCAGGAATGAATAAAGTGACATGCCCCATCTTTGATGGTCATGATTATCCCAAGTGGAAGGCCATGACGAGGAAGCGCCTCATGGCGATGAACAGCGAGCTGTGGGCCGTCACTGAGATTGGTGTTACCGATCTTTGCAAGATGGCGGAGGCTGATGATATTCGCAAGTACACTCGACTTGACATCATGGCGAAGGACATCATCTGCTTCTGCTTATCCCGAAATCAGTTCAGGAACATTATGCATCTCTGCAATGCGAAGCTTATCTGGGACCGACTCTCTGACGTCTATGAAGGTCATTGAACTCGTCATGATCCCTGGTTTGAGGATTTCAAGGAATCACTCAACACGATGACTTTCGATCCTGAACTATCATCTTCTGCACCATGCCTCATGGCAAAAGGTGCCAAGGTAACCGAATGTTTCTCATCTGAGTCTAGTGATGGCCACTAAACAAAAAAAGCTTTGGAAAAGGTTCAAAACATGCTAGATGAAAGCGATCATATGTTGGGTGAAGAAATGGATCGAACTCAAACTGATAATCTTCAGAGACTTCAGTCTAAGTTTGATAACCTTCAAAGTCATCATAACACACTCTTAGCTAATCATGAGAAGCTTTCTTATGAATTTCTTCAAAGAAAGCAGGATCTTGAGGAGCTAAGGGTGAGTTATGAAGATCTTCAGAAGGAACGTGATTCATTACTTGCTCAACAGATCAGTTCCGCTCAGGATGAATTCATTCCACCATGTTTGAAATGCATTGAACGTGAATCTGCTAATTCTTCACCTGAAATTTCAAATGCTTATATTGCTGCAAATTCTTCAACTATCTATGTGGTCAGAAATTCCTCATCTGAGGATACCACAAGTATCACTAACAATGCAGGGTTGAAGGAATTGTATGTGAGAGGCATGTACAAAAGCCTCAAAGGGCATCAGGATCTTTGTGATGTGCTTAAAAAGTACATCCTCAACAGGAATCCTAGGAAAGAGGGTATTGCCTTTGAAAGGAAACTCAATGCTGATGGGACCTCCTAGAAACCTGAGCAGTATCCCAAAACCTTATGGGTGGCTACAAGGGGAGCTCCCGTAGATCTATCCACTTTATCTGGCTTCACATGTGAATCTTTATATTCTTCCGATGAGTCATTTGACTCCAACTATAAACTGTTCAAAAATCAGAATGGTGAAGTATTTGCTAGATATGTTGGCACTAACTGCAGGAATGGTCCCCCTATGAAGAAAATCTGGGTTCCCAAAAGATTCCTTGAAAGTCTTCAGGTGAATGTCATCATGACACCACCTGTGAAGAATAGGAACCCCGGATCAAATTCTTCATATGGACCAAAGTCTTCATATGGATCCAAGTCCTCATATGGATCCAAATCCTCATATGAACATCATCGTGCTAACACTTCTATTTCACAGGGAAATCCTAAGGGCTATGAATATGTGCACTATTCTTCAAATCATTATGTTCATAAGTCCTCGAAGAATTTCTCTACTTATTCATATGCTTACTCTAACCCCTCTTCTGTGAAACGAAGTGGACTGGCTTCTATGCCACCTTTCTCTTATGGAGCTCACAGAATGATGAACTCTTTGCCACCTATCCAGATGTGGGTGGTAAAGAAAAAGAACTAAGAGCAACTCCAACGGGCCGACCCAAACGGACGATGATTTCGTCCGCTTTTTGTCCGTTTGGGTCCGCCACCCGCCCCGCGTCCGCCCTGTTTTTCATATGGGTCGGCAGCGCGCCCAACGCGCGGACCCATATGTGCAGGCGTGGTTGGCTGGCCGCCCAATTTTACATTGATTTGCATTCAAACATATTGTGAAATGAAATAACAAGCAAAATAGTTTAGTCGCCCAAATAAATAGTATAGTTTTACAAGCCAAATACAAATAAAAATGTTTCACATAGTTTTGCAAACGAATAAAAGAAGATACATCTATTGGTTGCCAACATGAGTCCACATATGCTCAACCAAATCATTTTGCAGTTGCACGTGAGTTTCCCAATCACGCATGTCTTCATGAAACTGAGTGAACTGCTCAAATGTTGCCGCTACTCCATGCTCAGGCACAACATTCTCACCCTGAAACTGAAAGCCTTGATCGTACAGACGTTTCGGGCGCTCGTCTTCTACGATCATATTGTGCAAGATCACACAAGCAGTCATCACCTCCCATAGTTTCTGCGTGCTCCAAGTATTAGCAGGATACCGAACGATGCCCCATCGAGATTGCAAAACACCAAAGGCACGCTCGACATCCTTTCTAGCACTCTCTTGCTCTTGGGCAAATCTTTTCCTTTTCTCTCCGACAGGGTTGGGTATTGTCTTGACAATAGTGGTCCACTAAGGATAGATACCGTCACCCAATAGTACCCTTTGTCGTAGTTGTGGCCGTTGACAGTAAAGTTCACCGGTGGGCTGTTGCCTTCGGCAAGCCTAGCAAACACCGGCGAGCGCTGAAGCACGTTGATATCATTGTGTGATCCAGCCATGCCAAAGAAAGAGTGCCAGATCCAGAGATCTTGAGACGCCATGGCCTCTAGTATGACAGTGCAAGCCCTGACATGTCCCTTATACTGCCCTTGCCAAGCAGAAGGGCAGTTCTTCCACTCCCAGTGCATGCAGTCTATGCTGCCAAGCATCCCCGGGAAGCCCCTGCTGGCATTCATCGCCAACATACGGGCTGTATCTTCAGCTGTCGGCTCTCTCAAGTACTCAGGGCCAAACACATCAATCACAGCCTTGCAGAACTTATACAGGGACTCTAGGCATGTAGACTCACTCATACGGACGTACTCGTCAATGAGATCACCGGGCACTCCGTATGCAAGCATTCAGATGGCGGCAGTGCATTTCTGATAAGAGGAGAAACCAATCTTGCCGACGGCATCCTATTTGCACTCGAAGTAGTCATCATAGCCGACCACTCCCTCTCTAATACGGTTGAAAACATGCCTACTCATACGGAACCGGCGGCGGCATTTGTGATGTTTGAACAACGGGTTTGTTGTATCAAACTAGTCCTTCCAGAGAAGGAAATGTCCGCTCTCTCGGTTACGATTCAACGCCGGAAGGTGGCCCGGAATGGAGCCACGGAACAACGGCCGCTGGTTGTTGAGGTGGTGATGGACCAATATCTCCTCCTCCTCATCAGACGACGAATCGTCCGAGTCGCAAAGGAAATTGTGGAAAAAGAACTCGTCGGCGGAGTCCATTTTCGTACCTTGGCAAACTGTCGAACAGCTTGCGGGCGTCGAAGAAGGAGACGACCGGTGAGGGGAGACGCGGCACCCATAGACCAGCTAGCTGCCCTGCCGGCGTCCGACGAGTGTGACAGCGTCCGACGAGCGTGCCGGTCGGATGTGGCGGGGGCTGTTGTGGATCTAATACTGACAGTAGAATGGGGGGGGGGTAGGTATGAGGAGGCAAGATCCTAGCTATGGCGAAGTTGTACACGCGAGTTCTACGAGTTCAGGCCCTTCGCGGAGGAAGTATTGGCCCTACGTCTCGGAGCCTGGAGGCGGTCGACTGGATTATGCGCGTGTGAGTTACAGGGGGTGCGAACCCTTGTCCCAGAGGAGGGGGTGGCTTATATAGAGTGCGCCAGGACCCCAGCTCCCCTCCGTTACACAGGGTTCAATGTTCATAAAGTGGAAGCGTTACAGGTAACGTCCGTAATAAAGTGTTATAAATGATAATTAAGTCTACGAGTAAACGCCCGACCGTTGCTGCGTAGAGTGACTTTAGATCTTCTGTGTGTCGAGTGGTTTCTGCGACGGTCGAGTGACATTGATTCTCCTGAGTGGAATGTCTCTGGTCGAGTGGGTGATGGTACCCTTCGAATGCTTCTGGCTTTAGGGTGATGTCCTTGGGGAGGGTGTCTAGGTCAGGCCTGTGACCCTACCCTAGGTACATGGCTTCATCATTAGCCACCGAATGGTTCAGAGTTTGAGTGGAGAAGGAGTTGAAGATATTCCCGATTCGATTTCCGTGCTTCAGAAGTGTCTTGTTGGGATCAATGAATCAACACGGTGACACCAACTTCTTTTTCAGTCGCCTTGATCCATTCTTGATTTTGTCGAGTGAACTTTTACTGAAAAGCTTCGAGCGTTTGTATGGAGAAAATCTTCCGTCTGACAGGTTGCTCTGTTGGCCGCGGATCTCGCGGGATTTGAAATTTTGGGAAGCGCGCGGGGCGGAGGAGGCCGCAGCAATCGGGCTGGATAAGGCAGGGCCGCCTCAATTTCCGCGCTGCCTTTTTCACCACGTATCGCTCGCGCGACTGTTGCGGGATTTGATAAGATCGCCCGGGTCCACAAGTCAGTCACTCGGAAGCAACCTCATATAAGGCGTCGGTCCGGGGTTTTTGAATAGTGCGCTCCCATTCTTCCTCTTCCTTCTCTGTTTTCTCCACCGCATCCACTCCTGCCCCGGCGCCGCTGCTCCATTCGTGCTCTGTCCGCTGCGATGGGGAAGGAGAAGACGGTGGCATTGGAGCACGCGAAGAAGGCGACGACGAAGGCGAAGGGGAAGAAGTCCAGCCGGGGCGGATCTTCCTCGAGGTCCGGTCTGCCGCGCGACTGGATCTAGGGGGATTGGATCCGGTCGATGATTCGCCAGGATGACATCGACGATCTGGCCGAGGAGGGATTGATCCCCCACGGATCCGCGCGGCTCCCGGCGGACGAGACTGAGCCCCGACCGCAGGAGGGTGAGTGCGTCCTCCTCGCCACCCACGTTGACCGCGGGTTTTCTTTGCCCCCTCATCCCTTTTTCCGAGCTTTCTTGAACTTCTTTGGAGCACAACTTCATCATTTCCCCCTACACCATCGTGTATCTTGCCGCTTTCGTGTCCATGTGCGAAAGCTTCTTGGGTTGTCGACCACACTGGGGCCTCTTCAAGCACATTTTCACGTGTCGCTCCCAGTCGGTCAAAAAAGCTAATCTGAGTGATGAGAGGACAAAAGTGATCTAGATGTGTGGGGGTCTTGGAATCCAAATGAGGGACAAGAGCTCTTTCCCCGCCATAATCTTACTCGAGTCAGTCCGAGGGTGGCAGTTGACCTGGTTTTACTGCAAAGACCAGCCGACTCCAGGTCAGTTGACTGGACTTCCGCCCTTTTCCATGGCTCGAGTAGAGAAGCCCTCCGCCTTGAAAGTGACCCTGGGGGAGAAAGCAGAGGTGAAGGTGCTGGTCGAGCGAGTGGTCCAGCTCATCCGTGATGGCATGACCGGCATGGATCTGTTGGAATTCTTCCTCAGGCGACGCATTCAGCCGCTTCAAGCCCGTGACCACCCGATGTGGATGTATTCGGGCATTGACGATTCCACTCGGATCCATCCAGAAGAAGTCGATGAGGATACGGTGGAGAAGTGGTTGAGGGGTATCACTGGCAACAAAGATAACCCCAGGGGGGCCAGGAGAGTCCCTCCACTCGACAACTCGCACCAAACAGACAAGGTCCAACTCTGAATTGGTGAGTGTTATCTTGATTTACCATGTAACTACTTGCAATCAACCAACTGACTTTTGTCTTGCTTGTTGTCTTCTAGGCTCTTACTGAGATGTATTCGATGCCCAACGGAGAGCAGGAGCAGGACCCGGAGGGGGAGGCGAGCGGAGGCGAGAGTGGCGAGTGGCATTCCGATGGTGAAGGGGACGAGGAGAGCTCCGACCCGAGTGATGAAGAAGAGGTCGACTCACCTCCCCATAGGGTAAGGCGATCCAAGCTCACTCACGATCCGGCAAGCGCCCACGACAAGGCAACTGTTCAGACCGGGCAGTTGTCAAAGCGTCCTCGGACGTCGTCTCCAACGCCGACTGAAAAGGCCCCGAAGCAATCCAAGGTTGTACCGCAGAAGACTCGAAAGGCTCTGCCCAAAATCAAAATTGATATCCCTGTTGCCTCTGCGTAAGTGTCATGTCTTCAGTTTTACCTGAAATTCTGTGTTGTCTATTTTTCCTTGGTTTGACCGAATGAATCTTGAAACTAGCAGTGCCGCTACCTCTGGGACCTCTGCTTACAAAAACGAGGATGAGGACATGGAAGATGCGGTCACCTCCAACCCAGGTATAACCTTCGTGATCTTGTCTTTGCTTTGTTGATTGAACTGTGGTATAACCAATCGAGGATGAATTTTTGGCGACTGGTCTTTTTACAGCTCCTCTCGACGTCATTGATCTCCCCGACGACGATGAGGACGAGCCACAGAGGCCCTTGGGGAGAAGAAACAGGAAAACGCCCGCTGGCAAGATGCCTCAGTCGACGCTAGTGGCGGAACCGGTAATTCAGGACGCCGGCGATGCCAATCGGACTTCCGTCTCCTTCGCCATACCGCTGTCGAGTGCTCAGCCTTCAGCGTCAGCCGTGCAGACTCCCGCCGATCCACCTTCACTTTTTGCTGCACATCACGTCCCAGAGGACCAGGTGGGTGCTGCCAAAGAGGCTATACGCCAGGCGGGCATCATGATGGAGAAGATGAAGATGGTGCGGGAAGCCAGCCAAGCTGCTTATGACGCCAGCTCCGCTCTCCAAAGCAACGTCCAGGTTAGCAGATTGCCGATTGACTCTTTTAGCTTGTTCTGTTAGGATATGCTACCTGAAAACTTTCTTCAAAGAATCTTTTCATCTGTCTGCGCTTCGCATCCGTACACCCAGTGGGTGTTTTGATTTGCCACTGAGCAAACTTGTATCTTGAGTCGACTAGATTGTGTCGATTGGATTTTTGAACTAGTGGGGGCACGCTGAGTGCACCTACTGGATGTAGTCCCCGAGACCATAGTTGACTGCGGGTAGTCGACTGTGGTCTGAGAAGCTAAATTTTCCACTCGGTCTGGACGGACCATATCGAGTGGAATCCGAACCAGTGGGGGCACGCTAAGTGCACCCACTAGGTGTAGTCCCCGAGACTGTGGTCGACTGCGGGCAGTCGACTACGGTCTTAGATCCTCTTTTGTTTTACACTCGGTCTGGACAGACCGCCTCGAGTGGAAACTGGACCAGTGGGGGCACGCTAAGTGCACCCACTGGGTGTAGTCCCTGAGACCGTGGTTGACTACGGGCAGTCGACTATGGTCTGAAAACAAACTAATCTTTATCGGACCATTGTTCTAAACTAACTAATCTTTCCATCTGTCGATTGACTGTCTCTTGATTATAGAAACCTTGTGAACTCGGAGTTCGTTTTGCTGAATTGGAGAAAAACAGATTCAGCTCAACCTCGATCTGGAACTCACTACAAAAAAAGACACATCCGTGACATTTTGGGCCGAATGAATTTTTTTTCTGTCATACATATGACACTTCTATGACAATAATTGTGACAAAACCCGGTATCATCATAGATGTGGCGGGCTCCTACTTCTATGACAAAAAATCATGACAGAAAATGGGCTTTTCGTCCTGGGCGGGCCGGAGACGCAGCTGCATGACATTCTTTGGGCCGTCCATGACAGAAAAAACCGTGGTAGAAGCGAGGGCGAGGAAAATTTCGGGGAGTTCCCTGTTACGATGGGAGGTCGGGGGCCGAGCGATGCGCGTTTCTCTCGTACACATACGCGCGTGTGTGTGAGGAGTTGGCTCTAACTGAACCAGAGCGAGGCGTTGGGCTCTAACTGAACCCGAGCGATTGCACTGCAGGCTACGTGTTACTGAACCCGAGCGATCGATCGATGGCTGTTAACTGAACCCGATCGAGCGATTCCTTCGCTACTACTGCTAACTGAAGCCGATCGATTGGATGAACAGTGAGCGTTGCGGGGGGGGGGGGGGGTGGATGAACAGTGAGCGGTGGCGTTGCCTCTGGATGAACAGGACCCCGTGGTGTGGAGGGCTGGATGAACAGTAGACGGTGGAGGGGTGCCCGTGGAGGGGTGGTTGAACAGGACCCCGTGGTGTGGAGGGCTGGATGAACAGTAGACGGTGGAGGGGTGGTTGAACAGTAGCCGGTGGAGTAGCGCGCGGTGGAGGCTGGATGAATAGGAGCCCGTGGAGGCTGGAGGAGGTCGACGGTAGCCCGTGGAGGCTGGAGGAGGTCGACGGTGGAGATGAACAGTATCCCGTGGAGTCCCGTTTTGCGGTACGCCACACCCCTCCCGATGAACAGGACCCCCGTTTCGACCGTAGGAGGTCCGTTTCGTCCGTTTTGTGGTACGCCACACCCCTCCCGATCAACAGGACCCCCGTTTCGACCGTAGGAGGTCCGTTTTGCGGTACGCCACACCCCTCCCGATCAACAGGACCCCGTTTCCACTGTAGGAGGTCCGTTTCCTCTGTTTTGCGGTACGCCACACCCCTCCCGATCAACAGAACCCCCGTTTCGACCGTAGGAGGTCCGTTTCCTCCATTTTGCGGTACGCCACACCCCTCCCGATCACAGGACCCCCGTTTTGACCGTAGGAGGTCCGTTTCCTCCGTTCTGCGGTACGCCAGGCCTCGTTTCCATCGCCTGTTCCGTCCAAGCCCTCCCGATGAACACGACCACACATTCTGTTCTGACCCAGCCGGTTGGCTCCCACGCGTTCCGTTGCCTCCCGATGAACACGACGCATTCCGTTGCCTCCCCATGAACACGACGAATTCCGTTGCCTCCCCATGAACATGACGCATTTCGTTGCCTCCCCATGAACACGACGACGACGCTGTTTCTCCGTTCCGACCTAGCCATGTACAGGATCCCTGGCCGTATGTATGCGCGAGTAGGCGTTTGAGACCCCGCTCGTATGTACACATACGTGGCCGTATTTTCTTTCTTGCACCTTGGCCGCTGTACGTACGTGTACATGCTACGTGCGCGCCTCTACTACGACACGTACGCGCCTCTACTACGACACGTGCGCGCCTCTACATCCACCAGTATATATGTACGTACACGTTCGCGACCAGAATGACAACGCTACGTACACTTCGACCAGGTGGGTCCCGACTGTCAGGCACTTCCTTGCGTGCGACGATGTAGCTGGTGGGCCCCAGCAGTCAGGGGGGGCGAATCGTTTTGTTTTTTTTTGCCCGGACGCACTTCCTTGCATGCGAAGGTGTAGCTAGTGGCTCCCAGCAGTCAGGGGGGAAACATTTTTTTTGCGAAATACGGTGGCCCGTCCGGTGGGTCCCCGCTGTCAGGTGGAGAATAATTATTTTGCACGTAATAAGGAGGCACTTCCTTGCTGCGGCCGTGGACCCAGCTGTCAGCCTCTCCACGTACAGTCCACGTCCGATGGAAGCCGTTCCTTGACCACGTTGACCATGCTGCGCCGCGAGCGCCAGGGCGGTGGACGACGGCGAGGCCTAGGAAGGGGACGACGCGGAGCCAGGGAAGACGCGGCAGTGGATGCCCACGCGTAGAGGAGTACGAGGGTTCACTGGTTCACTGCAGTGTGAGGCTGCCGTCGCCGCAGAATAACAGGGGGTGTGGGTGAGTAGAGGGATGGCCTGGCCAGCGGTGGGAGTAGTAGGGGGCGGTGAGGCCTCCGCCGCATCGCAGCCGGCCACGGGAGGCACGAGCACGAGGCACGACCGGCGCTGGTTTGGGCGGCTGGAGCAAGAAGACCAGAGGTTGAAGAAGCACTACGGCCGTTGGATGGACATCGTACGGTCACTGGAGCTAGAATCGTGCATATTGACTAAGTTGACAAAGCCCTCCGTCCCCGTCAACTTAGTAGGCCCACAAGTCAGCCTGCCACTATACTGGGTCCCAGCTAACTGGGGGAGTATTCATTTTTTTGTGCGTAATAAGGAGGCACTTCCTTGCGTGCGAAGATATAGCTGGTGGGTCCGAGCTGTCAGTGGCAGTAACATTTTTTTCGCGAAATACAGAGGCCCTTTCGGTGGGTCCCTGATGTCAGGTGGAGGAATCATTATTTTGCGCGTAATAAGGAGGCATTTCCTTGCGTGCGGCCGTGGACCCAGCTGTCGGCCTCTCCATGTACAGTCCACTTCAGATGTATGTCGGTCGTTGACCACGTTGACCAGGCCGCGCCGAGAGCACCAGGGCGGTGGACGACGGCGAGGCCTAGGAAGGGAACGACACGAAGGCAGGGAAGACTCGGCAGTTGTTTCCCACGCGGAGGGGAGTACGACTGTACGAGGGTTTACTGGTTCGTGTGCCGTCGCCGGAGAATAACAGCAGGTGTGGGTGAGTAGAGGGATGGCTAGGCCAGCGATGGGAGTACGGTGGGGCGGTGAGGCCTGCGCGGCAGCAGAGCCGGCCGCAGGGAGGAGGGAGCAGGCAGTCCCGCCCGCGCTTGTTTGAGCGGCTGGAGCAGGAAGAGCAGAGATTGAAGAAGCACGACGGCCGTTGGATGGACATCGTACGGTCACTGGAGCTAGAATCGTTCATATTGACTAAGTTGACAAAGCCCTCCGTCCCCGTCAACTTAGTAGGCCCACAAGTCAGCCTCCCACCATGGTGGGTCCCAGCTAGCAGGGGGAGTATTCATTTTTCTGTGCGTAATAAGGAGGCACTTCCGGTGGGTCCGAGCTGATAGCGGGGGGCACGTTTTTTTCACGAAATACGGTGGTCCGTCCGGTGGGTCCCAGCAGTCAGGGGCTAACGTTTTTTTGCAAAATACGGTGGCCCGTCTGGTGGGTCCCAGCAGTCAGGGGGGAAAAGTTTTTTCCGCAAAATACTGGTGGCCCGTCCGGTGGGTCCCTGCTGTCAGGTGGAGGAATAATTATTTTGCGCGTAATAAGGAGGCACTTCCTTGCGGCTGCCGTGGACCCAGCTGTCAGCCTCTCCACGTACAGTACTCTTCCGATATAAGTCGGTCGTTGACCACGCCGCGCCGAGAGCACCACGGCGGTGGACGACGGCGAGGCCTAGGAAGGGGATGACGCGGAGCCAGGGAAGACGCGGCAGTGGATGCCCACGCGGAGAGGAGTATGAGGGTTCACTGGTTCGGCTGCGGTGTGAGGCTGCCGTCGCCGCAGAATAACAGGGGGAGTGGGTGAGTGGAGGGATGGCCTGGCCAGCGGTGGGAGTAGTATGGGGACGGTGAGGCCTCCGCGGTAGCACAGCCGGCCACGGGAGGCAGGAGCATGCGGCACGACCGGCGCTGCTTTGGGCGGCTGGGGCAAGAAGACCAGAGGTTGAAGAAGCACTACGGCCGTTGGATGGACATCGTTGCGGTGGAGAGTACAAGGGTTGACTAGTTCGGCTGCCGTCGCCGGGAAATAACAGGAGGTGTGGGTGAGTAGAGGGATAGACAGGCCAGGGATGCGAGTATGATGGGGCCGTGAGGCCTGCCCGGCAGCACTGCCGGCCACGGGAGGCGGGAGCAGGCGGTTTCGACGGCGCTGGTTTGGGCGGCTGGGGCAGGAAGATCAGAGACTGAAGAAGCACGATTTCCGTTAGATTGACATCTAACGGTCTGACGCTAGTAGAGTCGATTGTTGACTAAGTTTCTTTTTTGAGAAACCTTGTGTACGCATGAACTTAGTAGGCCCACAAGTCAGCCTCCAAATCTGTGGCAGGCAACATAAAGCCCATTTGCTATTTTTTATAATTTGCAGCCATTTGCTAATTCTTAAGTAATTTATTACAGCCCATTTTCTGCCCAGGACCACGGTCAAAAAGTTCAACCTTATTTTGCATATTTCAGTGGAGTCCGAACTATTGTAATCCCGAAATGATAAACATTTTTTAAGAACTTATTGATTTGCCAAAAAATCGTTTTGTTTTTTTAAGCAAATAAGACGTGGGACAATTGAGTTGGTTTAAGGGAAAACCAGTGGTAAAAAAATCAGCGCTGGGTGGGAAAAAACAACAAAAATAAGGATGTAAATATGAAAAGGGAATTTTATGTGTTTTCGATATAATGATACGTGTATATGAACTAGTAAAACTATAGGTAGAGATTAGAAAACGGATGTAGGACATGCGTTTCAAGAGGAAAATAGAACTGGGCTGTGTGTTTGATTTTGTAAAAAAAACTACCTGCGGATGTTGTAAGACAAAATATAACTAACGCTGGCGGGCCAGAGGCCAGTAGATACCTGCTAGATCTTTGTGCCCCGTTGTCGTCATGGGCTGGGCCTGTTAAAAACAAAACCAACCCTGGGCAGTCTACAGCCCAGTTGAAACTTGCTCGACCTGAAAAAACAATATACGTGCTCAATAAACAAGAGAATTCTGCAAGTACAGACTGATAACTGGGATGCAGCACAGATATTGTTTTTTTATCGTGATAATAAGTGCATGCACTTGTTTCGAAAAAATTGGAGAACTGGGAATTAGAACGGCGGGTGCTTATGCTACCCATCAAATAAAAATCAGGTGCCTGAAAATTCGTTTTGAAACAAATGATTCAGCTTTATATCCACGTCGACCCTCAGCATGATGGTTGGAAGCAAATGCAAGTTCATACCAAAAGACCGTTAACAACAGTGCCAACTTGCGGACGACAAGGTAGTACAACTACCAATACCAAACTAACTTATAATATTTTTACTCCTGGCCCTAGTGTTTGTCTGGTAGAAAATCTTGCAGAGGACCAGCTCCTACTCCTTCTCTTGCTCCAGGTCCCCGAGGTGGTACTGGTGCATCACCCAGTTGGTCCTCTGCTGGTCGAAGTTCTTGTTGGTGTGCAGCACCAGAACCTTTTTTGCTGCCCGTCTGTCGGCCGTTGACCATCACCGGCAAGGTATTGCTGGTCTTGTGCCACATCACGTGCATGCCGCACTCCGACTGTATCTTGCGACGTGTCCACGTGCCCCTTTTGAACGCCCTGGAATTGCGGTGGAAGAAATGCTTCCTTAGGCCACTCAGTGTGATACCTTCAGTATTGTGGCATACAGGTTTTAGTGTACCTAGTTGGCATTTTCATAACATCTTTGGCATGTTGCAGTCACTTGTTTCACTTTTTATTTACTGTCAAATTGTAATTGCTTCACCAGGTCTTCGTCTAAAAAGAAAAATAGAGCTATAAACAAAGGAATATGTTTGTGCAAGTAGACGGCCGATCAGTGTCTTACCTGGAAGTTTCTCAGGTTGGGTGTAGCATATGCCATGCTCGCTGTCGATGGTTGGTATGAACAAATTGATGAGAGACTGAAATCTCGCGCTGTCAGCACTCACTTTGGCCTCAAGGTGCTCAATCAGCTCCTGATCCGTGGGATCGAACTTGACGCCAGCCGGCAGCACCGGCCAATCCTTCTTCGACTTGCATCGGTAATTCCAGTTATATGGTACTCAATGTATGATCAATTGACTGTTTTAAGTGAATGATGAAAGATTTCGACAGATAAGTGGTACTCCAAATCTGAAGTCCAGAATACCCAAACACGCCGCCGGGATTCTTGTGTCACCTCACGCGCAGCGTGTTGTCACGTCAATTCAATGTGTGGACATGATGAATAATTTGACCGATGTATACTAGTACTGCTACTATACTACTTACTAGTCGTATTTAGTGTGTACTACTTACTAGTCGTATTTAGTGTCACAATTTATACATAGGTTTAACTAACAAGTATGCACTTGAAGCCTAACTGATATATATATGGCTTCTGCACAACATCTCCATCATCATTATCAGTACATCCTACGCAGGTGAGTTAGGATGCACTTGATCCCAGAAAGGTATCTATCCTTAAAACCAGAGGAGTGCTTCAAACTAACAAGAGTACATAATATCCAACAAAAGAGGGTCGTGCTACAGCAGCAGAATACATGGCTCAGTCTAGATATCATCATGAATCAAGTTGTGCATATTTGCTGTTGGCATGAACCACATCGCCGCATGTCGGGTTTGCAAAAGCCATCCATCGCATGGAAGCTTGATGCCTTTCACACACTGAAGATTATCTGGCAACAAGCTGTGTTGACGAATCTCTGGATATGGTGATTCATGAAACCCATGGTATGATGTGTAAACACAGCCCCCCTCGCGAATGGAAGTTGCATAGCACAGTAATCATCGCCGGTGATATGATTGATGATTGGTTGGATGATCGGATAATTGAGCCTGGGGAACAAGGAGTGGTTGCCGAGGCTGTAAACCCGCCTCCAGTTGAATACGCCTGGCCCAACGGAGCTGGGATCTTTCTCGAACACGAAGCAGCCATAGCCATCAATGTCACGAACGCCCCACGCATTGTACTGCATGTGGTTTGATGTAATGGTTTGGTCAATTTGGTACGTGCGAATCAGCATCAAATGACCGCCGTCAGCTGAACGAGCGATAAACCACCACCCATCGGCTGGTATGATTCCAGGTCCTGGAATAATGATGGCCAGCGCATTTGCGTCTGCTGCAACAATTCAAATTGGAGACCAAAAGGACAAAAATAAACAATCATGTTCAGAGTATGTGTGGAATTAAGATTATTATAACAGGGACACATATCATAGACAGAGAATTGCAATGCCGTGGTCATAATCATACCCCAAGTTAAAAAAATAAGCCAATGGCTTTCATATTCTAGCAATATGTCATGGTTCAAACATCATGTAACAATGAGAGGAAAACAGCTATGACAGCGCCTACTCATATTCTACCATAGCACTTACTACTACTGTTCTCATATCAACTCTAAGCAATAACATGTGTTGTTATAAAAATCTTGTAAACGTGAGTAACATATAGCAATCATGATGTTATGCTCATAATATGTATTCTAACAATCATTAGATGCCAATTGTTCTCATATCAACTCTAACAATAACATGTGTGGTCATAAAAATCTAGGAAATGAGAGGAACATATAGCAATGATGTGGTTATAGACATGCTATGCATTCTAAATTTATAACAAATGAACAGGCAGTCGTATTCATAAGGTAAAGATGAGATGAGATAGAACAATTACACGACGATAGATTCCACCAGTATAGGCAGCCAATCTGTGCGTCGACCGCGTAAACGATGCCATCGTGCACTATAGCATCAGACAGAAATGTTGTCTCAACAGGATTGATGATGAGCCATAACCATGTATGGCGACCGGATTCCAGATAGACTAATCCCATGTTGAACAAGGCAATGAGCTTGTAATCCATGTAGTCTTCTGATGGTGTGGGCACTTCGCAGATTACAACTTTCTGCAAACAGAGGTCGAGCCAAAAGCTTGACGCGTCTCATGCATAGTAGGCAGGAGTGTCCGGCGGGCCGCGAGGCTCGATGGCGGCGGTATCCAACGATGGAAGGGTGATCTCTCGCTGGGTGTAGATATCCATGAGACGCCACGGACTACCGGTG